>NC_134852.1:47222524-47522524 GCF_049852395.1 Peromyscus maniculatus bairdii | reverse complement strand
TCTGGAGCAAATCACCTGGCATATACTCAAGTAACAGAGCCAGCATGGCCTTTGACTCCCCAGAAGCAGCTCCAAGTAAGGAAGACTTCAGGACAGCCCTAGGGCTAGTCTTGGCCATTTGCCTTGCACAGGACAGACTCTGGAGCTGGAATAGGGCAGGTGACAGTCATCAGGGTTCATGGCAGGACTGTAGAGAGTCAGCCTACCTGCCCTAGGACCACAAGTTCCTAGTAAACTTCCACACACAGGGCCTCCCAGCTCAACTCAGCAGGATGCCCTGGGTCAGGAGCCTGAGCAGGTATCTGTGAGCAGGGAAAACAGTTAGGGCTTTGACAAGAGAGGAACCACAGCTTCTCTCCACAGTGGCTGCACCGTCTGTCTCCAACCCCTCTTCCAAACTCCAGGGTTGCAGCACTCCACCTCCCCCCACAGCACTTTACAGTACACCAGCCTTTAAAAGTCATCCCTCCACCCATAAGGACAGCTCCCAGATTTCTAAAATCACCTGCTAAGGATATCTGCCCTAGAGTGAGCAAAACTCCATCATCCCGCACACTGAGACTTTGCTCCTGTTCAACTCCACTCTTGGGTACACATGGCCCATGTGAGTTTTGTACCTGTGTCTCCCCCAGAAGATGATCCAGGCACCCCTCAGTAGGGATCTCACAAGCCCTGTTTCTCACAAGCCCCTCAAGCTGCTCTGGTGTCCAGGGTAGCAGTTGGCCTGGGTCCCCCAGGCAGGCTGGCATGATTCTGCCACGTTCCAAATTTAAACCTGGGATGCACTCCTCTCCTTTCACTGCTCAAGAACATGGAGGAGGCATTTGCCTGGAAACAGCTGTCACTCAAAGGAGGAAACAGCACAGTGGCTCTCCATGAGTGCATCAGCCAGGATTACTTAGCTACAGAACTTTACAGCCCCAAAAAGAAGGGAGGAACCTGTGTGGAGGGCATAGCAACAACCATCTCTTCACCCTTCAGGTGTTTTGTATGTCGAGTCAGCAGAACAACCCTCCACAATGAGCCTTGTATCTTGACTTAATCATCAGAGAAACTGAGGCATGAAGAAAAGTGAATATGACCAACATCATGCAGTTAGTAGGAAAATAACTCAAAAATCCCAGTGAAAAGAAGTAAGAACCAGTTTGCACAAGAGAATGTATCAATTACAATCAGGCTTTCTGTGGACCAGTGGGCCCAGTTCAGACCCTTATGCCTGCTTAAGAAACACTATAGGCACTGCCTCTGACAGAAGTGAGGACACCAAAGCAAAGCAAGGTCAAGTCACTCACCCAAGGTTAAACAATCAGACAACGAGAGCCTGAGGATTCAATCCCAGACTATCCGGCTCCACTCTGCACCACTGTACCACATGGTCTATCAACATCATCATCACCATCATCATCACCATCACCATCATCCGTGGCAAAGCACAGTTAATTCTTAGTAAGCTCCTGCTGGGAGCCCAGCCCTCTGATGAGTTCTTTAAATGTCATCTATAATTATTCTAATTTCTATTATTTACTTTATCCCCACTATGTGGATCCTAGGAAACTGGGGCTCAGAGAGGCTGTGCAATTTTAAAAAGACCAGATAGCACCAACAGAAGTCCAGCCTGCTCATGTGTGCCTATAATTCCAATATTTGCTAGGCTGAGGCAGGAGGAACACAAATGTAAAGCCAGCATGGGTTACACAGGAAGACTTTGAAAAAGGATGGGGTGGGGGAATTAGCAGAAAGCAAACCCAGCTTGTCTATCAGTCATGTCTCTGCCTTCTACATAGGCAATGAGGGACGCTTCTCCTGGGATTTACCCTGGGAGCTAGCCATCTCTCCGGCCAATGTCAGCAATGGGATAGGTGGGGACAGAAACCTAGATTGCATGCTGTGTCCAGCAAAGTTCTGGGTGCTGTGGCCACCCGCCCATGTGTACTTCTCACCAAGGCTAAGCTCCATGATAACAAGGGTTTATCCTAAGTCTAGAAGTGGAAAGCAGGCCAGGAAAGGCCTAGTTTGCTGATGGACAAGCTGAAATCCACAATCCACACAGATGCAGGCTGTGTTGGAGCTACTGCAAACACTGACCATATTATGGTAGGGAGTGGAGTGGAAACAACAGTATTGGGCTCAGCAACCAAATACCTTGGGCCAGCTAGGAGTGTACAGTGCCAGCCCCATCCTTACTGGGTATGCAGAGCCACCATGCTATAAGAGAAAAGAAGGTAAAGTGGATGGACAAACAACAAGGATAGACACCATCATGCATTCTGAGGTCCTCAAAACTGGACTTCCAAGATCAAGACCTGAAAGAGACAGCCCATGTCACCAGAGACCTACAAAGCCACTAGCTGTCCTTCCCTGCCTATGCATAACTTGGACACAGACAATATGAAAAATGCCAGCGGGTCAGGCTGCACTTTCCTCGAACTAATCGCTAATGAAGTTTGGGGTGAGCTATTTTGAAAGCAGCCCACACAGCATAACCACACACCATCATCAGCTGCTGTCCTCAAATGCAATTTCATTCATAATTAAATATGAAAAAGCCACCACCTTAAAATAACATCGGGGGTCACAGCTAAAGTTTCCAGCTTAGGCCATACATGCGGGCCCCTAATGACCTCTCTGACATGGCCTCTAAATCTTCCTTTCTACACTCAACTCCAGCCCCAGACACACCATCTATAGCACCATTTACAGAAATATGTCTCCCAGGCATGCATGCCCTCTTCTTCCTTTCTGCCCCAAGTGTCACCCAAGACTCCAAGATCCACTTGACCCACACACCTATAGTCCCAGCACTTGAGAGTAGAGGCAGGAGGATGACAAGTTCAGATTCAAAGCTACTCTGAATTAAATAGTAAGGCCCTGTAAATATATGTAAGTGTATAAGCATGTACACAGGCACAGGCACACACACACACACACACACACACACACACACACACACACACACACACACACGTACATGTAACATACCCATTTGAGCAGATCCCTTTAGAAAGATCCACTAGGATCTTTCTAAGATCCTAAGCTGTCTTTCAGAAGGGACCTCTGCTAACCTCGAGTTTCCAAAGCATTTGTTGATGCTCCCTCTGGCAAGGCTCCACACCAGGCCCTAGCCCCTATCTTGTCCTTCTAAGAACCATCATCATCCCTTGTCTTGGTATTCCATTCACTCACCCATTCACTCAGCAAGTAAGCCCCTCCTGCATGAAATAAAAACAGTGATTGGGCCAGACTATCTGGTGGCAGCATCTGGAAAGGACAGGTGACAGACACACCAAAACTGCTGGACACCCCTTTCTATCTAGACTCTAATGCCCTGAGGGTAAGTCCAGTTCACACACATGCATAGGACAGACATCTATGCTAAGAAGTCGCTGGCTGGGCTGAGGAGATGCCTTGATGATTGAAGTGCTTGCCACACGGGGTGAAGAATACAGTTTGGATCCCCAGAATCCACATGAATGTCAGGTGGACATTCCACATGTAATTCTGGCACTCAGAATGTTGATACAGGAGATTCCTGAAGTAAGCTGAGTAGCCAAAATAACCATATTGGTGAGTTCTGGGATCAATTGAGATCTTATCTCTATGAATAAGGTGGAAAGTGATCAAGAAAAAATTTCCAGTATCGGTCTCAAGTCTACACACATGGGTACATATGTGTGTGTGTGTGTGTGTGTGTGTGTGTGTGTGTGTGTGTGTGTGTGTGTGCAGGTGTGCACATATACATCACACAATATCAACATTCACACACACACAAACACACACAAAGTGGGAGGAGATGCTAACTGGCCCATGGTTCCAGGTACTGTCTCTCCTCCCTGATCCATCTGTGGATCTGTTCTCTAGAACACCTCTGGAAGCACATTCAGTGGAGAAGGGTATTTGGCCAGGACCAGTCTCCATCCCACCTCTTGGTTCTAAGTAAGTGCTGATCAGCCTGCTGTTGATCTATAAGCTATAGCAAGCAGCTAGAGGTAACTCATGCAAGACCAAGAGGTAGTAGGTCCATACTCTAAACCTAGGTGACCAGTAGAAACCAGAAATGTCTTAAATGATCTGGGGATGGTTTGGGGAAGAAGATTCTGTTCAGATATGAATGCAGATTGGGGAACTTTGGTGGATGCAATATCCACAGCTCAGCATGTACCGGATGAGGGGGAAAGGCCAGCCCCTGAGTGTAGGAGCCAGGAAGCTGGGAAGAAAACAGGCCAGGCAGCACTGGGGCCGATGCAGCTGGCCAAAGACCCACTGCCTAGCTTAGCACTTGCTTGACACACATCTGGTACAAGTTGGGCTCTGTAGAGATGCTGGGTGAGACACCTGGCTGGGGATAGCTTCAGCTGAAGTCCCATTACTGAGATTTGAAATTTCACAGCTTCTTACACTGGACACCATTATTTTATTTACTGACACATTGCTCCATGGCTGTGGTGACAGAAGGGCACAGGTAACCTTTGGCAGGGTCAGAATTGATAGCCATCCTCTTGGGGAGTTTGTTTCTACCTGATCTGAGTTCACCACACTCTGGCCACACACCTCCTTGTGACTTTCTCACAGAACCTTCCTCACTCCCCACCTACCCCAGCTCCATGCCTTACATGGAGATCATAAGGGCTAGTGAGACCATTATAATTTCACCATTGCCAGCATTGTTCTGATCAAGACACAGAGTGAAGGTCCCCGGGGTTCTCTCATAGTCCTTATTTCTTCAAATATATCTATTAAGGGGGCAGGTTTATATGCATAGGCTCAGCATACAGATGAGGAAAAAGAGGAAAAATGTGGACTCTCCACTACAGGTGAGGAAACCTCTTGCTTTACCCCAGGGTCAGCCAAAACATTGACCTTGAGGATCTTACTCTATCCATCCAAGAGGTGTGAAGTTAGTACTTACTTTTTTTGTGTAAGACTTTGTGAAGAACTCCAAGGAAAACATGAGTTTCAGGGGTTGTTGAGTTCATTAATTAACTTTCTGGGTGTCCAACTAATAAGCTTTTATAAACATCTTTCTCTACCCATTCCCAAGATTTGCATAGCTCTGAATCCATTTTGGAAGCCATAATCAATACTCAAATTATCAGAAAGATGTCTTTTTCTGCATAATGCAAAGAGAATGTTCTGGAACCCTAAGCACATTGACCTAGCTGCCTCTTTGCCTGGTAGCTACCATGCTCATGTGAAGGGCATGATCACTGAAGGTTGTGGGTGTGTTGTCATCCTGTGTCCATCAATAATCAGCAAATTAACAGCTTGCTTATGTAGACACTTCTATTTTCAACCTGAAGGGTGGTTTGGGGGTTTCTTTTAAATTTAACTATCTTCATTAAGGATTCATAGCACACCCAAAGAGTGATTTTTTAAAAAAAATCATCTCTGCAGAAAAGGAATATCAGCAAAAAATAATCACTATTCCAGGCTCAACAATGAGTCCCTAATGAAGACAGCAGTCATCACTTAAACAAACATATCATTAGGTTGAGAATAGATGTGTCAACACAGACATGGTCCACTAATTTGTGGGGTGGTTTGTCTGGGGTTGGTCTCAGTGGGGTCCAGAGGGTGGGTGGGCACTCCTGAGACAGAGTTCTAGGTTTCTTTCTCAGGTAAGACATAGTGTGTGGGTGAGGTTAGGCCACATAGAAGCTGCTAGTGGGACTTCTACCACTAGGCAAACGGTAGATAAGGGGTCACTGTCCAGGAAATGGGGCAGATCTACAACAGTGAATTGGTTTTACCACCAGCATGTAGTCCAAGACAAAGAGAAATGGGAGGGTCACAAAGAAATATGTCTTTCTTAAAGGTTCAATCACTATGCTGATGGCAGGGACCAAGTCCTACCTTCTGCCTAGTGTGGGTCTTTTCTCAACTCCCCAAAATGGTAAAAGGTGCTTTCTACTGATCACTACAGGCCTGTAAATTCCCATAGTTTACCATCAATAGTTTCCACATGACCCAGAGTCATCTACACCTGAACATGACTTAGAATCACCAATGGATTTCACTGGAGATCCAGGAGAATCTTCATATTTCTCATCAGAGACCCACAGTCTTCCAGATGCAGATTGGGCCTATAGTCAGCACAGAAGCCTCCTGTGATGATCACTCTTCATTGTCTACTTGACTACATTTGGAGTCACCTAGGAAACACACCTCTCAGTGGGCATGTAAGAGCATTTCCAGAAAAGCTTAACTGAGGAGGGAAGACTCACCCTGAATGTAGGCAGCACCTCCCAATAGGCAGCGGTTCCAGACTAAACAAAAACAAAGAGCTGAGCGCCAGTATTCATCTCTGCTTCCTGACTGCAGCTGCAATGTGGCCAGCCACTCCACATTCTTGACACAGTGTCTTCCCCACCAGGATGGACTGTACTCTCATTCTGTGGGCTGAAATAACTCTATCCTTCACTAGGTTGCTGTTGTCAGGTTTTTTTTATAGCAACAAGAACATTAACTAATATACAAGACCCAAGCAAGACTCATGGATCATGGGAACATGCTCTTTTCCAATGTATTTATAGAGTGTTTCACAAATATCAGGTACTATATGAGATTCTAGGGTACAGCACAGACCAATGAATATTTATTTATGGGAAGGGAAAAGATGGTAAATGGATAAATAATTAAGATAATTATAGATTGGGCTAAAGCATTACAAATTAATATTATTATAATTGAGGCTAAGGGATAGTAAACAATTAGGTAAGTTTTACAGGGGGAGGAGACAAGGCATACAAAGGGCTGCAGAAGGGGCAGCTCTGGCAAGTGTAGACAGGAAGAGTGTTTGCCTCTATACAAGGTTAGTCGCCTTCATACTGCAGAGGTTCCTGTCTCGCAGGTGAGAAGGGCTGTGGCCACCTGCATCACAGAACAGGGCAGAGCAGACAGAGCCAGTGGATTTGAGCACCGCTGCAGGGGAAGGACATTCTGGACAGCGTCTCTTCTCATGGAAACAAGAGCACCCACAGCAGATAGGGGAAAGAGAAAACACAGCATGGCCATTCTTGAGAACCAGCCCGAGAGGACCATGGCTGACCCATGGCCTATGAGTGCCCACCTGCAGTACCCATTGTGGCTAAAGACTCTTAACTTAGTGAGATTCATCAGCTCAGCTGTGTGCTTTTCTCCTGTAAAGTGGAGAACAAAGGAGCTGCCACAGGGTAGGTAGATAGCTGAGTTCCCCCAAACTGCACATGATCCAGGAAAGAGATGCCAAGGAACTGAGCAGGGGGTGAGGACCATGAAGCAGAAGGACACAGCAATGGGGAGAGGAAGGCATCAGAAGGGTCCTAAGGTAAGGACACCAATGATCTGACAGTGGAACGACCACAGAAAGTAAAGAGCAGAACATGGATGGTGATGGCCAAAGGTTGGAAGCCATTGCAGGCGCTGGTCACCACCAAGCCATAGTGAGACCATGAACTGGGTGGCTAAAGTCAAGTGAGTTTCTTCCAGAAAGAAACTTGAGTGGAAGTGAGAAGGTTAGGAGGTGCACTCCATCCTGCTGGATGCAAAGCCTTGATGCTCTTGGCCTGAGGCTCCAAGTGAAAGTGGCCCTCTGCAAACAAAATACCAAGGTTATCATTAATCCATTCCACAAAACAGTCTATTTGGAAATGGGCAGTGTTGTAGTGGGACATAAGAGAGCCAAGAACTACTGCTTAAGAACTGGTAAGCCAGGCTTAGTAGCTCATGCCTGCCATTCCGGCACTTGAGAGTTTGAGGCCAGAGGATGGCCATTAGCTTGAAGTCAGCTGGGACTACATAGTGAGTTGCAGGCCAGCCTAACTGAAGAGTTAGACCTTGCTTCATGGGGGTGAGGTATCAACAATGACAAAACCCAGTATTTTGTCACAGAAATAAACATTACTTTGATTTCTTGGTGTCAATGACCTTGAATACGTGGTTTTCCCAATGCATTACTAGAAAGCTCTTGAAATGCAAATTCCAAAAGCAGTTGCAGAGAAAGCAGTGTGGCTGGCTCTTCTGTCTTTAGCAAGGGCTTTGTGGGCCTGCAAGCCACACTCTCCCCAGCAGCGAGCCTTTGGGAACAGAAAGTCAGGCTCCATGTCACCTGGCAAGTCACCCTGCCTTGTGCAATTACCCTTTCTGATCCTGAGAGCACAAACCTGCAAGAGCTATGTTCTAAGAGCTGGTCAAGGAAGCCAGACCTCCAGTACTGCTTCCCAGATGTGAGCTCAGACAGTGGGAAACCATGGAAGTTGGAGTTCTGGAAACAGGAAAGGAGACCTTCTGGAGGCAGAGAAAGCTTTCAAATGAGACCCCTCGATTCCCCACTTTAAAGTCATGTATCTGCATCTCTCGGATCCATACTCAGATGGTGCTCTCACAGTGAAGGCAGATAAAAATCTGAGCTGCCCACTACCACCCTTGTTCACAAAACCAACCACTAAAGAGGGAATTTCTGCCCTAGTCATACAATTTTTTGTTCAAGCTGCTTACACTGTTAAATTTATTTTAATATAATTCCCTGGGCCACAAACCTGGACAGGATCAGACTTGGTACAATTAATATTTAACATGTGGGTACCCAGAAACCCTTGGCATTCTGATGAATAAAGTATAAGATACATTACTCAATATTTACCCAAATCAGAAAAGTCAGATGTGGTACTGGTGGTGATGGAAACCATCACAGTAATAGAGGGGAGGGGGTATTTATTGAGTGCCTACTGTATACCAGCCATAGTGGTATTTTTTATTTTTTTAGTGTAGTATCTCATTAGGTCACAAGATAATAAAATATCACCCAAAACATACACTTTTGCACAATTTCAGTCTTATTCTACTCAATCAATATTTTTGTAACTTGGATAGTTCATTCAATAATAGCCAAATTGATTCTGATTTTTTTCCCCTCAGAAATTTGGTGGAGAAAGTATCTTCCCCATGTACAGTCCCAATAAGTTAAGTCCTGCCCATGGAGTAAAACATTCTGCCACAGTGAAAAAAAAAAAAATCTCCATTAAAAAAAAAATATCTGCTGTATGGAACAACAACGTGGCCCCGAGAATAGCAGTTCAGAACAGTGTACCTGCATGGGCAGAGAGACCCAGGGCTGCGGTTTCTGTGATTCCAGTGGTACTTCCATCCAGGCATGGGGCTGCACACCTGTAGCTCTAGCACTTGGGAAAGGAGCAGGACTGAGGCAGGAAGACTTAGGATTCCAGGCTAGCCTTGGCTACACAGTGAGACCTTTCTCCAAAACCAAACAAATACAAGGTAATTCTAGCAAGTACTCAAAAGGGCTGTAAATTAGTGGTACCTTTAAAGACTTTAATTGCCACTTAAAAGGGTCTTTTGTTGTGTTAGCTGGTCCCATTCACTTCACAAAACAGAACTCTACTAAGGTTTCTCAGTATATTCAGGTCTATAAGCAGACGGTTTGTCTAGCAGGTTTGAGAGAGTCCTTCACACTTTCCATTCCCTAGTTCTCCATCCAAAATTCCAGATAAGCCTATTTCTTACTCAAAGGGCAAAGGTGGCCTCAGATTATGTGTGTTCCCTGTACAAAGGATATGTTTTCAGCAAGCAGGACCACATTCTTACCAAACAAAAATATTTCCCATAAGCTGATTGTCCCGGACCTGCGGAGCCTTCCTCAATGTGGCTCTGTTCTGCTGCTTACAAATGTGTGGCCTGTGTTCTCAAACATAGCTTGGGACAGGTGTTTGCCTTGTGAGAGGTTAGAGAGAGGCCCTGAGCCAGCCTTTGGAACCACTGAGGTGCCTCATCTAAAGCCACTGGCTTTCTTGACCCTGGGAAAGCAAACTCTCCCACAAGACCTACTTTAATACCGTCCCCCATATAAATGTCCTACTGCAATCCTCTCACTTCTGTCAAAACTACTTACAAATTCTACTGTCACAAGAGAAGACAGAGGGAGTGGAGAGCTGTGGGGGGATCAGGAAGAGTGCCATTAAAGAAGCCAGCACTTGGAAGTATCATTTGATGGTCCCTAATTTATAAAGGTCACCACTAGAAGTGACCTTTATGAAAATTGCCTGATGATGCTGGTTCCATGAGCGGTGGGAAGGTAGGGGTATCCAAAAGGAGCCTCTCTTTACAGCTATGAACATGCAATGATCTTTTTTCCTAGAGAAAGGTACGCTTGCCTCTCTTTCATGTTTGCAGCCCACTGTTATGTCCCTCTGATAGGGTGGACTCACCACATAACACCTTTATTCCAGAATCACACATGTGGGGCAAATAATGACTTGCATTACAAAATGATCCCAATGGAATTTGTGTTAAAGCTCCACGGACAGTGGAATAACACACCATCACTTATCGAATGAGTGATTATTAAGTGACAAGTCTTCCCTTTGGACATTTTGAGAACTTCCACTGAGTGCGGATCAAGGGCATCACAGAGCGGGCAAAGTGGACTATGTGAAGAGCCACTGCCTCACCTGCATGCACAGGTTCTCCTATGGTGGGCAGGCAGCCATAATCAACAGATAGCTCTCCAAAGTTTCAGATTGCTCCTCCTTGAGCCTGGGGAGGCTTTCCCTGTTGACCTCTCTAAGCTCTATGGTCATTGTAGCCCAGCAATGCATCTCCACACCCACAGGTGAGTTACACAGAACTGAGCCCTGAAGGAGCCTCATTGCTAATTGCTAAGCCAGTATTTGAGCAGTCATCACCACACTAATTATGCATAAAAATCTTTTACTCTGCACCAGGTACCAACCATACAAGGTGTTTCACATGCATTACTTCACACTATCACCCCAAAGTAGATTCCTTCCTTATCAAAGAGAAAACAGGCATTAAAAAAAAAAAAATCCTCTACCCCAGGCTGCTGGTATGGCCCAGTAGAGGGTGTGGCTCTCAGTGGTAGACCACTTGCCTAGAATCCACCAGCTAAGAGTGTGGTACAGTGGTAGAGTGCTCACCTAAGATGCTTAAGGGCCTAGGGTTTATCCCCGTCCTCTTCATCTTCCACCATTCCCACCACCAACACACACACACACACACACACACACACACACACAATCTGACTGGTACATGATAATCGTGATTCAAGGAGCCAGTCTAGCTTGTTCGCACTGGTGACCAAGTACATTATTGGAAACATGCCTTTCATGATAGGGAAAGTTACCTGGTAATAAAAACCTGCCTTCCAACCTTAAGAGTCATTAGGATTGCTAATTCCATCATCAGAAGACAAATGCATTGCCGACAGGATAAAAGCCCACAGCTCAAGCCATAGAAGTAGCAGAGAGGCCATGTCTATGAGGTGTGGGTGTGATCTGAGGGTGCCTCACTTAAGAGAATTTAGATGCAAACACATCTCACAAGCAGTCCCTAAAGGAAGGGTGTGTGACTGTTTCCTGAGGGCTTTTCTAGAAGTTCCAAACAAAGCCTGCTGAGGGGGACCAGGGGAACAATTACAGCATGCAAATGTCATGTGATTTTTGTCACTGATCTTTTAACATGCATAGCTGGGTTCATGTGTCTCCAATTCAAAATCTAAAATTGAAGTCTTATGTGGAGATAATTATAAGCAAAAATCAAATGCAGGCTTGAAAAACACTCTACTTCGGTCATAAAATAACTGCTTGCTGTGAAGAGCCCAGATTCCCAGAGGAAGTATGCATGGGACAGATTCCATTGGCTGGGGCAGGGGTCAGAGGTGAATGGGACTATAGGCCTCAGTCTTTGGTAATTTGGTGTGAATTCCAAGGCCTTGGACAAGAGTTTTATGCCCAAAGTCCAAGGGGACATGCATTCCTTTTTAATTCATTTCAACAATAGTACCTTATTTTTTTAAATAGCTTTTAGCAAAGAGGCCCAAACTGTACATTTAAAAAAAGCTAATTAATTTTAAAAAGTGTCTTTAGAAGGCCATTTGTATGGTACAACCCATCTTGGTGTGCCAAGGTGGAGGCTCATGGCCATGTCTTCCTCCCATGATTCTCTCCTCACCAACTGTCAGTAACCAACTTTAAGATAGCCCTGCAGAGTATACCAGAGGGATATGTGTGGCCGTTCAAACGGAGACCCGTCCCGGCAAGACAAAAGGGACAGGATTGTTCACAGCTGGGGCTTCAGTGCTTGGCCCAAGTTACCACCCTTTTCTACCCTGTCCCAACTCCATAGGTAACCCACCCACCCCACCCAGGCCCCAGCCCTCCTCCTCAGGTTATACAGAGCACCAAGTGTTCCTCACAGCAGGCAGCAGTCTCCTGGTTGAGCCTCTTCAAAGAGCCTGCTCTTCTGAGTTTTGCCTGCTTGCCTGGAGCATGGCAAGGGGTTAGCATCTGACCCCAGCACTATTAAATCTTTTTAAAGTTTAATCTTCGGGGGATTTCAACTGTAAATAAAGAACACTCCACATGTAAAAAATAAACTCAACACTCATGACTTCATGCGTGACCTCAAGTTCAAGTTCTGTTTGTGATTTAGCAGAGAAGAGACGAGGTATTCTGGGTGTAGTCAGTGGGTGTGGGACTGGACCAAAGCATTGTAGAATTGCAAATGAGAAAGGACAGCCCCTCACTCTATAGAGACACGACACACCTGAAGAGGTGACAGACAACAGCCACATGTCTGTCAGTGGTACAGCTGGACACCCACGATCAAGCCTCAGCTCACCCTGCACTGCCCACATCTGGAGTCTGTTCACAAATAACATCTGGACTAATCTTTTGCCAATATTTGGTGCCAGGGCTACACTTCCATCAGGCCACAGAACACAGAATTGAACCCAAAAGGCAATGTTAGACCTGGTACTTCCAAGATTCTGTGGCTCACTCTCAACAGATCACTGGAGTGGTCCGTGGGAAGAGGACCGTGTAGGGGAACATATGATGCTCCCAAGAAGAAGGCATGTGATCAGAGCCTCGGGGACCCTCTGCAGCCTGAGGACCACGGCCACCACACCCTAGACAGCCCTTTGCACAAACCTCAGGCTCTATAGCTCTTCCCTGCATGACTCTTGCTTGAGCCCACCATAGCCCCCAGTCACAATAACACAGGAATTACCATCCATTTCCTATTCCAGAGATGAGGAAACTGACACTTAAGAAGCCCTACTACCTTGTAGGCAACAGCTACAAAGACTGCCTGCCTCTCCCCCCAATTCTCCAGCCCTCTGATAAGAATGGCCTCAAGGGCAGCTCCCATGTCTTAGTATAACTAAATGCATGTGAGGCAGGCTGCTTTATGAAGAAAAAAGATTTGGCAGGCACATTCTGCAAATGGCTAAAATTTGGGAATGACCTCACTGACACTGTGCTCAGACAGTTAGAGCATCACATGAAAAGACAGAGGCAGTATGCACATGTGGGTTTATGTGTTTACCTATTTTCCTCTTTTCTTACATGAGATTCCTGATGACTTTTTCCATCCTAGTCACTTCCCAAAATCCTACCTGGAGTCACTGTGGTTTGATGACTTTATATCCTCTCAAGATCTCACAAGAGAGATTACATTTTTATCCATGAAGCTTGGAAGACTCATTCAAACTGCATCAAACCACAACAGCACAGATGAGAGCTATGTCCATCCATACCATGTAGCTAGAGCGATCTCCTGCCCTTTACACACGATGCCAGAGCCCTCAGATGGTCAGTATGGAGTATGGAGAGGGGACAGCATGCTCTGCGACTCACTATTTGTGTTGTTATTCCTGTGGGTAAGGAAGGCACTGACCACCTCTTACAGTTGTACAAATGCTCAGAGCTGATGTGAAGAAATAGAACAAGAGCTCTTGCTCATTCAAGAACTCACAGCAGCTGTGGTTACCTATACAAGTCTTGCACAAGATCAAGCTAGTTAGAAATTCTAGTGTGGAGGTGGGTGGGACTCCCAAGACCCCAGACCTAGCTGAGGGGATACTGGCAGTTGACAGATGCTGTGGAAAGGGCAGTCACTTTCTTTTAGATGTGGACATTGGAGGGTTGCTTGCACCCCAGTAACTAACTCCACAGCTACAGGCATATGAGCAGCACTGATTGGGATTAATGGATTTTTTTAAAGGGGGGGGGGCGCTAGAGAGATGGCTCAGTGGTTAAGAGCACTTGGTACTATGGTAGAGAACCTAGGTTCAGTTCCCAGCCACATGGTGGCTCTCACCCATTTGTAACTACAGGCACCCTCTTCTGTCCTCTGTAGGTACCAGGCATGCATGTGGTGCACACACATACATGCAGGCAACACATGCAAACATATAAAAGTTAAAAAGAAAGACTTGAAAATGGGGAGCTATGTGTCAAGGAGGTACGTGGGAGGTGCAGCATGGAGTGGGAATGACTATGATTCAGATGCATTGTATACATGAAACTGTGCACTAACCCATCATCCATTCATCCACTTGTGGACCTACCTATGGATCTACCCATCTATACATCATCTATCCATCTACCTACTCACCAACCACCCATTCATTTACCCATATACCCATCACCCACCCATCTGTCCACTCACCTATTACCATCTGTCCATCTACCCATCATTCCTCTATCTATCCATTTGTCCATCCATACATCTACTCACCCACTTATCACCTGCCCATCCATCCATCCATCCATCCATCCATCCATCCATCCATCCATTCACCCATTGTGAAACTTTCAAAGAAAAGAAAAATACTTTTTTCCAAGTCACTGTATGACTTGGAGTCAGTATGTTTTCCTCCCTCCCCTTTCTCTGTTTACAACAAAAGGTCTTACTGTATTATATATGACCACCATTGGTCATTAACACCCTGATCAGTCTTCAGCAAGAACAAGAAAAGACAAAAATTTTATAGAGAAAGACTCTGGCTTCATCAGGGATAATAAACAGGAAATGGCCACCTAGTATCATTAATGGTGATTTCTTTATATGAGCCTTCCATTAGAATACAAAGAAAGGTATGATGTTTAGACACTTGTACTATCTAAAACACAATGGATGGACTGATGGACAAATGGATGGATAGATAGATAGATAGATAGATAGATAGATAGATAGATAGATAGATAAATGGGTGATGGAGTGCTAAGTAAATGAATAGGTGAGTAGAGGGATAGATTAGTAGATGAGCAGGTAATAGATAGGTGGGTGGGTAGATGGATGATGGATGGATGAATATATGAGTGATAGATGGATGGATGGATGGATGGATGGATGGATGGATGGATGGATGGATGGATGGATAATTAGGTGGGTGAACAGATGAATGAGCGATAGGTGTATGAGTAAATTAATGGGTGATTGATGAGTAGATAGATGGATAAGCAATTGGTGGATAGATAGTGAGTTGTCCATGAATTGGTGGGACAATGGATGATGGGGTGCACAGATGAATGGGTGATATGGTGGATTTGTAGATGGGTGGGTGTGTTATAGAAGAATAGATGGATGGATGTATGAGTGATAGGTGGATGAATGATGAGTAATGAATGGGTAGGTAGACAGATGAGTGATGAGTAAATTAATGGATAGATGTGTGATGGGTGGGCGGGGAGATAGATAAAGGTTGGAGAGTAAATAGGTGGATAACAGAGTAGAAGGAAGGGCAAAACTGAAAGGCTGGATGGATGGCTAAATGGAGGGACAATGACTTCTTTTCTATCCTGTTCAATCCAAGAACCCTGGAACTGATTCATAATGAAGACCCCAGTCAAGTTCTGATACAGATCATATGTTTATTTTCAAGGCAGGAATGAATCATTCAGCACTTCTAAATCCAGAACACATCAAACCAAAAACAACACACTCTGCGCTTTCCTCTTTCCCTGCATACTTAGAAATATTCTGTAATTTCTTTAAAAGAATAAAATTATTGATTGTGGGTGAATTAGCAACTCAAAAAAATCCAGGATGCAAACTGGAGGGTGGAGTGTTGCCAAGCAGGAGTTGAGTGCCTGAGGAAGGGCCATGCAGAGAAAGGTGGGAAGTAGCAGGATGAGACAGGGGTGGAGGCACTTGGCAAGGGCAGGGCTGAACTTAGAGGGGAATTCTTCACTCACACATGAACCCACAATTAGCAAGCACTAGAGGTCTGGAGTTTTCCAGGAAAGCTCATCACAGATGATGAGACCACAAGCCCCTTTGAAGACCTCCCTGTCCCTGGAGAATGTCCTGGTTTGTCAGGAATTTTAGGGTCCCTGTCCTAGGCTTAGGAAAAAAATTGGAGCTTCTAGGACCATGACTCTTCTAGTCATTAAAGTAGAAGGGCATCTCAGATTTAGTATGTTCCTCAACCTCTTGTACTCCCCATGAGGTACCAGGACACCGAAGGCTTTGAACCTCACTCACTTCCTTCCTACGTTGTGTAAGGTACTGCTATGGTCTAGAGTGGAGTGTCCCTACAAAAGGCTGATGAATTAAATAAAGGCTTGGTCCCCATTTGGTAGGAGGTTATTGACAAATGATTGTTTCAAGAGGATGCTAACTTCATCAATGGACTGGCCTGTTGATGATTGATGAACTCCTGGCTGAATAAACTATTAGGAGGTGGGGACTGCCTGGAAGGAGTGGAAGTGGCTTTCTAGGGGCATGGGTATGACTTGTTCTCTCTCTCTCTCAATATCCTACCTAACTTTTTACCAAAAAGACATGAGCTAAACTCTCTGAAGCCATGAGCCCAAATCAATTTCTTCTCCTTTCAGTTGATCTCTTGGGCACTTTGTGATAGCAATAAAAGTGCCACAGGTCAAACCATAGCCAAAGCAGAATGGTACCTGTAAGGTCAACTTCAGGCCTCAGGTTCTCAAGAAGCCTGTAGCCTTGATCTGCAGGCATTCAGAAGGCTACATCTGAGAATGAGGAAGTGATTTCTTGGGGTTAGGCATCAGAAGCTCAAAAAAACTTAGTGTGTACCCTGAAATATTGATCACAGCATATTTATCAGATGAAGCAATTCACGATAAAGGTACTTTCTTATAAAAATTCAGATCACTTCCTTGAACTTGGCCAATCTTCAGGTGTAAAGAGGCTGTTAGAAGCAGGACTGATCCATGTATCCATTCTGCCCAGAAAAAGCCCAAAAACTCCTGGAGGCAAAAAGAAGCACATAAAAGCAGAAAGACATGGTGTGAGAAGAGTTTGGCAAGGTTCCTGTAAGCCCAGCACTGGGGAGGCTGAGCCAGGAGATCATGAGACTATAGAGCAAGTTCCAGACTAGTTTCAACCATAGGCTGAGACCTTATCTTAAACAACCCAAATAAAATGGAATAAGCCAGGTGTGGTGGCACAAGATTTAATGCCTGCACTCAGGAGACAGAGGCAGGTGGCAGGCATCCCATGTGATAAGTGGGGCTACAGGAGACAGGGAAAAGCAATTTCCTCATGCCACACCTGACCTTGGAGGAGAGCCAGCTAGCATGCCCACCCAAGGGCCCCTAGAATGAAGCCCCCAGACACACAAGGTTTCTTCCTGTGCCTTGTTGAACTCACAGAATGCAATGCACTAGCCACTTGAAGTCTAACTGATCAAAATATACCCCTGTGGTCCAGTCCATGGGGGCAAGGAGTTAACCAACTGCCTTTTCCTTCATGAAAAGAAGCCAGGATCTGATTAATATCGACTAGAATGAGCTCTCTATACATCTACTTTAAAACAAAATGCCACTAATACAGTTCAATTCAAAGACTAAAGCTGATTAAAATTTCTGTAAGTTACCTAGAATTTAGGAAAAAGTAACTGTGGTGGCCATCCAAACACAGAGAGTTGCTGGGAAGTAACTTCTGCTGTTTGATCAATGCTTTTGCTTGCTTGTTTGTTTGTTTGTTCTGGGTTTTTTTTTTGTTTTGTTTGTCATTCAGTAGCTTTTTCAATAATACCAACTACATTTCATCAAGGTTAGTAAAATGGTTAAAAGAAAAAAAGAAAAAAGAAACAGATGTCTGAAAATGAGGATTACCAGTAATATTGATTGAATACAGTAATTTCTTCCCTGTGTAGTAGCAGATGAATCCAGACTGTGTACAGCCAGGCAAGGTTTACCGAAACTTCCAGGGCTATAAAAAGTAAGAGCCTACAAGGTGATCTCCATTTTCGTTTCCCCCCTAAAACATCACTAAGGGCAATGCTTGTTTTCTTTTAATTTTTTTTTTTGTTAATTTGTAAGGAATTCAACTGCCACCTGAAAGATCTCCATACTTTTAAACCCTCCAATATTAGCGCAAACCCATCTGATGGATGATATTGATCAATGCTATTAGCTCCTTCCAAATATACTTGCATCTTAGTCAATTCTGCCATTTAATAATTTTGCTAAATCTCAAAAAATGGAGACACAATCTTGCCTGGAAGAAGGCAGCCCTGTTAGTTATTTACAGATTGTAACATTTACATAAGAGTTTAGTTTAACAAGAGATACAAATATAGATAAAACCCTTAGGACTTCATTCTCTAAACTGCCCTCTAAAAATCTGCCCTGCAATTTGCAAACTGAATTTTGTGCAGACTATTCTTGGAAGGCTTTGTGAATTAGGGAGAACTAACTCAAAGCAAGGGCTGGCTAATCACAATTTTGCAAATTGTACGTAGCAATCATCCTCACATTGTGAAATTCCGATATATAAAATGCTGATGTTTTAAAGTTGAAAAATAAATTAGCTCGCGAGAACTATTTCACCATAAAAAAATAAATAAATAAAATCAGTCTGAGGCTTTACGACTAAATTATTTGTTTAAAAAAATTAAAAAATAGTCACATTGATAGCAAATAATAAATAAAGGCAGGATATCATCTGAGCATGTTCCTGCCCCAACCTTCTGAATGAGAGAGAGAGAGGAAGAGAGAGAAAAAAGAGAGAGAGGGAGAGACAGAGAGAGAGAGAGAGAGTGCTTCCAGGCGTTCCCATCTGCATGGCCTCTCCTATAAATACTCACCTGCCAGGAGCACGTGGATTCGGTAACTCTCCAGCATGTGCTTGTGGTCATGCCCAGACTTCTATTTTAAACGCCTCCAGCGCATTCATCTATGGTCTGGAGAAGCATTCTCAGACAGCACAGGAATTAGTCAACACAGTCTTTGACATGTCATATATTCACTTGCTAAAGCCGATTCAAGTCTGTCCAGCCTAAGAAGTTGGCAGTTAGCATGCATTTGTTTACTTGTTAAAAGCAATGTAGGTTACAAACACTCAAGCAATATCAAATCACGAGAGAGAGAGAGAGAGAGAGAGAGAGAGAGAGAGAGAGAGAGAGAGAGAGAGAGAGAGAGATTTAAGGCACACCGTAGAGCTGGTGTATCTGAAAATGGATCGGCCTTGGGTGAAGAAAGCTGACTTGAAAAGGGTATAGGAGACAAGACCCAGGGCTGCCAGCTCATTTCTAGAGAGCATTCTTAAAAGAACAGTAAGCATAATCATGTGCACTAATGTACACACAAACAAATGCATGGGTGTGCACACATGAGTCCTCCCATCACCCCAATATCCTATCCCACATCCTACAAACAAAGCCAAGCCAAAGAAGGCCTTTCCATGTTCACCACTTCCTGCTTGCTCATTAGCTCCATGGCTTTACATGGTCTTTGCTTCTAACTGAATTTTTGCAGCACTTAAAGTTATTGGAAGCCAAGCATAGTAGTACATGCTGGTAATGCCAATACTTGAGAGACTGAGGCAGGAAACTCCTAAGTCGAAGGTCAGCTTTAGCTACATAGTTAAACTCTAAATAGGTACATACATAAAGAAAGAAGAACACCTTGCTTGAAATAAGCTCGTATTTCAATATTCTCCTTCTCCCCCACTGTGGTGGCACCTGCCCCCTTCCTGGCTGCACAGATGCCAGTCCTCTTGTAGAGCCCCTGCATCATTTCTCTGGCTTTTTGCATACCGTCCTCTGGTTTGTTCATTTGTTTCTTATTCCTTGGTTATCACACCAAGCAAAACAAATGCAACTTACATTTGACCTACCGCCACTGGCTCCCTGGGTATCATAGACTCCTTGAGGGGCCCAGAGCACATTCTGGGCACCCTATAGTTGAACTTTAGGATTGGGAATGGCCTCTAGAAAATTCAAAAGGGCCCCAGGGAATCACTGCAAAAGTGCCCACAATTACGTTGTTGGAAAGAATTGGTGCTTTGCCTGTCATGGCTGTGATGCCCACCCCTTGGGTCTCACTACGGAGACATTCAGACACCAGTTCCCCTCCACAGAATGCATTTCTTACCTCTGGCTTCCATTTGCTTAGCCTACAGCTTAAGCATTTTCTGTAACATTACTTCTACAAAGCAAATATTTATATTAGTAAATACCATCAAGATATGATCTGCATTCAAGCGTTTCCTATAGGTAGCTGTGAGAAGCAAGAGGAAATTGCTGCCTAAGTGTTGAAGATGGAGGAACAGAGCCTGTGGGAGCCTCTGAGAACTGACAAAACACCTCCCTATAGTGCTTTTTGCTCTTGACTGAACACTCCAGCTAAGTAAAGTATGCCCTCCAACGGCAAGGGCTGAGGGTTCCTGATGGAGTATTCAGTACTCCTCCAGCAGGTAGAATCTACGGTTTGCTCAGAATCATAGCCAGCAGCCCATGTAAGTACTGGGCTCAAAAACATAGGCCTGTGTGCATTTGAGAATCTTAGAGATGAAGCAGGGCACAGTGGTGGGACCCAGAGACTAATTTAGAAAAGGCGAGTGACTTAGTCTCTGTGTGCTACCACCTAGGCCAAGTAGCAATAACCATTTCTAGAATTTTCCCAAAAGTTTTCAACACATTCATTCCACCTGTCTTAGTTAAGGGTTCTATTGCTGTGAAGAGATACCATGACCATAGCAACTCTTATAAAGGAAACATTTAATTGGGGCTGGCATACAGTTCAGAAGTTCGGTCCATTCTCATCATGGCAGAAAGCATGGCAGCATATAGGCAGACATAGTGCTGGAGAAGAAGCTGAGAATTCTACTTCTTGATATGCAGGCAAGAGGAAGTGAACTGAGTGTCACACTGAGTGAAGCTTGAGCAAAGGAGACCTCAAAGACCACCCCTGCATTGGCACACTTTCTCCAACAAGGCCACACCTACTCCAAAAAGACCACATCTCCTAATAGCGCCACTCCTTTTGGGGGTCATTTTCCTTCAAACCACAACACCACCTCTGCTGGAAGGGATATTAAAAAAGGTATGTGCTCTGATAAAAGAGGGTGATCAGGCCTCACCTTTTCATGTTACCTTGACTCAACAGTTCTGGCCTCCCAACATGCTATTAACTTCTCAAAATCTCACTTGTACTGAATATCATGATTCTTTGAGAAGTTGGTCAGTATGAAGGACATGTTAGATTTGTGTTTCCCTTATCAACCATGCAACTCCATCTCTTCATGTGTATGTCACCCACTTCAGTGTCTTCTATAAGTTGTACTGTTAATATTTTTCTCATTGATCTTTAAAAGCTCTTTACATATATTGATATTAACCCTTTATTACATATATTTAATATACTCTTTTGGGTATCCAAGGCAGATGGCTCTAGTGGCCTGCTTAGGATATTATGTTGGAGCTGAAGAAACAGCTCAGTGGTTAAGAGCACATGCTACTTTTGCAGTAGGCCTGAGTTCAGTTCCCAGAACTCTTATCAGGCAGCTCACAAACACCCATATCTCCAGCTTCAGGAGATCTAACACCCTCTTCTGGCCGCCACACACACCTGAATATATGTGATACACATTCACATTCAAGTGCACACGCATACAGATAAAATTTAAAAATATATTATTAAAACAGAAATGAATAGCATGCATAGAAATTGATAGATGTGTATGTAATGCACACACACAACTTTGTTCTGAAGGGCAATTTATGATGTCTATCAAAGAATTAAGAACATATACTGAGCAATCCAACAATGCTACATCTAGAAATATTCAAAGTTGTTCACAACATGCATACATCAAATTTTGAGGGTTTAAAGATGGAACCCAGAGAATTGGGCATGCTAGGCAAGTGCTCTGCCACTTAGATATTTCCATTTCTTGATTTTTTTTGAGGCAGTCTCACAAGCCCAAGCTAGTCTTGAATTCACCATCCTCCTGCCTCAAGTTCCCAAGCACTGGGATTGGGCTGGGGGTGTCACCATGCCCATACATCTGCAACAATCTAGGCTGTAGCATTGGAAACAAATAAATTAAAAGCTGACACACTATGCAACCAACAGCACATGGTTCCATAAAGGTGAGCATGTCATACTATGCAGAATTATGCAAAAGTTAGAGTGTGTGTTCTGTCTTTGAATCTGACACCTTGAGAAAAGAAACTCTCCAAATAAAATGTAGACTATGTCCCAATCCTACATGTGGGCTATGGCTATGAGCATCCTTACCACATAAATGAAGGAAACCCTTGATAATAGTATGGCAGTTCATAGTGTAACACTCAAAATAGAGGTTTTCCCTGAAGTGGGAGAGAAAAACTCAGAAGAAGAGTGGAAGGGGCCTTTGCTATTTCCCAATCCACACATTTGTCCTGTTGAATCTGAGTAGTGAACACATGGAAATTTTGTAATTAAGCAAGATTATTTATATTAAAATACAAAACTCTACAGGCAGTTCTCTGTCACTAAAACAAGGACTGAAATCCTTCCCTAGAATTCAAGACCCTCCATCAGGCTCCTGCTGATCTTCCCAAACAGGACCTAGCTCCACAGACCCTACCTCATGTTTCTTATTTGTTCCTTCTCTTCTCTCAGCTTGTAAATGCCTACCTACCTGCCAGCACATGCCTCAGGGCCTGACCACCTGACCCATAGCACCTTTTCCCTAACCTCAACATGATTCTCACCATGTCCTAGGACTTAAGGCCCATTTCCTTGATATCTGAGTGTGACACACTGGACTGTCTTCCCCTCAAGTGGAGGTCCAGGTCTCATCCTTCTCCCCTTCATGTCTATTCATATAGAACCTCCTGAGTTGAGCAAGATTCCAGGTGCTGCAGACAGAGAATGGATGCAAGGAACTCACAGCCTGGTCAAGGTGCAAGCAGTGAACAAGAGGATCCAGACAGTGAACAAGACAGTGCAAACAAGTAAAGGGCAGTGAGCACAGGGCAGGAAGTAGAGCACCTCATGCAGCACAGCATTTAGATTAGGGCTGTGGAGAAGCACCAGGTAATGAGCCAGCAGGGAACCCAGAGCACATCTCACCACTGTAGCTGGTGAGCAATCTGTCTAGAGAGAGAAGCAAATGGCATGGCTGGCAGTGGCCTCAACCAGAAAAGGAGGGGATTTAGGAATGATCACAACATAGCCAGGTTCCTAGTCCATTCTCAGGCACAGTCATCCTATCAGAACAGGAGAGGCTATATCTAGCATCTAGCCATGCCCAGGCCCCAGTCTTAGAGTACATGAGAGCTGGAGCTTCCTGGACCCAGCCAACCAATATACAAGCTTCTGTCCAGGCCAGAAGAGCCAAACTCCCAATAGAAAGCCACTTGGGACAAAATTAAAAGGCAGCTCTACATCATGTGTCCAGTGGCCAAGCCCTGCATCTCAGCTCCCCAGATATAGCCCTGGGACCACAAATTTCTCTGGGCATGTCCATGACTCCTTCTTAAAGGTGGCAGCAAAGGTGGACAACAGCAAAATAAATGGGAGACCTTCTAACAACTGGACCTTAAGGTGGTACATGGCTCCTGGCAGGAGGCACCTTGGGAGCTCCAGTTGATTTACTCCAGAACCATGCTGGCCATATTGAATGTACCTGGAACTCCAACTAGGGGTAGACCTATGAGCACCAGCAGCCCCTCCACACACCATCATGTAGTTCACAGATGACATGGCCCTTCTTGATGTTCCATCCCACAGGAACACCACAGTGCCTCTTCAATGGGAGACCTTCACCCTTCCACAGAAGGTCAGGACCTCCAAGCCCTTCACTCTAGTGTTCTCTGTGTTGCAAGTAGGCAGGACCCTCTCTCAAGTTTCAACCCAAGAAAATACTATGGGCTTTAAATAAGCAATGTGAGCAGTTTTCCAGGTTAACTGCAAGGCAGAGCTCTCTACAAAGTCACAGCACAGGGGCTAGATGCTGATTCACACTTATAACCCTAGCACTTACTCAGGAGGCTAAGGCAGGAGGATTATGAGTTCAAGGCCAGCCTTGACTACATGAAAAGTTCAAGGACAACCTGGGTTACTTAGAAAATTTGAGGCAAGCCTTCAAAGAGAGGGGGCTATCGGGAGCAAAGGGTTGGATTGATGATTCCAAAGGAGTCCAGTATAGAACCCATAGAACATCTGACCTGGTTGTTAGTCCTATATTGCCAGCTGGTACTGTGGCCTGCTAAAGTGGAAAGCCAGGGTAAAGACTGCTCCTGCCCATGCTGGGGACCTCTGGGCTCTGTATTGGGCCCCATGAGGAGATTCTATTCCACACTGATTTTCTTCAAGGAAGACCAGCACTAAAGCCAACAATCTTACAAGGCCATTTTTGTCCCTGCCTGCTTCTCAGGAATACCAGACTGTGCTGGGTGGGAAATCCCAGAGTGACAGACCATGAGAGCAGCATAATTGTCACATGCCAGTACTAAAGGGCCCCAACTAGATAGGCAACCTACTCCCCCCAAGACATGGCAAGGTGATTATGGGTGAGTGTGATAATTTGGGGATATGGGGACAGATCTGGGAGTTTTGCTCAAAGAATAGGCCACCCAAGGATGGTGCAGATGGACAAGTTGCACTGGGACTCCTTGGAAATGGGGATGCACGTGCTACGCTCTGAGTCCAGCTTGCCCCAACCAAAGTAGGGTATAGAGTAACAGAACAGGGCAGAATCCAGGCACTCCTAGGAGACTTTCGTGAGGTGTCTTATCTAATTGAGACCAGTTGATAGCAGCAGGAGACTGCAACAGGCCAACTCTGCCAGGAAAGCGGGAACAATGAAGGCCGGCATGCTAGGCACTCAGCTAGAGAACTACCTAGAAGCAAGCACTGCTTGGCGGCTTTCTGAGCTCTAGCAGCCTCATCTCATTGGAACCTCAAGCTGCAGAGATAAGTCATGGCTCTGGGAGAAGGTCCCCATGAGCCTCTTGGGGCTAATGAAGTACGGGCTCCTGACTATCTGTATAGTTCCCATCCCAGCCTATGAGGCAGCCCACTGCAAGACCTCAGACAATACAACAGCTGTACTATACTT
The DNA here is from genome assembly GCF_049852395.1 of Peromyscus maniculatus bairdii. Classification (NCBI taxonomy): domain Eukaryota; kingdom Metazoa; phylum Chordata; class Mammalia; order Rodentia; family Cricetidae; genus Peromyscus; species Peromyscus maniculatus. The sequence continues at coordinate 47,497,417 of NC_134852.1, read as the reverse complement.
CACTTTCTCTCTGAAGGAAGGAGTGTCTCTGAGCAGGCAAAGTGGGCCAGTATGTGCCCTTTGAGCCAGGCTTTTGGTACCAAGTGCCCCAGTCAGGTGAAAAGAGAAGTCCTTCAAAAACAAAAACTACTTTGTTTTCTTCCATTTTCTCTGGCAATACTGAGGCTTGAGCCCAAGGGTCTTGCATATGTTACATAAATATCTCACTACTGAGTCTATCCTACTATTCTCCAGTCCTCACGGGGGGATTCCAGGCAGGGGCTCCACCACTGAGCCACACCCCAGCCCCTCACTGGGGGATTCTAGGCAGGGGCTCTACCACTGAGCCACACCCCAGCCCCTCACTGGGGGATTCTAGGCAGGTACTCTACCATTGAGCCACACCCCAGCCCCTCACTGGGGGATTCTAGGCAGGTGCTCTACCACTGAATCATGTTCTCTAATCCCTCAGTGACAGATTCTAGGCAAGTGCTCTACCACTGAAATACATCCCAAGACCTTTAAGCCTTCTTCTCTTTTCAGACAAGTCTATGTCACTATGTAGCCCAGTCTAAACTTGATCTTGAGATTCTCCTGCCTCAGCCTCAGGAGTCCTGAAATAAAAGGTATATCCCAATGTGCCTAGGTGTTTTTAGATGGTGTGTGTATGAGAGAGAGAGAGATGGGGGGGACGTATACATGGATACCGGAGGACAACTTGCAGGAGTATGTTCTTTCCTTCCATCATGTGGTTTCTAGGGATCAAGCTCATATCAGCAGGCTTGGCAACAAGCACCCTTACTGCCTGAGCCATTTGTAGGCCCTATTTTTTCATCTTTATTTTAATTGTTATTTCATACAGAAAGAAAAGTCATTTCTGTTCTAGAAACTCCCTTGATTTAATTGAACTAGCAACAACAACAACCAAAAAATGTTTATTCTTTTTCATCCTGAGAAAGCCAGGAAACTACTTTTGGGGTGAGGTGGAGGTGGCAGAAGTCCAACTGCAGCGCCTGGAAAATTCTCTGTGTGGATCAGAGGACGAGGATAGAAGAACTGGGCCTTCCCTGACACCCGCAGATCGTCCCACAGTGAATGTCCTCACTTCCGCCATCCACCTTGTGACCCACAGACTCGCCTAGGATTCAAGGTCATGATCACCTGCAACTGTGCTGTGGCAGACCTGTCTCCTTTATTCCTTCTTGTCACCTACACAATGGCAAATGCAAACTGCCTGGGTATTCAGGGCTGCACACTGTACCCCAGTGATGGGAGGACTCTCTCCTGGTCAGATACCAGTCCCAACCACTGAAACTCAGGGAATCCAGCTAGCACTCAGACCAGCCCCAGGCTGCACTCAGAAGGGGCTAAGTGAGGGGTGGAACACTGCAAGAAGGGAGGAGAGTGGGAGGGAGAAGGAAAGGGACAGCAGAGAAAGACAAATTTGATATAAATAAAGGTGCTTTAAAGAAAATAGAAAACAAGATGGCTGTGACCAAAGAGCCTAGGAAGGCCTGAGGGGGACACAAAGTGACGCTCATCTACAGCCAGCAAAGCTTTGACTCAGAGCAGAGCGACAGCACAGATGCCCTAATCTGGGAAACACTGGAAAAACTATGATGCTTTGAGAAAAAGTACTAAATGTTATAAACCTTTGGCTTCCTATACTTACAATGTGGCTCAACATTATTTATTACCTGAATGTAGATGGAATGCAGAAAGGGTTTGAAGGTTGCCATGTGGGTAGATCTGGGATGGACAACCTGCTGGGGTCCTCCACTGCTGCCCAGAGCATCAGTAAAAAGGGGAGCATCTTGGGAAACTCCTTCCCGCCCCTCTTGATGCAGAGCAGGTGTTCAGCCCTGCCCTTTGTAACTTGTCCTAAGAAGGAGCCCCAGGCCAACGCTCGGAGGCACCACATCCCCTTAGCCAATCTCTACAAAAATGCACAGACAAGGACACCAACCTGAAATCCAGGGTCACCACGCAGGGTGCGCCACAGATAATGAGGAGTGGGCTTCACCAAGTAGCCCTCTGCCATCATGATCCACCCGTCTCCCTGTGGCCCATTATCTGAGTACTTGAACCCTGGATAACAATGAGTTCACGGAGAATGAAAGTGCTCGGCTTTAATTGTCTGCATTTAGTCACGCAAACAGAAGCAATGGTCTGAGAATGGCTAGTTAGCCGCTGACAGCCTCGGCTCTGGAGCTGGCTCCGAGGAGCGGTTACAGATTGTTTTGATGGAGACTCTACCAGAGCAATAAATTCCCTCTTAAACCTGTTTGCCTGGAACAAGTTTTCACCCTTTTTACTCTGTCTTCTCCTTCCTACCCACTCCCCCTTTTTGCCTTAAATGAAATTCCTGCCGCTGCTAATATCCAACAAATAAACATCATTAAGAAATTGAAGGCACTGAAAGAATGTGTGGTTTATGTTAAATTTTCCCCTGTCAATCAATTCTGCATGTCTGCATGAAGCCGATGATCGCATCATCGTGTTAGTGTGCCTGACTTGTTCAGCACAAAGAAGGTGGGAACACTTTCTCAAGCGGGGATGTCAGCACTTGAAAACCCATCACCATCTGTGCTCATTTTCTGAGAGGGAGAAAAACAACCCCTGTTTAAGAATACACCAGAACAAATAACTTGAATGTTTGAAAATAAACCACAGGGTCAAAGAAACTTTATAATGAAATGGGGAAGCTGCAGTATTGTTCGTTTTTTTTTGTAACTCGGGCCTTCGGTACCTTCATTTACAGAGGTCTTCGCTCTAAAAATAGATATTAATAATAGCCGGGGAACAGCCCGCACTGTGTGAAATGCATACAAACACGTTATTTTAAAAGTGCCATGCTCTCCAGTGAGGCCCCAGGAGCAACCCATAATGATACAGGTCTCAGTCTCTCAGTCTGGTCTCCATGGCTCAGGGAGTGCCATGCTTCCCACACCTTCCTGCCTCTCCCTCTCACTTTTCCCATCTGAAACAGAACCAGAAGCCCCAGCAGCCATACAAGATGATCAAAAACAAAAAAACCTAAGGAAGGAAAAACTTTCATCACCCAACTTTTCTAGCAAAGCCTGTCAAAGCAACCTTGCAGAAACGGCCAGAGACATGAATGGGAACATTGTTCTGCCCTTAATAAACTTATAAGCCAGGAGCTTTTTGATCCTATTTTTTTCTTTCTGCATCTCACTATTGTACTTTGTCATGAGGAGGTCTCGCATAAATAATGTCGTGTTCTTATGAAAGTTTTTAAGGCACCCGGAGTCGGACAGCACGGTTACAAATGATATCTAACACAAAGACTATCAATTAATCAAATGAGAACATACTACAGGAGCTCACAATACACAAACAGCGAAGGGAAAGATAAATTGATTTCTGCTGAGGCACTGGGCCTTTTCAGCACTACAACTGTGTGAAAAATACCAGTTACAAAGTGTGCTGAGGCAGCAAAAGCATTTAATACACCACAAACAGTTATCTAAGGCAACGTCCAATAACCGACAGTACAGTAGTGTGACCTACATACTAACACAGTCATTGTTAGATGTGGGAGCCATGCACTCCATACCAGTTACATGTTCCATATCTTTCCTAATCTCTCTAGGAGTTTCATCCTTCTCCCCGCTCCTTTGCCTGGCCTCTCCTGCTAAGGAATGATTTGAGAGGCGACCCTAAAAGCAGAGTAACTCAGCAAATGCTTCTCCCCTCTAGTTGCTCCCTTGCCTCTGCATGTGTTTAAGGACTTCCATATATGGCACTCTGTTTTGTTATTTGTCCTCCGACGGCCTTTACTTTTTCCCTTTTGTGTCCCAATCTCAATGGACTCCTTGTGCAAAAAAAAAAAAAAAAAAAAAAAAAAAAAACTAAACAAAATGAACAAACAGAACTGTATCCCTGGATCCAAGTGCAGGTGGATGTTATATGTTAAATATGAAATGTCACCCACAGGCTCTTGTCTTAAGTACCTGGTCCCAACTAGTGGATAATTTAGGAAGTGAGGCCTAATCAGAGGAAGTAGTTCACTGGGTTGGTTCTTAGGGATGTATTCCCTCCCTCTCTTCCTCTCCCCACCTTCTCTCTTTCCTGTCCACCATAAGATGAAAAAGCTACCCTCCATATACTACATCCTGCCTAAACACACAGGACTAAGAGACTGTGACCTAAATAAATACTTCCTCCCATAAGATGCTTTTGAAAGTATTTTGTCACAGAGACAAAAGGGCTGACTAACATGGTAAGATTCTTGCTTCTGGCTGAGGACAATTCTTGGTGCTACCCAGCACCTGAGGTGATGAGCTTGGCCAGGGAAGTGAGTGGGGAGACTTGAGAGGTATTGTGGTAAGAGGCTCCAGGGTTACATTGCCTGCAAGCTGGCTTCATCAGCTGGTCCCATCACACCTTCTCAGGAAACCTTGGTGCTCCACACGGGAACATGGAGAAGCTGCACAAAAGATGGCCGGTAGGATGGAGAGAAAGGTACCAGCCCAGGTCTGAACTTCTAGTGACTGCACCTCCCAAACTCCGCATGGGGAAAAGCAAGCCTGTGGACCCTTGAACAACTGAGCAGCCGTGCAGCCCGTCTTGAAAGGTTTTCCTATGCTGGCTGCCTCCAGAAGCTGCCCATGATCTTCTGGAATCTGTTCTCATGGGACATCTGAAGCTAATGAGGACCTGAAAAGGTCCAGTCAGCCCCTTCTCACCACAGACTGAAGGAGCCAAGATGGTGATAGAGCTAAGAATTCCTCTCTGGCTGGAACTGAATGAAGTAGCAGCTTTGTAAGTACTTTAAAAAAATCTTCTTTGTAAACCTTCCTCCCACCCTACTTCAGTGTTCAGAACTTATGACTGGTAATCCTCTTTGTTTCAAGAAAACCATGGCTCACATGGGGGAGGGTGTTCACAAGATTATATGGAGAGATCACCAGGCCCCTCTAGAATAATGCCACAGGGTTTAGGCTCATCTCAGGCTACATTTTTAAATTTAAGGAACTGCTATGCTTTGTACACCAAGACAATAGAAAAACATCCTGTGTCTCAACCCCCAAGATGCAGCAGGTGGACTCCTGGTCCTGACCCTCTCCTGCCTAGATGAGAGCTGACACCTCTTTTGGCACGTATGGCCCCTTTCTTCAGACAGTCACTGTCGTCAGCCAGCGTCCATGTGAACACAGGCCCTCACATAATGAATGGTGTACTTTGCAGACTCCTGTTTCTAGAAAGGAATGATTTAATATCATAAAATGAAGCTTTAGACCTCCATGCCAATTACTGTGTTTAAGTCATCGAAAGTCACCAAGGAAGGTTAGGGGGGCGCGCCAGTGTTAAGGGAATGTGTAACCCATCTGCAAAGAGAGGCCAAGCTGAGCTGCTGGCCGGGTAGGAGGAACAACTCGCTAAAAGCCTCCATACAGTGTGAAGGAAATGTCAGGCGAACAACCCCACTGCACCGCAGTAAACACAAGCCGATAACTAAATCGTTGTCACGGGCTTTTCTTGAGGGTCAGGCTGAGAAATACTGAAACACATAATCAAGTCTTTACTGTATTTTAACAGAAAAAGGGAAACCATAGAGTTCACAGCCCACTGACAGTTCCTACACGGTAGGAAACAGCAAGGCATGCCTGAGGAGAAGGGTGGCTGGATGAGTCGAGAGGTCCTTGGTGAGGGCGGCAGAGCTGCACAGTTGGGATTTTTCTTCCCTTCTCTTCTACTCTCTGTTAGGAGCAGGTTACCTGAGAGTACCGAATGGTTGCCTTCATTTCTCACGGCTTCCTGCCGTGGGACTGGTGGCCATCCAGCCATGGTGCCCAACCACAGCGGTCACGCTTCCCCTGGCAGTGGCTCGATTTTGCTTTAGAAGGAGGAGGAAGAAGAGACAGTATTTCACAGAGCAACCAAGGAGGGAAACAAAAGGGAAGGTATTTAAGTTATTTTAACATCGAGTGTTTTTCAAAGCTATAAATACATATAATACATATGAGGGGACTAATTGTAAACTTCTCTCAAAGACTCAAATCCAAATTCATGTTGCCATGCAGATTCAATGATAATAAATTACATCCTTCTAAGTAAAGCGTGCACTGTAATAAAACACCCACCCTCGAGAACTTAGAGGCCTGATCCCAGCTAAGAGAATTCATGGCTTTGGAATTCTGAGTATATATATTATTTGTCTGTCAGTTCTCACAACTTCTCTCAATTACTGATGTTCTCCACATAATGAATTTTCTCGGGTTTGATGTGTGATTGCGGCTATATTTTTATCTATATGTTTTGTGGTCCCTGTACTTAAGCTTTTTGCTCACAAATCCTTTATTAAAAGTACTAAATTGTAAGAAGTATATTCATATTTCATTCAGTGTTCTGTGCAGAGATGTGTTTCCCTGAGCAAACACAGCTGCACAGAAAAAGTCACCGTCAGAAAACACGCACAACCACAGATCTAACTTTGGATGTGTCAGCTCCCGAGGAACTCTGCTGGGATTAGATTTCTGAGACACTTTTGTCTGCCTCCTAGAAGAAACTCATAACCACTCTTGCATTTTCCAAATCAAAACGACAGGTTAAAGTTTCTCTTTAGATCAGGCCTCAACCCAAAAGCCAACCCATAGACATTTCCAAGTCAGCAAGACCCATACTGGGACTCTTGATGGTGTTGTTTGTCTTTTCCAAATCATACAGCTAGAAAGCCAGTGGGGATGGTGGTACACAGCTGTGGTCAACACTCAGGAGGCTGATGCAGGAGGATTGAGAGTTCAAGGCCAGCCTGTGCTACTTAACCTGGGTGACAAAGTAAGATGCTGTCCTTAAGAAGACAAAGGAAAGGAATAGAGGGAGGAAGGGAAGGGAGAAGGGAAGGAGGGAGGGGAGAAATAGTAGAGATACAACCCAGGATGCACACACATACTCTCTTTGATAGCGGTGTGTCATCAGACCTTAATTTGGAATGGAAAGGCAAGATAGAAAGAAAAGTCTCACAGTTGTGCCATGGCTCAGACACAGAGCCAGGTGATGAAATGGCAGAAAGGTAAGACCAGAGACCCACCATGTCCAAGGGATTTCAATAATATCAATCTGAAACAATAAGAGAAGAGGGAAGCGCAAAGCTGAAGTCTGACCCATGTAAATGAGCATCTCTTTAAAAAAAGAAAAAAAAACTGCCTCCAGGGAACACTCTCACTGGCCTGGTCAGCTAGCAAGCCACTGACCTTTGGAAAGGGGGAGTAGAGAATTAAAGCTGCCAATAAGGCAAGACAATTACTCAACACAGATCGCAAGAGCAAATGAATACATGGGTGAGTAATGGGAGCATTTGTCAGCTGGGGTCAGCAGAATAAATGAATCTGATATTAAAATTTGGAGGGGAAATAATGGATGTGACCCTCTGTCAAATCAAATCAGTATATATGTCCCTAGGAGCCCCTCTGTGCCTAAACCAGGAGTAGTGCCACAGGTGGACCCAGGAAGGATGGACACTTGGTAAACTTTCTCTTCTTGCCAGGTCCTATCTGTAGCCTCCCTGGTATCAATAAAAGGCCAGGAAAGGAGGCCCAGATCCATGCCCTGGTCACCAATCTTTTGGGAAAAGTTCTCCAGGAGTGAGAAGATAGGATTCTCAACCCCAGGCACTGGGGTTCCCAACCTTGGCAGGAGAATACAGGCAAGACACCATCCCCTAATAAAGGGGTCCATGCTGTGCGCTTATCTTCAGCATGGGTGTTAATACATGACTCAAGGAGCATTGCTTCTGGCTTCCTAGTGGGTAGGACAAGCCTGGGGCATGTCTGGTGGAGTGTGGACCTGGGCTGTGGAGCACTCTGCACTGCCCCTGCTTGAGAGCAGCAGGTGTTCAATGTTCTCTTCACTGGTCCCTGTTCCTGAAAAGAGCTTTGCTCCTTCACACACCTGCACTTCCGCCTGTACATGGCAGCCTAAGGTCCTCTCCTTGACTGATACAAATGAAACAAAGCAGTCATAAAAGACCTATGGAGTCTTCTTGCTTTCCCTGGCACCCCAGCATGGCCCCCTCCTGATAGGCATGCCCCTAGATCTGACAGTATATGGTATCCTCTACTGCCCTGACTGCAGTGGGTACACGCTGTCCAGAGCACAGAGGGAGGGAAGATTCCCTGCCTCCCTCTGTTTCCAGGCATCAGGCCTTCCTGATACTTTCTTAGATGCTTAATTGAAATGCCACAAAATCCAGGGGGACAGACAGGTTGGAGTCAGAGATGTGTCTCCAAACATTCCTTTAGACTCAAGGACAAGAATCCTCCAAAAATCATGTCCTCTCTGATGAGACATCTCTTAAATTGCCAGACATACCTTCAAGTCTAGACCTGCTATCAGCCCCGCCATGAGAACCTAAGCTGCCCACTGCCCACCATCTCCCGGTGTGGAAGAAGGCACGGAGCACTGGTTCAAACACCCGTGGTCAGCTTCTCTGTGTTTCAGAGCCCTTGTATCCCCACCTCCATCCTGTCCACTATGACAACCTGGCCTTCATAACCACTGTTTTCTTTCTCCACTCACCTAGTACCTCATGGCCTTCACGGCCATCTTCAAGGTTAAAGAGCTAACTCAGTCCTCATTGCCCTCCCTTTTGATTGAGCCCAGGCTCCCCACTTTGTGGAATGTACCAAGGGAGAAAGGCAGAAGTGTGGTAGGTTGTTTTACTCTTTTCTCTTTGGGAGCCTGCCACCCAGCTCCCAAATAAATACATGGAGACTTATTCTTATTTATAAATGCCCAGCCTTAGCTTGGCTTATTTCTAGGCAGCTTTTCTTGATGTAAATTATCCCATCTACCTTTTGCCTCTGGGCCTTTGCCTTTCTCTATTCCATATACCTCTCTTTCCTTTTTTACTCTGTGGCTGGTTGTGCGGCTGGATGGCTGGCTTCTGGCTTCCTCCTCTCCTTTTCCTTTTCTCACTACTCCATCTTCTCTCTCCTTCTATGTATTCTCTCTGCCCAACAGCCCTGCCTATCCCTCTCCTGCCTAGCTATTGGCCATTCAGCTCTTGATTAGGCCAATCAGGTGTTTTAGACAAGCACAGTAGCACAGCTTCACAGAGTTAACAAATGCAACGTAAAAGAATGCAACACATCTTTGCATCATTAAACAAATATTTCACAGCATAAACGAATGTAACACATCTTAAGCTAGATTCCACAACACAGCAGCAGTGATCAGATCTGATTCTGGCTCCATGAATCCTGTAGGCTTTAGCCTCCTCATCTACAGAATGGGTCACTACTTTGGGTTTTTCCCCTTGGGGGTGCTTTTGGAAGATTCCAGTGAGGAACACACATGTGGATGAGCCCTGAAAACTATCTGTTCAGTTGTGCAGATCCCAAATCATATCTGCTCCCGAGAGGCCCATTCAAGGGATCTATGGACCACAGGAGGTCCCAGCTATGAAAGTGACATGAGGTGGGGGGTGTGGGGGTGAAAAGTAACATGGGAGGGCAATGCAGAGTTAGTTATGTGGTCACTCCAGATGGAGTAACTGGGTCTTGACCTACTGAGTGCTCTGAGAACCTGCAGGAGACTCAGCCCAAAGTTACCCACCCAGGAGGAGAGCAGGGTACCAGGATTCTCTAGCTCCCACCTCATCACTGGTGGAGACTTCTCTAGAGGCATCACTTCCCCCACACTTCCAGCCTATTCCCATGGCAAGCCAAACAGCATGCAGGGCACAGGCTTAAAGGTGATGACAGCGTCTTCCAAACTTGGCTAACAAAGTGTCCAAAAGCAAACAGGTCACTGGGCTGTTCATGAACAATCCTCGGACTGCTTGCTCCCTGAGAGGCTGTGACCCACACTGGTCAAAGAAACCCAGGCAATGCAAATGTCTCTTGGAGACTGCCCTAAGGTAGTTATGCCTCCCACACCGGCAGCTGCCTCTGCCTTCATTTCCAGCCTGGATGAGTTTCTTCATCACACCTGTCTTGGGTGCAGGTATGCTAACCACTGAACCCATCAGTCTGAGAAAGCACTCACGAAGAGCACAGGTCCTGTCCTCAAACAGCTTAGGGCATACCTGAGAGGTAGATTAGGCTTGATGGCAGTGGGGACATGAGCAACATTCCCTGTGTCCATTCCAGCAGAGCTGGAACATCTGGAAAACCAACCTGGATGCTTTAAAATGACAAATAGCTAGTGTGTGATATCTAAAGGTACTTGCTGATGAAAACTCAACATTCATCAAACCTGGTAAACCAGGCCACCAAGCCACTGAGCATCTCTGTATTTTGTTTTATTTCTGTGGTGCTGAGGCCTGAACCCAGGACCTTGAGCATGCTAGTCAAAAACTCTACCTCTGTGCTAACACCCAGGACCACTCTGACTATCATTGGTGAATTCCAGACAGGTGCTCTACTGCTGATCCACACCCCAACCCTTTGAATATCCCTGATAACAGTATCATCCCTAGGTGTGAATTGACCCCCTTCCCTCATTCCAGTCCAGTCTGAATTCCATGTGGGGCTGTTCTCTGCACATGGAGAGCTCTCTGTGTCTGTGTATTAGGCAAGGGCTGGAGAAGCAGGCGTGCCATCTTTCCCTCTGGGAACAGTTCAGGGAAGGCAGATAGAAGTATGGGAACAACTCATTCTCATGGCACCATAAAGGGACACTCTTCAGTCTGAGTCCCTAAAGAATTTGTTTGAAGGGTGGAGAACTGCTGACATTCTAGACAGAGGACATGGCATGAGGAAATCTAAGGAAGATGGAAGGCATATGTGTAGTACATGAAGACCAGCTAACAAACTCATAAGCTGGTGGCTTGTGGGATGCAGCCTCATCCTTAATTCTACGGTGCCGCAGACTATAAAGACAGCACCTTCTGCTAAGAGTGTCCTCCAGACTGAATTCTGTTGTTTCTTCCTCAGAGGCTCTGTGACCCAGACACCTCACTTTCCTCTCTGCAGATCCCTCAGGTCTTTGGTCAAATCCTTTTAGGTCCACGCATAGTTAAAAGAGATCAGGACCCAAAGACCTAAAGCCTCAGATCCAAGTTCTAGGGTCCATCGCTAATGCGCAACTGGAACATTCTACGTGTGGTTGTGGCCTCAGTCCTCCCTCCTCAGGAGCTTGCAGGGCCTTCACTCTCCCTGGGAACTGCAGAGCAACAATCCAGTCTGCTTCAGGGCATCTGAGATGTGCGCTTCCTTTTTTTCATCATTAGGATACATTGGTGGTACATGAATCCTAGTTTAGAATGACTTCCTCTGCCTTACCCCCAAACCTTCTTATTAGAGCTGAGAAAAATATTGTATATAAACAGTTATTATAAAAAATTATTTGTATAATGCGCTAGAACGTGTCCTACATCTTTATTTGGCATCATCTCCACGAGCATGTCTCAGCGCCTGGTACCTTGATGTTGGCTTTGCAGAGACCTCTACACGAGTCTCTCTTCAGTGTGCAGGGCTGGTGTTACCCAGAAAACACAAGCACCTGGCAGGGACCTGTCTGCACCCAGCCCAGTAATTCCCATTCTCCCCAGGCTTTTTTTTTTCTCCAGCATCATACATTACATTTAAGTCTCTCCAGCAATACAAATTTCAATTTGGCCAAGCTCTTTAATATTAATAGTTGTCAATCCAAATGCAGAGTGCATAATAAAAAATTTAATCGAAATGAATAGCTCGTGTATCCCTCTACCTCCTAAATACAGTCACCAATTAGAAAAAAGATGTGGTTATATAACTTCGTAGAATTAAGGCCACCTACTAAAGACCACCACTTAGGCCTGAAGATGCAAAGCGGCCGACTCCATCCTGTTCATTACTCTTAGGGTGTTCCTTTTTTCACAGGCACAAACTGTGAAAATGGAATTCACAAGCATCAGTTCAGGGGAGACACTGAAGCTGAATTATAATCACAGTTCTCCATGTCGATCAAGCAAGGGTTTTATAGTCCTGGATGGCTTCCCAAGCCCAGCCTAACAAGGATGACAAATAACAGCTTGACCTTCATCGAAACCCCATTTTGCAGACAGCATAACTGAGGCCAGAGAACACAGTGACTTGTCTAACAAACCAAAGCCAGGCATCCCAGGCCAAAGGGATTTCTCATGAAGGGCAAGATCAAAAGCTGACTTTCTACCATGATAACTGGGATGCTCCATAATTCTTAGGGGGAACCTGCACAGCAACCCAGCATTTCATTAAATGGCCTGTCATGTTGAATCCAACATTTTCCACTTCTGCAACCACAGAAGCAATCCTGGACTGGCAGAGAGATTTGACCAAGGTCACCCAGTCAGTTCGTGGCAGAGCTGAGACCAGAGCACTCCCTCCTCCCCACCACACACTCACAGTTAGCAGGCACACACATGTGCTCACTCACACTCATGCACTCAAGCGTTAGGGAGCTCTGTAGGACTGAGCTGGCCAGCCTGCTCAGTTGCAGAGTATCCTGCTGAGCACCAGGGTATTTCTTCTGCAAATTACTCTAGGCCTCTTTTGTGATCTGCTCTGGGCTCTGCCCTCAGCTACATCAAGCAGGAAGTTTAAATGAAATGGCTCCCAAGTTCCTTAAATGGTTTAATAAAACATATAGTGACTGCAATGTGCAGTTTATAGTGGCAAACTATTGCCCCTCAGTTGGGAAAAATGACCTCCAGTCGGCAATATTACTTTCAGCTTCATGATTCTAGTCCGCTGACGGCCATTCTCTCAACCCACCGGGCAATTCTTTTCCATAACAAGGCCTGCTGCAGCCACCGTGTGTGCCGCTACAAAGGTGCTGGCAGCATGCCTCCAACAGCTACTGCTGTGATAAGACAAAGAGAGAACGGGCACATGATGGTGACTCGAGAAGGACAGGATGCCACCAGAGAGCAGAGATGCCAAAAATAAGTGAATAAGTGTGGGGAATTCAGAGAGGTTTGAGGAAATTAACTGAACCAGACAGAAAGCTGTGAGTGTGTGCATATGTGTGTGTGTGCATGCATGCATATGTGTGCACATGTATGTGTGTACAAGCATGTATATGCATATGTGTGTATTCAAGCACATGTGTGTATGTCTTCCCTATTTGGCATTGCCCATAAAACTGGAACAGATGAAAGTTAACCAGATTCAGGGGTAGAAAAAAATGGTTGAACTCCACAAAAGATCTTGACATCTGTGACCATAGCTTTAGCAAATGTAAGGAGGGTAGATATGAATTTCTAAAACTCTCTGCCACGTTAATAACAAATAGCTATTACTAACACTTCTAATCACAAATGCCATTTCCGATATCTGGTGCTGAAAGGTTCTGCCTCATCTAAAAAGTTCTGGAATTTGACTGCCAGAAATGGATGACTTTTATCCTAAATTGTGCATTGAGATGGGTTCCTAGGTTCATTAGTATTATATGGTGAATTAGATTAGACATTTTATGATTTTTCAAAAAAGCCTTTTTTGATATAAAAAAAGCAGCAATTTCCCTTTTTGACATTTTTCATTTTAAGGTAATAAAAATGGCACATGTGTACTGTGGCATAATGGATTAATTAAGGAATATTATGTTTATCCTAACCCTCAACCAAGTTGTACATCTTCATAACTCACTCATAAAAATTAATGCATTATCTTATACCTTGTAATGATAGATCTTCTATTTTTAACCAAAACTGCTCAGAATACATTGTTCTAAACTGGATTATTCTGAGAAATAGTAGATACCATATTCTGATATCATCAGTCCAAAATTATATTGTTATTTTAAAATATTATAGGATTATATATAAAATCAAAGTTTTCTCCCTACTGTGGCTTCTAATTGACTGGGCATTTGCCTCCAACAAATGAAGCCTCTCCTCCACCTACCCTGAGACAGCCTATTCCATAGCTTCTCTCATTCGCAATGGATGCGTTGTTTAAAACAAACACACACACACACACACACACACACACACACACACACACACACACGCACACACACACATGCATAGTATCAAAGAATCACCGGACAGTATTTTTTGGCTATTTCTTTCTGTCTTGATGGTAGATATGAATATAAAAGAATATTCATGCAAGATTCATAAAGGCCCCAGATTTCTAAATCAACACATGAAAAAAAAAATCCCTAAAAATAATAATGTCCAGATGTTGCTTATTTAAATGAGCTGTTGCCATTTAATGTTGCCAATCACAAAAGTGAAAGAGTTTGTGAATTCCAAGGTATTCATCATTTATAGAGGATTTATATATACGTGTGTGTGTGTGTGTGTGTGTGTGTGTGTGTATATATGTATATATATATTATATATATATATATATATATATACTTTTTTAAATTAAGGAAACATCGGGTGATTAAAATGAGCAATTTCAATAAACATGAATGATTTCTCTCATAGAGGCTGTCTTCCTAACCTTGGCCAAGTTCACAAAACCCTCTCTCTAAATCACTACAGGCTCTATACCCTCCGTGCAGTTTACCAGCCCCCAAATACAGATTGTTTGTAAAAGCATGACTTCAGAAGTGGTGGACAGACTCTTCAGAATCAGTAGGTATAATCTCTCTCTCTCCCCCCTCCTTCCTAAACCCCCTCCCCTTTCTCCTCTTTCCCTCCCTCCCTCTTCCCCACTCTATGTATGTGTATGTTTCTCTCTTGCCCTCTCTGAATTAAAACTGCATACTTTAATTCTGGGCTGTGTTTTTTGGTTGGTTTGTTTATATAAGACAACCCCTCCCAATGGATCTTCAGCTAGCTTGGAAATTGCTATGTGGCTCATGCTGGCCTTGAACTTACTATGTGGCCCAGATAATCCTCCTGACTCAGTCTCCCAGTTGCTGGGATTGCAGGTGTATGTCAACATGTTCAACTTTCTTACTGGTGTGAAAAAAAAATGAAAACCAGAAACTCAAAATGTTTAGCCAGAATCATACAGCTAAGAAGCAAAAAAGGATGGAGAACACGGTTCTCTGGGGTGGACCCACTAAGTTTCAGTGTTAGCTACAATCCAGGCCCATCAGCATGGCTGCACCCAGACCCAAGTACCTGTTTATGGGGCCTGGGAACCTAACTTGACACAGATCTCCCCAGCAATTCCATCACTATAATAGGTTCCCTGGTCCCACATCTCCAAGATTCCAAGCAAATTTCCCTGGAACAAGAAGGGATGACAGAGTCAGTGAACTGTTCCTGCAGAGTTTTGATGGTTCGGGGATGCTGCAAGAACCCCCAAGTCAAAGTCCCCAGGGCTTGGGAACACTGACTGAGGAGAACATCCAGGATCTATCCTCAAGAGACCGAAGAGCAAATCATCCTGGTTCTGGTAAGTCCTGGACCTGGAAAGTCCTGACCACTGAAATAAAGCTACATACCCTGGTTCTGCCTGACCTGGACCTTAACAGTTTTCTAAGTTAACAGCCAGGTAAAGCAGGCTCCTGCTACACAGCTTGGGGTGCAGGGTCTGGCCCACGAGGGAGGATCCTAGGTGGTAGGATCCTCTGGTCCATATGCAGCCAAGGGCATGGGTTGACTCAGACTGTGGTGTTGTGTGTGGATTGGTTTCAAACATGTGTCTGGAAGTAGCCCACTGTCCTAAAGGAAAAGTGTGGTGGGATTATAAAAAAAGGGAGGAGGGGGCAGAAGTCTGCGATGTAGGGACAACTCACAAGGGTTCTGTGCCAGGACAAGGCTCATGCCTCTGAGCTCCATGCATGCTTTACCATAAAGGCAGGCATCTCCTTCCCACAGCTCCCATTCAGTCTGAATAAAGGGCTGCCAGGAGGAGAGCACAAGACCACTCCTTTCCCCACACTGTCATCATAGTCCCTGCAAATTCTAAGCCAAGATCTGCAGCTCTTCTCCTTCACAAAAAGGGAAGTCAACTACATTGCTGCATCACCCTGAGAACAGAGTGTGGATTGCCCTTCCGAAGTTGTCCTTGTGTCTGTGTTGAAGCACAGGTTGGTCTAAGAGGTTTGTGGTTGATTTTTTTTTTTTTTTTGAGTTAAGGAATGAAGCCCTCAAGTATTCAAAAAAGGAGCAGCCTAAGATCAAATATGTTCTCCTGACAAAAGCATGGGAAGGTAGTCTCTTCAACCAGATGTCAACTCCATGCACCCCACATCATTACCAGATATACTAAGAGAGTGTGTAATCAGATGCCTGGTAGCAATTATAGTAGATTTCCAATTCAGTCTTTTATTAAATCCATCTAGTTGTGAGATAAAGGTAGAACATGGCAGACCAAAGGGACCATCCCGGGTTTCATGCTGGACTGTACCTCAGGACACGGACACATCCAGTAATATCTTCAGCAAAATCTCAGTTTTTGACATACAGGGGAAGTGGTATAACTCTGGCCACTAGAAGGGTCTTCTGTAGCTGAGGGCTCGAACCTGACTCTGGACATCTCAAGACCTCTTCAATCATCTTGTCTTTATTGAGCTTTACATGCACCTCTCCTCCCTGGTGTCAACACCACTTACACATGCTTAAGCTCAACTCATATACCAGGAACTCTGGACACATATGAGGCTAACAACAGGTCACTCAAACAGAGGCTAAGAGGTGCTTTTGTCCATTCTTTTCCCCACCAATGGACCAAGTACCACTTAGAGGACCACAGAACTACCTCTCTGTCTCTCCTTTCTATCAGGGAGCCTTCCCCAACTTCTGACCCAACCACCCTAGATAAACAGACAGATGAACTCACTTTAGTATTGCCTCAGCAAGAACTTGCTTTGATGGACTCATTTCTGGCTTCCCACGGGGGTTTTTAAGGCAAAAAGAAAGCCACAGAAGCAGGACCTGGACCCTGCAGAGGTCTACCCATCCTTTTCCTTGGATGACATCCATAGTCAGCACAATCAAGGTTCAAACAAAGGGGCTTTCCCCAAGAAGAGTGTCATTGACCAGGTTCCCTAAGGAGTCTTGGACCAGTGAAACTTTGACCAAGAAAGGACAACTGCAGTGACTTCTAGGACAGTTATTGACTCTGAGCACTGCCATCAGGCCGAGAGGGTAGCCAAGCAGACCTGGGTGAAGCTCTCACTGCCATCCACCTCATCTACCCTGCAGCACAGCTACCGTTCTCTCATCCACAGCCACCCCAGAAGGCAGCATCAGAACCTCATCTCTGAAATGGGGTAATGACAGGACTCATTTCATGAGATCATTGCAGAAATTAAATGAGATCATGCATATAAAATGAGGACAGTGCTTGTCGCTCACAGTCAACAGGCGCCAGCAGCTGCACACATTGGGTTTTGCCAAGGACTGATCTGCCCAGCACCAGGCCAGGCCCTGTGGAGGCTTTGCAATGGGTGTAAGCAATCAGGCGAGTAGGCACAGAGTCCAAATCAAAGCACACCCTGTGGGATGGAAAGGACAGTGGCCACATCTAGCAAAGAGGATGACCAAAAGTCCCTCTTGTCTCTCAGCTACAGCAGCAACATTCTCCAGTCCCATGACTGAAAGCTTCACCCTTAAAACTTCAAGGTTCTCAAATAGTTTTCTTGTTTCTTTACCCACAAACCTTTTCCCAATGAAAGTTTGTTTACACAGACATGTCGAGCAGGTGCCCATGAATTGATCCTGGAGAGAGTGAAGTGCAGAGTGAGTGTGCATTGTTTAGCATGGTCACAGCCATGTCAAGCACCAATGCCTAAGTCCCAAGTGAGTGGCAAAGCCTTCCCTGGGTGAGGCTCATAGGGCTGACAAACCTTTCCTTGGATCCAAGTGTGAACGCCAATAGTGCATGCAGGAAATAACCACCATAGCTTTCTTCCTAGTGTGTGCAGGAAATAACCATCATAGCTTTCTCCCCCAGATATTTACAGCCTTGCTCCCCTACAGAGAGTGTTCTTACTGAGCTCAGACAAGCCTGTTTCCTTGTATGCAATAACCCTGCCTCTCTGTTCAAGCATACACAATAAATACACTGAACTTCTTGGGTTTTGCAGCTTCTCCATTAGAGATCCCAAACCACTCAATCCCAGCTTTCCTGTGTCCGTGTGCCTGTCACTTCTTCATTCCCTCACCTCCTCCAGTTAGAGTTCTAGGATGTAAACCATGCAGGGCATGGCAGTAGAGCAGTGTCCTGAACTCTCAGTGCAATTCCCTCTGTTTATGGACTAGTAACAGTTCAGTTGCCACGTTAAATCACTCGTTCTCACGTGTGCTCCCCAGGCCAGTAGCATAGGCATTGTCTCAGAACTTACTAGAAATGTCAATTCAAAGACCTAGCCCAGAATTTTTGAATCAGAAAGCCTGAAATAGGGCCCAAAGATGGATTTCCTTCCCTCCAAGGAGATTCTGACACCCGTTCCAGGTGCAGCTTCCCTATACTGTCTTGGATGCTTATACCTTAGGTCTTCCCAGACCCACCACTCCCACAAGGAGATTTACAAGTTGATTTCCTGACTGAGGCCCAGACCTGGGTGGGTCTTAAAAGCAATCTGAGCAATTCTAAGCTGGCCAAGGTTGAGAGGAGCACCGATCTAGGACAACTGTCACTCAAGTGTGGTCCAAGGACCAGCAGCACCAATGTGGCTGGGAGCCTGTTAAGAAGACAGCACATCTGTATCAGACCAATGAGTTTTCAAGCAGGTTCCTGATGTCTTAATCTATGCTGTTTGTGTTTATGAAACAAAGTCTCATCCCATTATATAGCCCAGGCTGGCCTCAAAGCGTGCACCAATCCTCCTGCCCTCAGGCTCTCCAGTGCTGGGATTACAGATGTGTGCCACCACACAGCTAATCTAGATCCTTCTGCATTCCTCAAAGAACTTTAGTTGGGTGGTTCAAACTCCTCAGCCTTCAGGTAGAAACCAGCAGCTGTGATGACTGAGCCTACTTAAAGCCACCCAGGCTGGCAGCAGTGAATCAAAAATGGAACCTAGTTTCTAATTCCAAGATCAGACCCACACAAGCTCCATCTGAGCAGGCTTGCTTCCACCTTCCCCAGAACCTTTCCCCAGCTTTCCATCCCAGAGTTCTCAGAGAGTTCATGAAGAAGGGACAAATAACTCTCCATGTTTCATCCTTTATGCATCAAGAAATAATAAAAGGTTCCTAAGTACTGAGTCCATACATCCTGAGGATGGATGGATGGATGGATGGATGGATGGATGGATGGGATGGATGGATGGAAGCCAGTTATGGTGACACATGCCTTTAATTCCAGCCCTGGGGAGGCAGAGGCAAGTGGATGTCTGTGAGTTTGAGGCCATCCTGGTCTACAGAGCAAGTTGTGGGCCAAGCAGAGCTACATAGTGAAAACCTGCCTTAAAATAAACATAAATAGATAGATGATTGATTGATTGATAGATAGATAGATAGATAGATAGATAGATAGATAGATAGACAGACAGTCAAACAACAAATGGGAAGCTTTCTGTTATGTATATTTCACCACAGATTTGTTTAAAAATTTAAACAAATAAAAAATGATCAAACAATGTGTCCTCCATGATCCTGTGCTACAATGGATCAATCCTTGTCACAGAGGCTGAAGATTAGCACAGTAAACACCCCCAAAAGAAAATGAATAGAAAGTTGTCATGTTACATGTGAAAAAAGGGATCAGTGTCCAGTAAAGATCATCCTAAAACTTTATTAAGTCTGTGAGGCACACGTGCTGAGTGAGCTGGTCATAGACACAGACACAGAGAGACAAGCCTGGCCCTGCAATCTGCCCCTTCTGTCCTGCACAGGATCAGAGGCACTCTGCCCATGCATGTGTACAGGCAGAGGGGTTGCACCAGAGTGCCCGATGGGCCAGAGGTGGGAGGGCGATTCAGCCACCCAGGCACTTCCATGGCTCCTCATGGAGGTGCACCCTGCCTGGGGTGGTCAATGATCTTGTCAGGGACAGAAAAGTTCAATGACTACAAGGGTGAGTTTAATTATACGTTGTCGCTGACTAGCAGTAGTTACGATGGTACAATTATACATGTAATTTATCAGCAAGATACTTGCATACATAATAAACTAAAGCAAAATGTGAAATTTCAGTGGCAGCTAAAAATATCAAAATGGGTTGTGATGTGGAGCAGACTCACTCACAAGAGGGTGTAAGAGCGAAAGCTACAGCCCTCCTCCCTCCCCAAAACATGGGAACAACTCACCCACTGTGACCACGTGGCTTCCATCCCAGGAACTCACACCCCCCCCCCCCCCCCCCCCCCCCCCCCCCCCCGCAAGCAGCAAGCAAATCCCAAACCCCCAGTGGTGTGTCAACAATGCTCCCTCACAAAAGAAATGGCATGGGGAAGCTGACTTAAGAAACTCACCACTTGTTCTGAAGTCCTCTGAACTTACTAACCAAGGTCCCCAAGGGTGTTAGGGAGACCACATGCCTGGCAATGTCTTGAGGACACTAGCTTTGGTAGGAGCCAGAGAGGGCTTAATTTCTGAAAATGGTTTATAGTTTCATTATTCTTGTTTAAAAGCAGAGGAAATGAAGAGATGACTAAGCAGAAAAAGGGAAAACAATGAACATTTCATACATCTTTCACTTGTCAACTTTGAGCCAGACATTGCCTTAAGCATGTGGCGGTGGTATAATCCATGGCAGGACATTAGTGTTATTTCCAATGTATAGATGAGAAAATGAAAGTGTAAGCTACTTGGCAGCCAATGAGCAGCAGAACTAATGTCCTGACCCAGGGAATAGCATTCCAAAACTCATGTTTGTGCTAGAACTCCAGAGCCAGTGTGATAAATAATGGATGTCTCTCCTTCTCTATTATTTTCTCCCTAATGCTGAAATGATGATCACTGTACAATAATTTAAAGGTCAGTGATGGAGAGACCTGGACCCTCCCTATCACCAGGATGACATGTCCTAGTATGTTCATTACACTGACTGCACTTGGTCTTGTGAATATACCAACTGGACTATCAGCCTATCCTGAAGATAGATTGACCCTACAATGTTGAGAATGGACCAATCCAAGGAAATGAAACAATAAATTAGAAGGAGATCTAAGAGCCTCTACAAATATAAAATATACAGTTAGACTTATAGCCAGGAGATAGACATCATGCATGTGCACAGAAAGTCTTCTGAGCCTTGTAAACTACCTACTCTTTGAAACAGGTCACCTCCCCCCTACTTGAGCTCTTCATCTACTTCCCCATACATTGATCCATCTATCTGTCTATTCATTCCTCTATCCAGTCATTCTTTCTAGTACATGTCCTTCAGCCCAGCCACAAAGAATCTTTCCACTTACAGTGATTCCTTTACATAGTCCATTTTCCTCTACTTGGAAAAAAATAACTAAAAAGAAGAGACAATGAGAAAGCTTGGCTCTAACTGCCCATTTTGAAGTTTAAAAAAAAAATGTGTAAGAGGCCAAGAGTGAAGAGATGGTAAAGGTGGCATTTCACTGTTGTCAGAAATTTATGTTAAGACTTAAAACAAAGTCCCATGCACTGATTCACTTACCCATCCATTCATCCACTCACCCATCTACCCATCTATCAATCAATTCATCCACCTACCCATGTACTCATCTGCCCATGTATCCATCTATCCATTCCATTCATCTACCTATCTGTCCTCTGTCCAACTTTTTTCTTATCTACCTACTTATTTTTTTCATCCATTTACCTACACGTTGATCCATCCACCTAGCCACCCACCTAACCACCCATCCTTCTATTCATTCATTTTTCATTCCCACCTATCCACATATTTACCACACATGCATCCATCTACCCAATCACTCATCTATCTATCCATTCACATGTTCATCTATCCATCTGCCTACTCGTCTACCTAACATCCACACACCCATCCATCTATCCTACACATCCATCCATCTACACATCTATCTAACCCACCTATCCAGTCATCTACTCCAAATATCCATCTAAACATCCTATCTATCTATCCATTCATCCACCTAACTATTCATCCATGATGTATCTATCTACCCAACCCACCCACTTTCTACTATTAGGAACCTTCTATTCATCAAGTACCACTCCAAGAACTAGGGAAATAACACTGAACAAATGACCCATACCCTCACCAGTCTTACCCTTCCATATGGGAGACAAACCAGAAATAGGTGAAGATGCTTCCTACCCCAAATGTCACAATGCATTTGAAAGCTTCCTAACACAAAGGTAAATTAGCTCCATTTGCTCATTTGTTGTTAAAACAAGCAAGAAAGTCTCATATGGAAAATGTTAATGGTACAAAAATGCACTCCAATGATGCAGAATCATCTGAGGGTAAATATTGCAGTAGTATTTTTATGACAAAAGCTTTATTCCTCATCTTCTCTATCCTTGATTTAAATATATACATGTATGTGAGTGCACATGTATCAAGATTTGAGTATTTCAATATAAATTTTGTATTCAAAATACTTTTCCTGATTTCAGTTGATTGCATATTTCGAGTCAATGTTGCAGTAGTAATTCTTGTTCTGAATCAAAAATAAGATCTCTCTCTTGGTCTCTCTTGGTCTCTCTTGGTCTCTCTCTCTCTCTTGGTCTCTCTCTCTCTCTCTCTCTCTCTCTCTCTCTCTCTCTCTCTCTCTCTCTCTCTCTCTCTCTCTCTCTCTCTCAATCGCTCCCACCTCCAGTCCCAAGCAGCCCTGATATTCAAGCTACTTTTCAAGCTGACTAGTTCAAAAGGCAAAACCTGTTTCTTCTCATTTATTTTCCTGCTGAAGCTCTGTGGAGGGCTGGGACTGGGGGTGAGGATGGGGATGGGGGTGGAAGTGGGGTTGAGGATGGGGCTGGCAGTGGGGGTGGGGATGGGGGTAGAAGTGGGGGTGAGGATGGGGCTGGGAGTGGGGGTGAGGATGGGGATGGGGGTGGAAGTGGGGGTGAGGATGGGGATGGGGTGGGGGTGGAAGTGGGGGTGAGGATGGGGATGGGGTGGAAGTGGGGGTGAGGATGGGGATGGGGGTGGAAGTGGGGGTGAGGATGGGGATGGGGTGGGGATAGAAGTGGGGGTGAGGATGGGGATGGGGTGGGGGTGGAAGTGGGTATGAGGATGGGGGTGGGTATGGGGGTGGGGGTAGGGGTAAGGATGGGGGTGGGGGTGGAAGTGGGGGTGAGGATGGGGATGGGAGTGAGGGTGAGGATGGGGATGGGGGTGGAAGTGGGGGTGAGGATGGGGGTGGAAGTGGGGGTGAGGATGGGGATGGGGGTGGAAGTGAGGGTGAGGATGGGGGTAGAAGTAGGGGTGAGGATGGGGATGGGGTGGAAGTGGGGGTGAGGATGGGGATGGGGATGGGGATGGAAGTGGGGGTGAGGATGGGGTGGAAGTGGGGGTGAGGATGGGAATGGGGGTGGAAGTGGGGGTGAGGATGGGGGTGGGGTGGGGATGGGGTGGGGGTGAGGATGGGGATGGGGTGGGGGTGAGGATGGGGATGGGGTGGGGGTGAGGATGGGGATGGGGTGGGGGTGGGCTGAGATGCCAGCTCACACCACATCACAAAGGCATCAGGGATAGAAGGACAACCCTTCCCACTTCGATTTGAGTGTGTAATTGTTTGAGAGATCTCCGACACTACAATAATGTCATCCTTGGTTGACACAATTTTAAAGCCCTTTGAAAAGGTTGAATGTTATCAATCACGAGCATGATTATAATGGGGTTTGAGTGGAAGAAGCTAAAGACTCAAGCCCTTGCTGGGGCCTGGCTCTCTGACAGAGAAGGGAAAATGAAAAGAGAGGACTGTACTTCAGTCTATGTCCACCATCAACATGTCCCCTCTCCCACAGCCAAAAATGGATAAGAGGTACCTGAGGCTCCAGAGTTCCCTCTAGAGTACCCTAGTACTACAGGGATCTGCTTGTGTGTCTATCACATGAGATAAATGGGCTCCAATAGGGACTGTTTGAATCCCCAAGGATATGTAGAGATTTCTGGATTTATCTTGGTTGTCCCTGTGAGGAAAAGGCTTGTGCTCACGGCATGACAAGACCAGGGATGCTGTGAAGTATCCCACTGTTGGGACAGCTTCCTACAGTGCAGAAGCGTCTAACTTAACATACTAAAAGTGCCAAATCTGAGGAGTCCCGTGTCAGACCCAACAAGGTCTGTCATTGGCAAACGAGAAGATGGGGCTTGAGAGGAGCATCCTGGGGCATCTTTCTGATGACACCTCCTCTGGCTTTGTCACCTCTGCTGTCTACCAGCAGAATGAGGCAGGTGACAAAAGAGGGGACCAAATGGCAGGAAATAAAAGCAACTTGGAACCAAATCACATATTTTTCTGTCTTTGACCTAAAATATACTTTTTTTACTGAAGTCAGAAGGGACCAGAGACCTGGCAATTTATATTGTTTCTTTTCTTCTTCTTCAAGGCAAAGCAACCCAGACCCGACAAAAACAAACGAATCTTCCCAGCAGATCACTGGGACTGTCACACTCTCAACTGACAAATCACAACAGTGCCTACAGACCTGGAATTTGCCCGTCACGTCCAATCACATGCCCTGGATTACTAAGGCAAAGAATTGTGAATTTCATTAAATATGTTAAAGGGGGAAAAATCAGCTTTGAAAAATAGTAATCCTGTCTTTCAACAAAAATATTATAGGAAGCTATGAATTTGGTAGATCCGAATAGGATGTTGGTACATGTTTTACTAAGGTAATATAATGGCACACTATTATTAGATCACATTAATCATTACTGTGCCAACGGCACTGACAGCCCGCTGAAAAGGATTGAAAGGCCTGGTAATGGATATAAATTACCCATTGTGTGATAAAAGGATTTTTACTAAGAAGGTAAGAATAAAACAGCAAATTTCTAATATAACTGTTGTGTAAAAACCAAAATAAAAGTAATCCACGGTCAGTAATATCCACAAAATCAGAAGTAAGCACTTTCCCCAATGAGATAAAGTCACAATAAAAAAATACATATATTTAGTAGAATATAAAATTAATTTCTGAGTGCATAATCCCACTATCAATTTCCCCTGGTTTATAGAGTGACCTCGGAGATGCATGGCCAGAAGAAGGTGGACTGGACTAATTAAATCTGAAGTGAGATTACAGAAATTCTGGGGCCACCTTAAATGGGGCCAATGAAAGCATCACGTCCCACGATGCTCTTCTATACTATACAAGTTTCAAGGGCTTCTGTGTAGGAAAAACACTCCACTTGTGAGCTTGGAGTCTTAGGGCTGAGATGGCAGATGTGGCACTGCTCTGGGACAGATGTCCCCCAACTTTTGGCCAGTCCACTGAATCGCATGGGACTGTCAGGGAAGTGACGACAGGTGGTTCACTCATGGGGTCGCCTGGCTTCCAGCAGCTCCAGCTCACCAGCTCTAGTCCCAAACTGCCACAGCTCAGATGCCACACAACAGTGAATGAAGTTGTCCCTTGCTAGGCTCTGCTTAGCTGGTTGCTGTTTGGGTTTCAGGGGTAGGTATGTCTGCTGAGTATGTGTTCATCCCACCCAGAAGACCTGAACCCCAGGCCACCTTTCACAGTCCACTGCAATCATCTGAACAGAGGAGAGTTCATGAAAGGATTCTGTCTTCGCATGGAAACCTGTGACAAGTCCCTACCCCCAAGAAAAGGCAGTTCTGGATTTCCCCAGACTCACAGACAGACACTCCCCCACTTCAACAAACTACAAAGTGATAGTGGTCCTTACCAGGCAAGTCTTAAAGTCAAAGAGTTCCGTCCTGGATGAAAGGTGTTCTTAAAGCCGTGGTGTTCAGGAACTGTAAAAATAAGACCTGTTAAAAATCTGAAATCACAAACACAGTCTTCTAGAAGATACACCAATAGCACTCATCTAAGGGCAACTTGCTGGGCTTTGGGAGAGCCAAAAAATATTTGCTAGCCCCACTGCCCCAATTCTTCTAGTGATTTGCCAAACAGGAGCTTGTGTGACCTTTGCTGTGATGAGTCAAATTTGCTCAGCTTGTTTTCAGTGGGGGAAACGCCACCTGCAGAAGAGGAGGAGGCGGAGCTTCCAAGCCATCTCTCCAGATAGGCCAGGAGAAGAAATAGAGCAGAGAAGGCTCTCCCCTCACTCCTCCTTGGCATGCTGAAAGCAGGGAGCTTAGGGGGTTCTCCTCACTCTGGTTTATGGTGTTCCCTACAAGAGACTAAAATTCCACCCCAGATTTCAAGTGGGCAAGTCTGTTCAGTGACTGAGGGGGTATTTGGTGAGTCTTTCAGAGGTCTATGCCTGAGTGCAATTTACGGATGCCATGTTTGGCATCAGTCACCTCTACTGAATCAAGTCCAGAACAGTGGCCCAGTTAGCTTACTAACTTTCTCACTCTGTGTCACAAATGCATGCTGCCCACCCAAACAATGTCACCTGCCTGAGTGCTTGGTTTGTGAGATGTGGCCCAGCTAGCCAGCTAGGATACTCATCCACAGTGGCTCCACAGCCACTGGCTGAGTGCTCAAGGCAATCTGTGATCACCAGCCCACTCTCCTCTGTTATACACTACCATCTTATGAAAGGCATCATATGGGCCAAGGAAAAGTCCTCTCCCGATAGGATGTGTTGCACATTCAGTTAAAGAACAATTTACCCATGGTTTTGAGGGTACTTATCTGCAAACAAAGATCACAGATAGATGTAGAAAACCAAAAGTGGCAGCTTTGGCCCAAGATGTCAGCTATTTGGAGTGTTGCAAGCAAATACCCCTTCCACACCCCAGACCGACTTCTGGCCACTGGAAAGTATTCACAATCACACACTGAAAGCATTTCTTCTGTTCAGGATTAATGACCAGTGAGGAAACTACTATTGTGGGCAAGTTGTCTTTTTGTGGGAGAGAGCACTTGATTTGTTTTGTTTTTTAAAACAGGGTCTCCCTGTATATCACAAGCGAGCCTAAAAGTCCCTGGGTATCTGTCCCAGTTAGTTTTTTTCTCAACTTGACACAAGTTTGGGTTATCTGGGAAGAAGGAACCTCAGTTGAAATAATGCTTTCATTATATTGACCTGTAGGCAAGTGTGTGGGAACATTTTCTTGATTAATGATTGATGTAGAGGCCAGGCATACTGGTGCATGCCTTTAATCCCAACTCGGGAAGCAGAAGCAGGTGGATCTCTGTGAGTTCAATACTAGCCTAGTCTACAGAGCTAGTTCCAGAACAACCAAGGCTATCCAAAGAAACCCTGTCTCAAAAAACAAAACTACTACTAATAATAATAGATGTAGAAGGGCCCAGCTCACTGTGAATGGTGCCATCCCTGGGCAGATGGTCCTGGGTTGTATTTAAAAAGCAGGCTGGGGAAACCAAAAAACAGCATTCCTCCATTGTTTCTGCTTCAATTCCTGCCTCCAGGTTCCTCCCCTTGTTTCCCTTCAGGATTGTAATCTGTAAAAAGAAATAAACTTTCTCCTTCTGAGTTGCTTTCAGACAGTGTTTTATCACAGCAATAAAGATGGCTCAGTGGTTAAGAGCACTGACTGCTCTTCCAGAGGACCTAGGTTCAATTCCCAGCAACCATGGAGGCTCACAACTGTCTGTAACTCTAGTTCCAGGAGACCTGGCACCCATGGCAAAACACCAATGCACATAAAGTAAAAACAAATAATTTTAAAAAAGAATGCAAGCCAGGACAAAAATCTAGACTGTCATCCAACTCACAGCCCTGCTGTCTCTGCTTCCCGAGCGTTAGGATTAGAGACATTACCACTATGACCAGCTTCTGTACATAAGTTCCTATCTGCTTGTCTTGAGACAATGCTTTCAGTTTGAGCTATCTAGAACAAGGTACAGCCTCCCCTTATTCTTTCATGTTTTCTTTCTTCTTCTGTGTCACTAAGCATTAAGATCTAACCATTGAAAAACCAGCATTCAGGTACTGGGAAGATTGTAGCTAGAGTTTTTTTGCCTTGTCCACAGTCAGGACAAATCTCTGTCACCTGCCAGTCCCACAGCCGCTCAGACCCAACCAAGTAAACACAGAGACTTATATTGTTTATAAACTGTATGGCTGTGGCAGGCTTTTTGTTAACTTTTTATAGTTTAAATTAATCCATTTCCATAAATCTATACCTTGACACATGGCTCGTGGCTTACCAGTGTCTTTACATGTTGTTTGTCATGGTGGAGGCTGGCAGTGACTCCTTCCGCCTTCCTGTTTATATTTTTTTCCTCTCTGTTAGTCGCGCCTATACTTCCTGTCTAGCCAATGGCCAATCAGTGTTTTATTTATTGACCAATCAGAGCAATTTGACATACAGACCATCCCACAGCAGGAGATGGCTCTGTTGTTAAAGTACTTGCTCCACAAACCTAAGACCTGAGTTCAAGTCCCAGCACCTATGTTAAAGTCAAGATGCCGTGCCATAGTATAATCCTAGTGCTAGGGAGGCATAGACAAGAGGATTCCTGGGACTCAACTAGCCTAGCACAGTGAGCCTTGGCTCCCAGTAAGAGACTATGTGTCAATAAACAAGGTGGATGACTTACTGACCTCTAGCTTCCATGTGCACACTTGTGCATCTATGCATCACACACACACACACACACACACACACACACACACACACACACACACAAGCGAGCTTTTCACATTGCAGTTTGTGTGGTCCTTAGGTAGCTTCAAACTGAAAGGTTCTGAGCCGCATAGGCTCTACAGATCCCTCTGCCTTGCTCTGGGTATTCCCTATGTTGGGGAGGGGTGGTTGGAGTGGTGTGCAGACTGAGAGTTTATATCCAAGCTCATGACTTGCAAAATTCTAGGGCTGTTCTCTGGGGACTGTTCACTTAGAAGCTTTGTAAATTCTGATGACAGGAGAACACAGGGAGGGAGACTTCTCAGGGAAGTCCCACACCAGCTTGTCCTCAGGCACTGAGCCATTGATCAGAACAGCCCTGTCTCTCTCAATCTACGAGGGGAGGTGATGGGAGCAAAGCTCCAGGTTCTGCATCATCAGTTAAGAAAAGGCCCAGCACAGCTTTGGGGCTATGTTGCCTCCCGGGACTGATCTGGAGTTTGTCCAAAGGTGGGTAGCCGACATGCCAGGGGGCAGCTGCCAAGTAAGACAATGCTGAAGGCACAGGACAAGAAATTGAGTTAGCCCCATTCCTGTCTTTCTGCGTCTGCCTACGTAGGAGGAGCTCCAGGTGTCTGAGGTCGTTAGAATCATTGAAGGTTGGGAAAGGTGATAGCAGCAGACCAGGGATGCCCTCTGGACCCAGGTAGGAAGAAAAGAAAATGCCAGCATAGTACTTCCATCTGCCTCAAGGGAAGAAACTGCTATTTGGGTGCAGGTGAGTAACACACATTTAGAGCTAGTCTGAGGTATGACCTGAGGCTGTCCCAGACATGTGGCTTCCTCTGGGCCCCGCCTCCCCCACTGCTGAGGAGACACCTGGGAAGTCTGCCACTTGGGAAGACACTGCCCACAAGCCCTATTTGGTGCAGCTTCCACCAAAATAGAGGAGGTGGCAGACTGCAGAGACAATAGGCAGTAGGGTACGATCGAAGAAGCGGGGTGCATAGCAGCTGCCCCCCCAAAACAAATTACTGACACAGGTGTATTTCAGTGCCCCAAGCCCCACCTGCACTACAGGGGAGACAGATATGGTCAGCGATAAAGTATACACACAGCCTTCCTCTGCCACAGGGACCTGAGTGTGAGCAAGTTTTAGAGAGCTATACCCCTCCTGACCAACCATTATGCTCCACACCCTATACTAGACAACCAAGGACAGAGAGGGGACAAGCAAGTCTTCCATGGGACACAGAAATGGCTCATGGTATGAAGAGTTGCTGTACAGGTAGCCAACCAAGGATTGTCACAGGTGAGAACATAGAAACAGAGCATGGTGACCCCAGAACTGTAGAGGCAGGGATGCCCTTGAAGCAGATAGAGTGATGGACTCAGTAAAGGCAGCTGTATATGCGGGTATGTGAAGCTGATGGCTGCAACTTTAGGAAAATAGAGACTAGCCTATGGGCCTGGAAGGCACAAGCCTGTAGTGCCAGGACTGAAGAGTCCAAGGAGGACTGAGAGTTGGGGGCCAACCTCGGCTACATAGTGAGGATCTAAATCTATAGATATGGGGTACGCCCTAACTACCACTTCCTGGGTGGCTTGGGTGAGCCCAGGAGCACAGGGTACTTTCTATAACCTGAAGCACTGGCTCCTAGAGGAAGGAGAGGAGAAGAAAAGCCATGGAGCTCTGCAAGAGAGCCATGGAAGCATGAGTGGGCCCGACAAGACAGCATGGGGGACTCAGCAGTAAAAAGAGGTGGGAGATGGTCCAGGTCGCTGTGGTTTCAAACCACGGACCTATGCATCCAGTTTCTGGGAATTCTGCCCACAAGTATGTCTAGCCTGCACACTGCCAGGTACTGCTGAATGTGCCCACCAGCAAACCCTGTCCTGGCACCTCTGCCCACCAGAAGTGGGAGGCCAATTGGCTCCTGAAGGGGGCAGTTCTCCCAGGGTAGGCCAGTACAGAGTGAAAGCAGAGAAACTTTCACTGGCCTCCTGAAGTGGGAAGGAAGGATTTAGAGAGCCAGATGGATATCTGTGGCCTTGAACCCATAGGAGGGTGTGATTGATGGACTCAAGAGGGGCTATATCTATGTGCCCAAGATCCTGTCTCCAGATCACCAATGTTTTCTGTGGCTTCAAAACCAAAGGAACTCTCTAAGCATGTGCTACTGAGATGCAGGTTCTATCCCCCCACAAGCAGAGTGCCTTCCCCAGAGCATATCAAAGGCCTGCCCAGGCACCCAGACCTTTGTGGGGCCCAGCATTCAAAACTTTCATGTTCCATTAAGAATAAAGAGTCTGCCAAAACTGAACAAACTCACAGTAGACTTGATTTCCACCTTAAACACTGAGAAGCTGGGCTGTTTGTTTGTTTGTTTGTTTGTTTGTTTTAGACAATTCTGAGCAGAGAGAACAGGGCTCTGAATGATAATTGTCCCTGAAAGATCCCAACAGGAAGCCAGGTATGGCCTGGAATCCCGGCACTCAGAATCTGAGGCAGGAAGATGGCAAATTCCAGACCAGCCTCAAAAATCAATCATAAAAATGCTTCTAAAAGGCCAGGGCTGAGTAAAGAAGCTGTCAGAAAGATAGGCCTAGAGCAACAGCCACCCACTCTACCATCTCAGACAAGAGCCTCCTGCGTGTCTGGCAAGTGTCTATACTGTGGGCAAACAGTACTGAAGAGTGTGTCCGCCTGTGCAGAGCCTGTCTTCACAGCAGATCCAAGTTTATATTTAAAAAAAAATGTAAAATATAATGTTGCCAAAAGGAAGTGAAGCCCAAAGCAAAGGGCACTCACAGAGATGATCTTTGATAAGCCCTTCAGAGGTTTCTCTAAGGAAGTAACAGGTAAGTGGTATCAGAACCAAGCAAGGGAAGGAGTCTTGTGGAAATGCAGAGGAGGCCTTTACCTGAAGGGCAAAGAGCAAGTATGAAGGGCCTAGGGTCAAAGGACATGTCAAGGAACAGTGAGGCACTTGTGTGACTAGACATGGATTGTGGGTGGGAAAATGGGAGACGGTGGCTAGATGTTATCCACACATCTTGACAGCCACAGGAAGAAGCTTGGTTTTGTCCTGAGCTATTGACAGGTCTGAAGCAATGACTGACTCTGCACTGGACCAGTGGGGAAAGAGGCCAGGGTGGGGAAGTGTCATGAGCCCTGTAGGACCTTGCTGCCATTGTACAGGTCAGTAAGGAAACTGTAGCAAGGGAGAAAAGCCATAGGATTGGGAATGGGCTAAACCCAGGGACATCCAGGCTTTTCCTGGCCCAGCCTACTGAGGACCAGCTCTTAGCCAAGCCTTCTAGAACTCAGAGATGTGAGCTGTATGGTGCCCATGTGTGACACATGGGGACTCTGTTGACCTGGGGAATGCTCGACCCATGAGTAATAAGTTACTGGAGATGGGGAATGATTGACTCGAAGTTCCTGCCCCACAGCAAGCAGTCCTCCACCTGCCTCCTCCATCAGGCTCTCATGCTCAGGTCACTGTCCCTACTCCAATCATGCAGAGGTGGGAATCAGACTGGGCATAAATCCCCACCATGTCCGAGCCTGCTTCAGTTACTCGAGGTCAACCTTAACCTGGTCTCACCTGCCATGCCTGGCTCACAGAGACTGTGGCCAGGGGTCCTGCACACAGGTGCCCCTTCCTCCACCCCCTGGCCTGGAAACTGAACAACACACTCTCTCTTCAGGGCTGGGGATAGTTTCATTGATAAAGTGTTTGCCTTGAAAGAATGAGAACCTGAGTTTGATCCCCAGAACCCACAACAAAAGAAGAAGGAGAAGGAGGAGGAGGAAGAAGAAGAAGTAGAAGAAGGAGGAGGAGAAGGAGGAGGAGGAAGAAAAGAGAAGAGGAGGAAGAGGAAGAGGAAAAGGAGGAGGCAGGGAAGGAGGATGAAGAGGCAGAGCAGAACACAACTGCAATCTCAGGGCTGGAGAGGCAGCAATGGAGATGCCCAAGGCCACTGGCCAGTCCACCTAAACTCCTTAGAGAGTTGCAGGCCGATGAGATACCCTACCTCAAAAACAACAACATGGGGGATGCCTAAGGAGTGATAACTGATGTTGACCCCATGGCCTCCACAAGCATGTGAACAGACCATACACAAAGATACACATGAGCTGCACACACACATATGAAGTGCTCATCTCTGTTCTTCTGCCCTTACA
This sequence comes from Peromyscus maniculatus bairdii, assembly GCF_049852395.1. Taxonomy (NCBI): domain Eukaryota; kingdom Metazoa; phylum Chordata; class Mammalia; order Rodentia; family Cricetidae; genus Peromyscus; species Peromyscus maniculatus. Next base: position 47,464,815 of record NC_134852.1, on the reverse strand, counting down.
CTCCCTGGATAATAACAAAACTTGCCTTGTATGACATCAGGTACCATGTCAGCCCATGAAGAAGAAACCACAATTAAGAGTGCATACCTGAACCTGGTGAAGATGGGGCCCTGGAGGCTTTCACAGCAGGTTCATCATGAAGCTACCATCCTCTTTCCACAGCATGAACCTAGAAAAAATAATCACCCTCTATATTCTAACTGCTTCCCTGCCCAAAGGAGCTATCATTCAATAGCCATGGTGTCTCGACGCAGGAGATTACTGTAGAACTTCAATGCAACCATTTAAAAGTCCAGGAGTCCCATCTAAAAGTCCAGGAGTCCACTCTAGGGTCCCACAGCTGTCCTTGTGTAGTCAGGCCTATAAACATGGAGTTCACCCACATACTAGAGACCAGCCACTTATAAGGCAGTTGAAAAAAGATATTCCCTAGACATCCTCCACTCTCATTTTAAAACAAAGGTAACTGGCAGAGATGCCATCTGATACCTGTTCAATCTAAAACTTTCAGGACACACAGACATCAGAACTTTCCAGCAACCTGAGACCCTATGATATAGGCCCAGGCACTGGGACTGTCAGAGGTGAGTGACAGGACCTCTTGCCACACGCCTGCCTGCCAGAACATGTGTTTTCACATGCTCTAGCATGAAGAAAAGCCAAGCTGCTTGGAGCCAATCAAATTGTGCCCCTGTCTCTTTAATAAACAAACCCATGTGCACGTTAACAGTGTTGAAAATTCAATTTAAACTCTTTGTCTGCTGCTGCTTACTCTAAAGATGGTCTTTCTTTAACAACAGAGCACCAAGGAGTCGTTAGTGCTCTCTCTTCATTACTTCAAAAAACCAATCATTAGACACCAGAGTATATACGTAATTAGAAAATCACTTCCTTTGCAATCCAAGCTAAGTAGTTTACATACTGTAATTACAGGGACAAAATCAATTTTTAATCATTTCCCTGATTGGGCTCATCAGCTCTGTGGGAACATTGTAACCTGCTTGTTGTGCAAAAGCAACATCTGGGCTAAAACAATTACCCTTTGTTTGCTACAATATTCCTTAAATCTTTTTGCATAAAAAAATGAAAACATGCAGATAAGATATTTGGATGTCTTTTTGTCCTTGATCAACACACACCCGAAAGTTCTCCTCGTGACACAAGTGGCGTGTTCCCCAGAATTTACAGTTTAACGGTACACATCCAAGGAATGGTTTTTTTGTGTTTCTTTTTTTTTTTTTTTAAGCAGTGAGATAAAAGTATCTGATTGTTTTAAAGATCCATTCAACTGTCTAATTGTTGCATGGCTAACACATGGTATTCAAACATCCCACATATTACAAAAGCTCATCTGGGGTAATCATGGGTAACTATTATTGCGGCGGTTTACACTTTTCTAATACAAATGAATGGATTTTATCAAAACTTTTAAAAAAATCTAAAAAGCTGAGTATGTGTGAAAAATAGTTGGTATGAATTGGCAAGGCGAGCCTGAGCATTTTGTTCTCTTAATAGGAAATGACCTCATTTACACTGGAGTAATAATTAGTACTGCTTCACTGACAGTTAAGAAAAAAAAAAAACTTTCCCAGTATAATACAGCAGCCTTGCCTTTGTTAGGCGATCTACATTGATTATTAACCCTTACTGAGAAAGTCCACATTTTATTCTATGTTCTGCCCAGCTCCTGCTTGCTGGTAAAAGATAAAAATAGTGGATTTGGAAACCCATTGCCTTTCCCCCAGATTTCCAAAAGTTTGTTTACATGATGGAGCTTCTGAGTGACCATCTGAAATACTTGATGTCATCTTTGAAAATACACAGAAAGCCCCCACCACCTCACTAAACAGCCACCAAGAGGCCCCACTAAGTCCCCTGCACTCCCAGGTGGCCTGGTCCCCCCCCCCTCCCCGGCCTTTTGATGTTTATTGGTTTTGATTATGGCTTGTGAGTTTCCCAACCTACAATTAATTCATAGTCAAAACAGGCCTGCAGGAAAAAGGAGAGGGATAGTGTGTGTTTGGTGCGGGGGTGGAGGGGCTGGAGCCATGCTGGGGCCTCAGCTCAGCTGATAGAGCAGGAGGTAAGGGTATCTGAGACTAAAGAACAATAGTCCAGGAAGCAGCCAGAACATCTGTACAACACACACACACACACACACACACACACACACACACACAGAGTCTTTGTGTTCAGAAGGAATTTGCTCCTTGACCAAACTCAAAATGAATATCAGCTAACGTTTATTGTGTACTTACCATGTACCCCAGAGTTCCAAAATTTAGCACACTTGACCTCATTCATCCTGTCAACAATCCTGTGTACTGGGCACTATTACCATGAGCATCTGTGTGTGGGAAACTAAGGAACTAGCCATGAAGCAGAATGCTCATGAATAGGAAGAAGAGCTGGGGTGTAAACTTGAGTAGGATAGCCTGTGCCAAGAACCTTGGAGAGCCCCATGGCACAAACTGAGGCATGAAACATTGTGGACATCAAGCAGTGCACGCACACACACACACACACACACACACACACACACACACACACACACACACACAGGATGCACTTGTCTGTTCACTGAGAGCCAGGCCTTGGTAGGTTCAGCCTGAGCATCATTTTACCCAATATCTCTCTGCCCTGCCTGACCCCTGTCTCTTATCATTCCTAACAAGAAAGCACAAAGTGGTTATGTCTTGCTCCCCCCACCATGCTACTGCAGGGGGATGTAACCCCCATGTCAGCTCAGGATCCAATAAGATGACATGTCAACTACACAGGTACAAAGAAAAGGGCCTGGAAATGTGTGATTCTTTCTAACAGGCTGTCACCCCAGGAGCAGAAGTACTTCTCCTGTCATAGCATAGGTATATCCAGCAGGTGGTTCCACAGCAGCCTTCCCTGAGCAGGGGTGCAGAAGAGCCGGAAAACACAGTGGCCTCCTCTGCTCACCTGTGCTTCTTACAAGCTGCTGCTACTCACAGATTCTACATGGCAGTCACTGATGCTGTGCGGTCACACAGGTCTATACTATCTGGTTGGGTAACCATTAGCCAGGCATGGTTACTGAGCACTCAAAATACAGCCAGTCCAAAGTGAGGCAGGCTCAAGAAGCAAACCACACTTAGAAAAATGCAGAACACCCCGTTCTTTTCCTTACCATGGTTGTCTTGAGATGTGGTCTCCCTATGTCACCCAGGCTGACTTGAACTCACAGTCCTCCTACTTCAGCCTCCCAAATGCTGGGATTACAAGTGCATGCCGCCCTACTCAGGCTTGTTGATAGTCTTCATACTTTTTGTATAGTAAATGACGATTTTGGGAGTATATGGAATTAAACAGAATATAGCCTTCCCATCGATGTCACCAGTTTTATTTCTTTCTGTTTCAATGTAACCACTAAGTACATCAAAGCTTACAGAAGGGAAGGAGGGAGGGAGGGAGAGAGGGAGGGAGGGAGGGAGGGAGAGAGGAAAGGAAATAAAGGAAGAAAAAATCAGATGATAAAATTGACTTGTAGGCTGAAGCTGGGTTTTTTTGTTTGTTTGTTTTGTTTTGGGTTTTTGGTTTTTCAAGACAGAGTTTCTCTGTGGTTTTTTACTGTGTCCGTTAAGTGTTGATCCTGGAGATCTGAGGCCAGACAAAAGCTGCACAAGTTCTGATTGGACCATCTTGTCTTTTCCCTACAGTGATCACTCTGTGTTCTGGCTCACTTATTTTTTACTTTTCTAAAATCGATCACTTAATAAGCTAAGCTCACTGGTGGAAAGTTTGGAATATACAAAATATTACAAGTAGGAAAAGAATACTAATCCATAATTCTATCTCCTTGTGGGAGTGATAGCACTATTTGGGTGCACTGGGTCTTTCCTGTGGATCGTGTGTGTGTGTGTGTGTGTGTGTGTGTGTGTGTGTGTGTGTGTGTGTGTACATACTTCATTCATCCTTTTTTTTTTTTTAATGTGTATGGGTATCTTGCCTGCATGTATGTCTATGCACTTGGAAGCCAGAAGAAGGCACTGGATCTCCCTGGAACTGGGGTAATAGATGGTTGTCAGCCATCATGTAGGTGTTAGGAATTGAACCTGGGTTCTTTGCAAGAGCAACCAGAGCTCTTAACCACTGAGCCATCTCTCCAGCCCCTATGTCTTTTGATGCTAAATTCCCTAACTCTGAAGTCCCAATGCAAACAGGTACTGCTGCATTGAATACAGGACACAGGCTGGAACAGCAGAGTTTTCAGGAACACAGAAAGGGGAAAGAGCTGCTAGAGCATCAAGATGAGCCCCACTGAGAAAGACTCTAGAGAATCCCAATAACAGCAAAGCCGCAAGTATTTAAAAAAAAAAAAAAAAGACTACTCAGTAAGAAAGAAACACATCAGTTAAAAAATGGGATGGGCAAAAGATTTAAACAAACCAGAGAAGACCAGAACACAGTGACTTACACCTGTAATCCCAACACTGAGGCCAAAGCAGGAAAGTCACCATGAACTTGAAGCCATTCTTAACTATATGGTGAGTTCTAGGCCACCCTTGGCTATATTATGAGACCCTGTCTAAGAAAGAAGGGAAAAGAGAAATGAAGGGCAAAAGAAATGAGGAGGGAGGGAGGGAGGGAGGGAGGGAGGGAGGGAGGGAGGGAGGGAAGGGAGGGAGGGAGGGAGGGAGGGAGGGGAAGAAAACGGAAGGTGGGAAGGATAGAAGGAAGGAAAAGAAGAGATAGATTCTAAGTAAAAGAAGTTCCACACCCCATGTCATTAGAGAACTTCATTCCTTGCAGTGGCTAAAATCCAACACAGTGATAACACCAAGGCTGGCAAGGATGAGAAGCCACAGGGTTTCTTACTCATTGCTGATGAGAATACAAAATGGTACAGCTACTTTAGAAGAAAGTTTGGCAGTTTCGTACAGAGCTAAATATAGCCTCACAATACAAGCAAGCTGCCATGTTCCTTGGTGCTTATAAAGAAGTTGAGATTTATGCCCATACAAGAAGGTGTTCACAAATGCTTAGGGCAGAACGTCTACATAATGGAATCATCTTTAACACTATTGCCAAATCCTAGAAGCAGCCAAGATATTCTGTAGTGGGGTGAATGGACATACTGTGGTAAGTTCATACAGTGGAACATTATTCGATAGTGAAAAGAAGTGAGCTACTGAGCTATGAAAATATATGGAGATAGATTAAATGCATATTTCTACATGAAAAAAGGCAATCTTAAATCCCATGATAGTTTGGGAGATTAAGTGGTTGAAGATGTTGAGTTCAAAACCAGCCTGAGATATAGAGACCTTGCCTAAAATAGAAAAAAATTGAATCACCAATCTACACAAAACAAAGATAACCAGTGGCTATCAGACATTCAGGGACTGGGGGAGAGATGGAAGAGTGAGCACACAAACTTTCAGGGCAGCAAAACTATTTACATTGTAGTTAAAATATATGTCCCCCTATATAGTTCAAAGCCCTGAGAATGTATTCTACAATGCAAATGAGTACATTGTGGAGTAAACCACCAACTTCAGTTAGAGACATGGCACCAACAGCTAACAGAGAATACTCAAATGTCCCTAACATCAGTGATATCTGTCTGAGATGACAGAAATGCCAGTCACCCTGATATGACTATTGTCCAAAGTATGTGTACACTGAAATGCCACCTGGATCCCATAAATATGTACACTAATCATGACCCATTAAGGTACATAGTAAACAAAAGTAAAAAATATATAGTGGGGCTGGTGAGAGGGCTTAATGGGTAAAGGTGCTTCCCAACAATCCTGGAGACCTGAATTCAATCCCCAGAAGTCACATAGTGGAAGGAGAGAATGGACTCCCACAAGTTCTCCTCTGACCTACACACACACACACACACACAGAGAGAGAGAGAGAGAGAGAGAGAGAGAGAGAGAGAGAGAGAGAGAGAGAGAGAGAGAGAGAGAGAGAGTAAATAAATGTAACTATTAATTAAATATATATTATATTAAATATTGGTTCCTTAGTTATAACAAATGTGTCATACTAACCCAAAATGTTAATAATGGGGGAAGTTTATAGAAGAGGTATTTAGCAATTCTCTACACTCCCTGTTTATTTTACCATAGAGCCAAATTGTTCTAAGATCATCTTTTGACTTAAAAAGAAAGTGGGCAAGTAGGCTGGAGAGACAGCCAGCAGTTAAGAACACTGGCAGCTCTTCTGGAGGAATCATATTTGGTTCTCAGCATCCTCATTGAGGCTCATAGCCATCTGTAATTCCAATCTCAGGGGATTCAACACCTTCTTCTGGCCTCTTTGGACACTGTACATACAGGGGCACAAACATACATGCAGAACACACATGCACATGAAATAAAAATAAATAAATCTTTAAATAAATACATAAATTTAAAAAATGAGGGCTACCACATGTGAACAACTTTAATTCAAGAGGCAGAGGGAGGCAGATTTCTATGACTCTAAGGCTAGCTTGTTAACACAATTTAAGACACTATCTCAAGAAAGAAAGAATGAAAAGAAGGAAGAAAGAAAGAAAAGAAGGAAGGAAGAAAGGAAAGAAGGAAGGAAGGAAGGAAGGAAGGAAGGAAGGAAGGAAGGAAGAAAGGAAAGAAGGAAGGAAGGAAGGAAGGAAGGAAGGAAGGAAGGAAGGAAGGAAGGAAGGAAGGAAGGAAGGAAGGAAGGAGAAGATGAAGAAAAAGAAAAAGAGACTGGGAAGGAACCCCACAACTCTAGGAAGCATGGTATCTTTCCTTCTTGACTGGGGCATTCCTACTGCTGACCATCAGAAAATTGTTCAGGTCCATAGAGGTATGGGGACCCTTCCCCATAAGCTCCTGACTGCCAGTCCTCTGATGAGCTGATAGCCAGTGTCCAGGTGAAGCTATTTGAGTGGAAATCCAAGGGTGGGTGTTCAGTCCTAGACACAGATCCCAAAGACTGGAGACATCACTCAGTCAGGTTCCTGCTTCTGAGCATATGGGTGTAGTCATTTTTTGAGGGTGCATTTTTAGTGTGTGTGTGTGTGTGTGTGTGTGTGTGTGTGTGTGTGTGTGTGTGTGTGAAAGAGAGAGTGCAGTGTCCATGAAGGCCAGAAGGTGGCGTTGGATCTCTGGAGCTGGAGCTACAGGTGGTTGTGCACTACCCATCTCCTGTCTTCTGCAGCAGCAGCAAGTACCCTTCTGAGCTGGCTCTTAAGACCATTGTCATTTTCTGATCACAAAATAAATAGACCTGTGCCCCTGAAGAAAGGCCAACCCTTCCTTTGTAATGGCCTGGGATAGATAGATATTCCTCAGCACAGATAGTCCCCCCCCCCAAGTCCCATACTCACTTCTTGGTCACCAAAACAAACAGAATCTTGGATGCTTTGGGGGGTCCTGGGAGTGATGAGGGACCAGAGGGGACCAACAGGAATGTACAGGTACAGAAAACATTAGAAGAGATGGGTGTATTGCCCTCTTTTCTTGTCTGGGCTTACAATATAGCTGAAATCCTGGTGTCTAGTAACTCTACTTCTACACTAAATTTGGTTCCGGCTCTGGGCTATTCTGGAGAAGGCTGAAAAAAGTCAAGGGCAGACCCATTTGGAGGTTGCAGAGAGTATTTCATATTGCATTCCTTTTATCTTATAGTAACAAAAAGATCATAACTGTCAAAACTATAGCTCCTTTAAGCATCCCTCATGCTTTAGCAAAATAAGCAAAGATGACAGATTGAGAGAAGAAGAAAAGATTCCAGAAGCCTGCTCATTGAGACAGTGCCCACACTGTGTGGACAAATGAGAATGGAAAGGACCCTTCCCCAGCTTGGGGTTTGGGCAGCTAACAATCAGTCTCCTTTCCTGTGTCCAGGTAAACTTCTTGTCCCAGGATTTTTTAAATCCAGCCACTTACAGGAGGGAAAAACATATCTGTCCCCTCTCATCCCCCAAGCTTTTCCATTTTAGTAAAGATTTTATAAACATTCTTAGAAAGGGTCTATTCTTTCTCCTCTGCCCACAGGTAACAAGAGATGGCAGATGTTTCAGAAACAGCATATTATATTTAAAAAAAAATCCAATGTCACTAAAACCAGAATGGAAATGTTTTATACATTCACAAACACTGTAATGAATTTGCACAACCTTAGCCGACTGTATACCCCGGCATAATAAAAACGGTCTCCATCCTTTCAAAGAAAAAAATTACGCATGCTAACACATAGCTTTCGTAAAGCATTGTTCTTTAAAAAAAAAAAAAAAAAAAAAAAAAAAAAAAAAGGCTGCATTTTTCCCGGCTACCATGTAATTTGTGAGATGCGTTTTTAAATGCTCTGCTACAGCAGCGGGCTTCATCAGTCAGATGATACCGATAGATAATTCACCAAACCGTCACATGATCCTTCATCACTCTAAAAGACGCGAATATATTGCCACAAGCTTTGGGAATAATGGGTGCACCTGTTTACGGTGTCACCTCTGTTTGCTAATTGTCTCCTTGAGCTACATTTTAGTTCTAATGCATTTATTTTTGACAGGCAGTGTCTATTTAGAAATCACATTACTTCAACTGCAATTGTTCTTTTGTCTATCAAGTAAATGAAGTGTTGTTATACAGATTTCAGGTTCTGATTAGTAAAGTATCAGAACCACAGAAAGGTCAATCAGTTATTTACCTGAGGTAAGGGATGACAGACATCTTGAATATTCTCCAGCTCACGCTGTGAGCCATAGCGTTATTGTTACGCAACTCAGTTTTACCTTCATATATTCATCCTGGGCTCAGCACGCTCAGAAGGGACACCCAGAGGACCCGCCTGCAGACTGGTGCCCCTGAAGAATCAAGGCAGGTGGGTCTTGTATTTACACACTTGGGTGGCACCAAGTCAAATGTGCAGCCCTTAGAGGTGCCAATGACTGAACTGTGACCAAATCAGGAGGGGAAGATGAATCCCTTCATGTTGGCTTGGTCAATTTTTCCTTAAAAAATGGCTTTTTACATATTTTTCAAAACATCATACTCTTCAAATCCAACTTCATGAGTTAGGTCAGAGGTGATCCCAACCAAAGCAGGAAAGTAAAAGATAATGACTATGGAAAATAAACAATGTTCTCTCTGAAAGCGAGAACCTACTAGAAATGGACTCACCTCCTACTTCTGGCCTGTCACAGTGTGGGTATGAGTCACCTCTGTGAGTGGCTTGTTGCATGCCAAGCCACAGACCTCAGGCTGTGGCATCTTAAGAAGGACAGTCAGAAGCAGGGTACCAATGAATGTTACAAGCCAGATGCACACAGACACTCCCATACCCTGGCTAACTAGCCAGAAGATGCCTGTATTTGACAAAAGAATGAAACTCTAGTAACAACTTATTTGTTCACATCCAAATATCTAAAGCTCAGGTATCCGCAAGTGATTCCTACAGACCTACCACCTCAAAAGCAACCCACTCCCTAACCAGAGAGGCTGAGTCACTTGACAGCTCTGTGTGGTCGGATTCTCTCTCTCCCACCCACGCCCCATCTACCTTCCTTATCCCATACCATTAAATTATGCTGGAATTGACCAGTGTCCCCACCAATCCGTGTACACTTGAAAGCTTTCACAAGTCCCATCGTTCAACAGGTCCCCTCTGGCCACCCACTTCATAAGGCCTTGTGCTCAGTGACCTAGCTACAGGAGGCTGTGCTTCAGGGAAATTCTCGGGACCACTGGGATTCAAGAGACTTACCAAAAGAGAGACACAAAAAGCCACACTTTGCCTAAAATCACATGCTAAATTGGCTCCCTGGAGCACCCCTCCACCTTGCTCAGGAAAAGCCGCCTGCTTCCTCATGTTTAGCACATGCCATGTAACCTGAGTAGGAGTCCCATGTTGTTTCCATAAGTGTTTCCCATCAGTATCATAATTATGTGCACACTGTTTGACTTAGAAACAATTGCAAACGTGTTATACATGTCCACTAGGCTCACTCCAGCACCCAGGAGCAAAAAAGTGGGGAGGGGGAGATAAATGAACCCTCTCTTAGGGACCCCAAGGTCAGTGAGACAGGGGAGCCCCAACTCACACTGGGGCTTTCCTCAAGAAGAAAACTTCCCCATCACTTGCGACTGGAGCAATGAGGAATGTCCTCTTTATCTGCAATTTATTTCCACCAAGTATTCTAATCACGGGAAGTACTTTTTGCTTTTTAAACAGCCGGCTTGTTTTTACAGGTCAAGAGCATAAATAAAACAGTCAAGTTGGAAAGTAGGAAAGCTCGTTTGCAGGAGAAGGAAGTAGTTTCTGAGTGTCCGGGTTTGTTCCAACACCAGGCAACTCCCGGGAGGCAGCTTTGCTGCCTGCAAAAGCCAGACACAGAGCAGCCAGCCTCATGGGAGGGTCAACAGCTCCCTGCCCTCTTGAACTTGGAAAATCCTTCTAGGGAGAGACTGGGGCTGTCAAAACCACAGCGGAGCTATACCATTTTATATGTACAGTTTCACAGTGAACATATAAGCCACTTATTAAAAATTGTGGGTGGGAATAGGCTAACATTGACAACCTAAGCTGTAACTGACATATCACCAAGTGATAACTACTAGTTGATCAGTTCTCAGCTGTAAAGGATCTTGAAAAATTACAAAGATTTGAAACCAATACATTTAAGATGGATAATATCTTCTTGGTTGTAGGGAGAACAGAGGATGAAAGAAAAAGAGGCAAAGAGGGAGAACAAAAAGGGATAGAGATGAGGAAGAAGGGTGGGAGGGAGAAAAGAAAACAATCACTACCTGTTTTCCCTACCTAATCACAGAGATATCGTCTGTCAAAATGAGTATCATAACCAAATAAGCAAACTTCATTTGCGCGCGCGCGCGCACACACACACACACACACACACACACACACACACACACACAAACACCAAACAAACACACACACACACACCACAATTGCTGATAATGCTGAAAAAGAAAAGGATAGAATCATGAAATCATGTCAGCCAGGTATGGTGGTACATACTCCCACTCAGTAGGCTGAAATGGGTCTGTCACAAGATCTACATGGTGAGTTCCAAGTTTAGGATGCCTAGTGAGAGGCTATCTCATGACAGCCAAAAATATAAAAACAAAATATTTTAAAAATCAGCTATGGGTCAAGACCAGGGTCTTTGGAGCTGAGAAATTGGATTCAAGTCTATCCAAGAAAAACATTGCTTAGCAACTTGAAGACTGGTGATGACTTCCTGTATTTACATGAGATGATTAGGTTCACCTGCACAAGCCAAGACACAATGGGTCATTATCTACAGAGGGCCAGCGCCAGAACATGGATCCACCATGCCTCCCACGATGCCAGGCAGAGGACACAAAGAGAGGCAGGACATGTAGGAGCTGAGGACCACAATGAAGCCTCTGGACCCCATTTGCATTGCTACCTGTACTTCTATTTTTCCTTTATTCTGCATGGGCTAGTGCCCCCAGCCCTCCCCCCTTCCCTTTTTATCAAACATCCCTAATGTAGTGATAAAATGAGGAAGAATGAAAGATTATTATAAAACAGGACTTTTATGGCTTGCGTCTAAGGCACAGTCACACTGCTACATATATTTTCTCTAAGTAATCAGGAATGTATTGGTATTTTGAAATTATGTATCTCTAATAACACAAAAGTACTTAAGAACAGAAATAGACAGTAATGGAAAATGCAGTCAACTGTTGACAACATATAGAATTTCTGAAAATAATTTGCAGAGAACAGCACGGCAGATGACTCAAAAATTTTCACAAAAATATTTCTTGCCTCCGATAGTCCAATGTAATTCATTTTCTATCTCTGTTCATTAATCATTGTTAAAATTAGTGATCCATTTCTTCCACTCTGCCATCTGCACTCAGCTTCGTAACAAACATGACACCTTCCTGCATAATAAAACCTGACAACTACTCGGATGCATTTCCAAATAGCTTTCTGCACATTTGCACCTCTATAGCCGATTCCGCTGTCAGACAAAAGTGGATTATTTAACCAGAGGACTTTCTTTATCAATTCTGAACACAGATGTGAGTGTGTGTGTGTGTGTGTGTGTGTGTGTGTGTGTGTGTGTGTATGTCTGTGTGTGTCTGTGTGTGTGTGTGTTAAAATATGATCAAGGAAAAAAATCCATTAATTTTAATTAAAATAGCTTTTTTTTCCCCTGCCTTAAGTAGAAGTGTTTAAATCCAGGTTACACCAGCCAGTATCACTCCCCAGAACATGGCTGGAAGCCTTTTGCTTGAAATATGACGTTTACGTAAATAATTCGTGGCTTCATCTTGTAAACTTTTCTAATAAAAATGATCTTGACATTCCAACCTCCTTAAAATTTTTTTCATTTTAATATCCTGCTCTATTTTGTTTTTCAGTCTTTGATCACAGAATTTCAAATAAATATTTTTTAGGCAAAGACAAAACAATCAAAGAGCAGGGAGATACAGATGAGAAATACCAATGAATAATTAAACACATGCCAACCGTTCCCTTGGGGAAGCCACGACTGGGTCCAAACCACAGGAAGACTCCCTGGTCTTCTTGGACGGCTGGCACATGGTGCCACCCCTCTGGCTGTAATTCATGGTCTTTGGGGATGGAGATGAGGAACTGCACACTGGAACCATCTCCCCACCAACTGACAAAGTGACCCCTATGCGTTCTGCAGAAAAGGCAGGGCATCCCTGCATCCCTTTGGTCACCAGATGAGACTAGGTGAAAAGAAAAGAATGCTGCTTGGATTTCTTGACTATGTTGGCAAGGCTACCTCCTCTCTCCCTGCCCCTTTCTCTGCATGTGGCAAGCACTAAGTGCAGACCTCAAAAAACCTGAAGGGAGGCATCTCTAAGCAACCCCATCTCCTCCTGTGTGTCCCCCCAGCACCTACCCAGTTCTGTGCCAGGGAAGGTGAGGGCTGTGCCAAAGTCCCCCACACTTGGGCCCAGCCCCCATGAAGCTTGTCACTGCAGGAGGGACAAGATTGTGCAGATGTTTCCAAACCAAGGCAGAATGACAGATGCTCCGTAGAGCAGGGAGACAAAAGGAGGAAAAGCCACCTGACCTGCTGGAGGTGGAGCTGTAGAGGCAAGATGGTACCAGGGCTGATCAAGACATCAACAAGCCAAGTTGAAAAGCAGGCAGCAGGGGCTCCTGAGGACCTGGGCATGCTGGGGCTAGACCCAAGGGTGGAACACCTTATGAGGTTAGAGCAGCTATCCCCATGTCTCCAGTGGACATCAGACCTGGGCACAGAAGCCACACTGATGAAGTCACGAATTCATAGCAAAGCTCAAACATTATCACAAGAGGAAACTTTTGTGCTAAGTGGTTCTTTACCACTGAGCTCCAGCCTCAGCCTTGGGTTTTTGAGGTGGTGCCTCACCAAGTAGCCCAGACCAGCCTGGAACTCACTATAAAGGCCTATGAAGCTCATTCCTGTTAACCCAAGTCTCTTGATCCTCCTGCCTCAACCTTCTGAGTGCTGAAATCCCAGGCCCGTGTCACACTGGGCTTCTTCCTCCCTCTTTCTGTTTCTCTGTCTCTTTGTCTTTCTCTGTCACACACACATACACACGAGAGAGAGAGAGAGAGAGAGAGAGAGAGAGAGAGAGAGAGAGAGAGAGAGAGAGAGAGAGAGAGAGAGAGAGAGAGAAACAGAGGACTATTGACAGGGCAGAACTTTCTGCCTAGCCCCGCCCCTCAGTTTATCTTCCTCTGTCCTCACAGTCTGGTGTGGAGCTTGGAGCAGATCCCCCAACTAAGCCTGATTAGAATGAGAACAGTCAAAAGACAAACTTTGCAAAAATCAAGGTTTAAAATAGAAATAGCAACTGACCCTCAGCTGCACTGCTGCCGGCTGGGACAGTGACAATAGCGACTCTTTTGTTAAACTTCCCTGTGAGACGTGCTCAACAGACTGGGGTGGGTGTGGGTGTCTGTCTGTCTCTTATGAGAGAGTGGGAGAAAGGTTTAAAATAGCTGTGGCTTAAGAAAAGAAAAATTAATTGCAAATTATCATTTACCCCTTAGCAGCCAAAATATCTGTTGATTCCTTTAACATACACAAGATCTAAATCAACCCTATAAATATTTCAGAACTTGAAAGCTTCCATTTTGTCCCTGGCCCTGGACAATAGCCTCTCTCTCTCTCTCTCTCTCTCTCTCTCTCTCTCTCTCTCTCTCTCTCTCTCTCTCTCTCTCTCTCTCACACACACACACACACACACACACACACACACACACACCAGTTGAAGAAGGAATGCTAGGGGCTGGGGAGAATGCAAGTCATTGTCTCCTGGCCTCCAGCTCCTCTAGGCTGGAGTCCCCCCTTCCCTCACAGGTCTGCATCCTGACACATTCAATTTCGGGTTATCAGCACATCTGAATTCAGAATACTGATAGGGATAGAGGGCAGGCCTCTCCGGGCTGATTAGCACCGTTTAAGAAAGCTTTCGCCAGCCGGGCTTCATTGGCTGGGAGTGCCACCATGGTGGGTGGCCTTTCTGTATTAGAAGTCAACATAGAGCTGTCGAATTTGAATTAAATATAGACAAAAAGAAAGATCTGATTATGCTTATTCATAGCTAACCTTTCAAGTTCACCAGGCTGCCAAACTTGGAAGAAAAACTGAGAGTTTCTTTCCTGGATGGCTGAGTTGCTGGGTCTTATTTTCTTGTGGAGTTTTTTTGGTCTAGCCTAAAGTGGTGTGTGTGTGTGTGTGTGTGTGTGTGTGTGTGTGTGTGTGTGTGTGTGTGTGTCTGTATGTGTATGTGTATGTCTCTATGTATGTATTTGTGTGTATGTATGTGTCTGTGTCTGTGTGTATATGTGTCTCAGCCTAGGAGTTTCTAGAAAGATGCTTCAGAAGGAAGTCGGGGGCAAGCTTGCTTACTTGGAGGTATACAACAAAGGGAAAGTGAGGTCTAATTGTGATCCATGGACACATGAAAACAATGCACACTTAGACTTGTGACTACAGGCCCTGTCTGCTTTCAAAAAAAAGTAGATGAAAACTTGATGAACACAAGCATATTTTTGATGTGGGGCTGAGTTGGGGAATGGGTCAGAAAAGACCTCACCGTCCAGAAGGGTAGAGACAGGAGGTGGAGAATAGCATCCTCCTTCATGGTCATTGTCACCTTTTATCTTTATATATGGTGGTGAGACTCTGAAAATTTGCCACTAGTAGGTACCAGTGTTAATTCTACAGATGAAGGCACTGAGGATCAGATCACCAGAGACCCCAGGTTCCCAAGCTCCAGGGCAAAACCCCATACATACTTTCTAAGATCACTAGGCTGGTTCTGGTACCCACAAATAGGCCAGGGCTATGATCCCTTTCAGTTAAAGAACTAATATTTACTGAACATTTATTATGTGTCAAACACTGTGTGAAATCTTGGGTCATCTTCTCAGGCCTATCCCTGTTACCTTGGGAAATCCTCCCTTGCAGGGTTCCCTGCCATACAGAAGTCGACTCCAAATGTGCCTGTCCCTGAGCACCCACACCAATTGACTGGCCTCCCAGCATACCTATCTGTCTCTGAGAGGTCATTTCCATGGAGTTGGTGTTATCCCTGCATTTGTGTGGGGGCAGGGGCAGGTTTATGGGAAACTTAAAATCACATCTCAACCTCCTTGGAGTCATCCTTGAAAAGTTCCTGGGATTGAACTAAACAAACCCAGCTAGCCACCGGACAGAGGAGTTGGTTTCGTATGAGCAAGGCAGAGTTAGAACATCCATTCTGCGAGTGAAATCCTCACCACTGTAGGAAAGTGACACTGTTGCTCTGCCATTAGTCACCAACCACACAGGTTTCTCTGAGCAGTCAGCAACCAAAGAGCTTGGAAAGCATTAGGGTGCTTTCACAGGTCCCTGTAAGATGCTTCCAGGCCCTGGCCAAGCTGCTTCCCTGAGCAGAGTGTCACTGCAGACACACAAAGTAGCCGAACTCAGAAGCACAGCCCTCCCAAGCCACAGCCGTGAAACAAGAGAGCCAAGCACAGCCTGCAGCCTGGTACCAGACACAGCCCTCCGGGTGACTGCAAAGGCAGCACAAGCCCTATGCTTTGACTCAATGCCACTTAGTAAAAGGATTTCTATCACGTTGATCCCTCAGGGAAACTCTGTGGACCACTCTATGACAGCCTCTTCCTTGTTTTTAAAAACCTGCATCCCAACAGGAAGTGGACAGGAGAGCAGAGAGCATGCTGAGGTCTGGCCCTCTCACCTTGGCTCTCTTAGTCCAAGGAAGAGAACTGGACTCTGTTCTTAATTGCTCGTGGATTGGTGGTGTTTTTCCTTTATGAAATCCCACCAGCACCATCTAAACCAAACTACATTTCAGAAGAGGGTAAACTAGGTTTTCTTCACTAGCTTTGAACCTGTGGACCTCCCACAGTGCCAGTAATTGCTTTGCCAACAAGATACAGAAGTGCACCCTGAACAGCATGAGGCTCGAAGGGTGGGTGGGACTCCCATCAACAAAGCGCATACCCTAAGGCAGCTTCCCTCTTCTGCCTGGGGCAAGAGCTGCATAGAGGAGGCCTGAGCAGCATTCCCACATCTTTCTCCACCATTGTCTCTAGGCCACCTGAACTTAATACTTCACTATAAATTAATTTTAAATCAAGTCATTTTTTAAAACTTACTCTCACCTTGAGAAATAACAACTGTGAAATCATAGTTAGGATATGTTAGTTATATTTCTCTAATAGAATTTAAGATACCCAACTTTTAAAACTTAAAATCCATGTATCATCTAAAATTGCCTAACAGAGTACAAGCTTCACTGGGAAAGACCTCAGCTGGTACCCCTGAGACATGGCTGGATGAGATAAGCCAGGGACCCTATGGTCAGGACAGAGAGTCTCAGTGTTCCTAGAACAGGACTGAGCCTAGGAGTACTGCAGACATGTCACCAACTGTCTAAGCTGGCTCTTCCTTCTCCGGAGTTGAAGCTATGTGGTCTTACCAGAGTCTCAAATATGGTGGCCACAGCTGATTCTCAAGCCCTAACTCTAGGACTTGTCCCTACTCCTTATCATTTTCCTCTGTACTGGTTTTGTGTGTCAACTTGACACAAGATAGAGTCATCAGAGAGGAAGGAGCCTCAGTTGAGGAAATGCCTCCAGGAGATCCAGCTGTAAGGCATTTTCTCATTTAGTGATCAATGGAGGGCCCAGACCACGGTGGGTGGGGCCATCCCTGGACTGCTGGTCCTGGGTTCTATAAGAAGGTGGACTGAGCAAACAATGGGAAGCAAGCCAGTAAACAGCACCCTCCACAGCCTCTGCATCAGCTCCTGCCTCCAGGATGCTGCCCTATTTGAGTTCCTGTCCTGACTTTCTTCAGTGATGAACAGCAATGCTGAAGTGTAACCCTTTCCTCACCAAACTGCTTTTTGGTCATAGTGTTTTGTCACAGCAATAGAAGCCCTAACTAAGACACTCCCCTTATCATTTCCCAGCCCAGAGAAAGATTCTCAATAGCAACATAGTGAATAGCCAACAAATTTCCTTACCATTCCATCTTAAACTTACCATCAAATGTATCAATCATTGCCAAGGGAGTTCTAGTTGCAAAAAGCATGGGGTTCAGCAGTTAAAAGCTCTGGTTGCTCTTTCAGAGGACCCAGGTTCAACTCCTAGCACCCATATGATGGCTCACAACCATCTATAACTTCGGTTTCCAGGAAATCTGATGCCCTCTTCTGACCTCTGCAGGCATTGCATACATGTGGTGCAGACATACATGCAGGCAAAACAACTATACGCATGAAATTAATAATAATGGTAATAATAATAACTTACAAATAAATAAGCAAATGGCCAAGACATCAAGAGTAGCTAGCCTCCTGTCTCCACCACTAGCCCTTCTTCCCCATGCCTCCTAATCACATAACTCTACCTTCTGTCCAACATGACACAGGCATGAACTCCATCATGATAAGACTCTTCTTTCCCCACTTGCAAGTTTAGACAAGCAACTGTGGGGACTCTGTGAAACATGGGTATTTGCTGCACACCAGAAGCAACAGCCAAGTCCCCCAGTATGGACAGGGAGATGCTTAATATCCACATGAGACAGGATGCAGAAATCACAGATCAGCCGCTCCACAGTTGACCCGTAGCAATACAGAAAGCAGAACTCCCCAGAGTTCATGCATGCATAAGATAAATACATTTAAGACATCAGTCACCTTTACATTTTTCAATATCCTGCTATCAAGTGATGAACGAGAAAAAAAAGCCACCCCCATTTCATATGCCCTGAGGCAGCCAGCTTCACCCTGGAGTGTGCATCAGAAACCTCTGGAGGGCTAGCTCACACACAGGCCAGATCACCAGAGACCCCACCATTCTGACTGCAGGGGCATGAGAATTTGTATTTTTCACCAGTTGCCAGGTGACCTCTGCCATCTCTAAGCAGGTTCACACTTGGAAAATCATTGCTCTGTTCATCTCAGGACCCTGCTGCTGTACGGACAGACCCACATCTCTGCTCCCCACTATATCGCTCTGGTAATGTGAGATTTCTGATCATCTGAGGAGTGCGAGGTCTTTTCTCTTTAAAGTGTAATCACCCATATATGAGAGCATCAGAATATAAATGACGCAGAAAAAGCAAAGACATCGGATGCCAGTTCCCACTCGTGCAAATCACCACCTCCCCTCCCCAGAGCCGCAAATAAAACAAGACAGGAGAAGTTGAATTGTTGCCAGTTTCTCTTAGATTTACCCAACAGCTCCCAGGCCTAGCCCCCATCACACAGCAGCTCTCACCCCTCATCAAAGAACCTTCTTTTTACAGCAGATGGAGACCATTACAGAAATTCACAACTAGTCACAGTGCAAAGAATAGCTGACTGTGGGGTTCCCGTCCTCAGTTGATACATCTACAGCACAGCCCCTACACCTAAGGCTCGAGAAACACCTCAGAAGACAGGGTGAAAAGACTGTAAGAGCCAGAGGACCAGGA
This sequence comes from Peromyscus maniculatus bairdii, assembly GCF_049852395.1. Lineage (NCBI taxonomy): Eukaryota > Metazoa > Chordata > Mammalia > Rodentia > Cricetidae > Peromyscus > Peromyscus maniculatus. The sequence continues at coordinate 47,445,839 of NC_134852.1, read as the reverse complement.
TATCTACTGTGAGGTAGTATCTTTTGCCTATGACAGGAAAATTGCACCCATGACATCTCAGCAATATGGTCTCCTAAATATGACCAGCACAATGACAATACCAGTTGACATGCCAATGTCAATGAAGTAAGTCTCACAACACCCTACCCTTAGATGAAGGGCTACGGGCAATGAATGGTTCTAAGAGAGGAGACTGCCAGTGTTCTCTAAGGATGAGCCCCCAATAGGTTATCCAATCCCAAATGATCAGCTCTAAACACACATACATAGGAGCAACACTAAATGGATTCAGCAATGCATGCATGCGTGTGCGCACACACATTTACGTAACAATAATAATTAAAGATGAGCTCATGAATTTGAGAGGGAGTTGGGGGACATGGGAGGAGTTGGAGAGGGGCAGGAGAAAGTAGAAATGATGTAAATACTATACTCACATATTGAATTCTCAAAACATTAAAAATTTAAAATAAAGATTTAGCCCAGGAATCTATTATGGCTTTAATGCATGCTACACAAGAACAATCCTGAAAAGAAAATTCAGAATAGAACCTACCTAACAAGCCACTAATATCAGAAAATGGACATTTAGCAACCATTCATGTATCCCATAATGCTGACCTACTAAGAAAACCAGAGCACTCTCTTATTCTAGTCGAGTCTTCCATCCCAAAGGTATTTTCAACTATATATGAACTATGAAACAATCCTACAATATATACTTTATTATTAGATACTTTTTTCCAGAAAGGCCTCTGAGATGCCCCCATCAATTATGTAAATGTTAAGCTCCAGGGCTATATCTGGTATGAGTGTGGTTTCACTCTTTACTCAGTTCATCAGGAAGACAGAGTTAGTTCTGTTTTTTAAAGTCCCTTCTGTTACCAGTTGCTGGTGACACTCCCATAGCCAACTTCCTCCTGACACCAAAGCCTACCTCCTTGTCCTCTGAAGAGAAATTTCACAGCCAAATGATCAACAAGGAGAAGCCCTCCACACAATGAGTAGATCCAAGGGAGGATCAGAAAGGATACAGAAAGGAGTGAAACATCCTGTCCCTCTGTCTCAGTTCTGAGGGCCCAATGAAACTAGTGACAGGATCATCTGCTCGAAGACAGAGTGAGAGAAAAGACACTCACTGACTCCAGATTCAAGCTACTGAGTTTACACAAAGAAACAGGTATCCACCCAGACACTTTGACCAAGCATCCCTCCATTTAGAGATGGGTCTTACCAGCTAGCTGACCAGATCCTGGCCTTGCAGGACTTGCTCTCCCTCCCAAAGAATGGCAGCCTGCCCTGGGAGGCAAGCTGTCTCTACATTCAAGGCGGGTACTCTCCGGCACCATTCTGTTTAGCTCTTCACTGTAAACAGAGTCGACCCCAAGCTGGTCAGCTGCTAGCCACATGGTGGTAATGAGCCCGAGAGCCCGGAGTTCACAATTATTTCAGATTTACTCTCTTCCTGATCTTTCATTTTATCAGCGAAAACATCCTCTTGGCAACGAGGATGGAGCTAAAACTTAAATTTAAAAAAGAAAAGGAAAGCCAAGGGAGAGCCCACGGAAGGCATGGTGCATGGAAGTAGGATATTCAGACCTCAGACTTGGCCTTGGCCTTTCACTGTCTTTTAACATTAAACATTTGCCCCACCTTCGAAAAGATAAATGTGGCTTTTGATGACAGCCAATGTTATCTGAGGATTAAAATAGCCCTCTTGCAGTGCTCAACATTAAAGTCTTCCGCGTTTGCAAAATTGCAAACAGATGCAACTCAAGTACCTGCAAACGATCTGCCAAGTCCAATTTCAAAAGGGAGATTTCAAAATATGTGGAAGTCATTAGGACATGTATTATTTTTGCAATGAATAGGCGCCAGGAGTGTCTCAAGGAGCAGATGGGTGCTACTTTGTTTATAAAAGATCAACAGAATATTCGGCTGTAAATGAAGACATATAAGCTATATGAAACAATTATGGTAAAATGGCGAACATTTCAAAGCTAATTGTAATGGTCTTTTAAGATCTGAATTCCTCATTTCTTACTGCATGCTAAAATATCATTTTAGTTTTGGGTCTTGATTGATATAATTACCAAAATGACAGAAAATTAAAGTAAATGCTGTCAGTTTTACTGTTGTAGATGTTGTCAGTTTATCACTTGTTTACAGTGGCACCAATACTGATAAATGAATATTTTTCAACATGAATAAAAAATGTGACCTCCGTCTCCCGGAAATCTTCAAGAAGGACAGCCCTGAACGCGAAGAACGCAGACAGAGTGAACCTCAAACCGCATTATCACAGACTTACAAATAGCCTCGCTCTTCCTCAAGCCCAGCTTCAAAAAGCTTGTTAATAAAAATCTCCACAATAAGGCAGAGGCAAAACAGAGCTCTCAAATGCTCCGATCGTCCAGGTCCCTGTGTGCCTGTGTCACTGCCCAAGCAGGATGGGGTTAAACCTCTGTTCCATTTGCCTGTTTTATATTGGTAATCATGTGAATTAGATAATTACTCATGGAAAATGTGATTAAACATACGTCGCTATTGCCAATACCGAATCACGAAGACAGGGCATTGCCGCGAATTGCTTTTAACATAAATAGCAAACTGGGCTCGTAAAAAATGTCCAGTTAGGCCAATATCTGATGATATATGGGCTGATCCTATGACTTGCAAAGAAGAAAATCCCATATAGGCAAAATGAGGAGTCACATGACACACCCTGGGTCCACATTTCCACACAAAAGACTTCTTTGCTCGGGATGCATTTAAAATGTCAGCAAGTCCTGCAAAGTTGAGCCTATGTCCTACAATTAAGTTTCCTTGGGAACTGACATTATGTGGACTGCAGGAATACTCTACTCACATCTGTAAGTTGAAGGGATATTATAACAGGGCTGGGCGGGAGAATTAAGCTTAGAGGAAGCAAAGAAGAAATTGCCCAAAAGGAAGAAGAACAGAGGCAGCCACCAGCTGCCCCCGGCTGGCAGGCAGGCTCTGAGCCTCCCAGGTCCAGTTCCCTTAGTCACCCCGAGTAAGGAGCCATGGCAAGGGAGGCTGTGGGCTTCAGCATTTCCTACCTTCTCCAGCCTCTCCAGAAAAGCTTTCTGTAAATCTTTCAACCACGCACACATATTCTCCCATGACAGGGTCCTTGCAGACGGAGATCTGCACCCTACAATCACTGATGAAATTTGTATTGACTCCAAAATCAAAAGTAATGAGAAGAAAATTGGTTCACAGCCTGACCCGACAGTTCCAGACTGCTGTATTGAAGTTACAAAAAGACATTTTTTTATTGTCTCCAGATTTCAATTAACGACATCGAGCCACCCCATCCTCCCATTATTAGTTTGAACAGAAGATCAGATTTTAGAAGTTTCACTAAATTAATTACTGTAATAGTATCTTGCCTTTCTGGAAACCCTCTGTGGTTGGTAAAGGGAAGACATTCTTTTTCTAAATTGTGGGGTGCACAGAGTCCACCTGCCCCCATAGAATGCCTCCGTCCAAACACATGTTTCTTTAGGGTCACATATATATGTGTGTGCTATGAAATGTCATGTGCATCCAGGCTGCATCACCAATGGGCAGAGTTATGAAGTCACAGCTTGCCTCAACTGCAACTATATCCCTGCAAATGGCTCTTGTTGGGTTTCAGTGCCCAAGCCACAAAGTCTTATTTTCACTACCCCCAAGATTTTATGCCATCTGCTCCCCACAAATTATTAACAGTTAGCCCTTACAAACCCTGAAAGCCACCAATGTGCGCTGGCCTCTTCACATAGAAGAGAGAAAAGGAACATATCCATTGCCCCTATCTTGAGTAAAAATGCAAATTATGCCACACAGTGCTAAATTATTCTGGGATATTTCATAATGTGAATTAATACCCACTAGAGGCTAAGCCGAGATCATCAAACTCATTTCACATAAGACAACGAATTTAACCACCCGTGACTCAATGAGTGAGAAGTCCCCAGATCTTAGCAACACCAGCCACTCCAAGGTGGATCGTCCCTAAATACAACTGCCCATTTTAAAGACTCTTCTGTCCCTGTTAACTTTCTCCACTCTCAGCAGATAGCAGAACACTTAATAGCTGCTCAGGATGTCCGTTCACAGAATGATAAAATCCATCCCGTGATCCCGTGATGCTCAGGCTGTATCTAGTTGCTGTAATGAACCCAAGTTTTTTGGTTTTTTTTTTTTTTTTTTTTAAATCCAATTTCATCAAAGTGAAAACAAAAGCATTGCCGACTTCCCAAGCTCAGCGCAGTTGGGCTACCAGCTTCTTGTTAGCAAAAACAAATGCCATCTTTTCAATCTGCGTTTGAGGGTCCACATTCCAGTGGAGGGTTAAATGATCCTTTTTTTTTTTTTTTTTTTTTTTCAAATTTGAACAATCAAATGTAAGACAACTCTCTCAAACAGGAGGGGGAAGAAAAAAAAAATCAAAGGCTCTGTCGTCCAATACCAAATGTATCTGTAATGAACTTGAACAATAAGACGGGCTGTCCCTGCCCTGGAATAACACTGCCCGTATGAATCCCAGGAATTTAGTGTATCTGACAGTCTCTCTCAACCACCCATAACATTCTTGCCTGTCTCACTGGAGCTGGCAAAGGAGAATTCTGTAATTGAGTGGTACAGAACATGTGCCCTCCTCGCTAGAAGATGACAGATGGATTATAAAAACTTCAAAGCCGAGCGTTTGGAGCACCAGGGGAGAGATAGTGGGTATTTGAACTCTCTGTCTTTACCCAGGAGACAATGAGGCTGTGACATGGAGCATATATCAAGGAATGGTGTAACTAGATAGACGTAATCTCTCTTTTCACTGAGTCTTTAACATTCTGTTAGGAACAAGTTTCAGGCCAGCTAAAGTGCAGTCGTCTTCATGCTAATCGTCACAGGGCCGTGGTGACATGCCCCCCCCCCCTTTTCAATTGTGGTTCAATCAGTCTTCTCTGCAAACTGATTTTTTTTTTTCTTAAGCAAAAAGAGCTTCTGCTTTAGGAAGGAGGTGGTTTAAAAAAAAAAAAAAGTCAAGATGAAGCATTGGTTTGGAATTATCGTCTCTTCTCTCACTAATCTGTTGAAGCCTTGTTCCCTTCCGTAGGACTAAGGAAGGGCTTTCACACAGGGCTTGTCAACCATATGCCACCAGTCACCCATCTGGAAGCTCCTCCATGGCTCACCTGAGCCCAGCAAAAGCTGTTGGTGTTGCCCCACCGGTTCCCAGTGACCCAGCCTCTCCAACTCCTCCCTTCCCTTAGCCAGCCAGGGCATGCTAGCACCACCAGTGGGTGGGGACATAGTCCCAGCCTCCTAAGACAGACATAGTCACCTCTTGTTTGGTCACTTAGCCCCAACATTTCTGCAGGTAAGAGCAAGCCAAAACAAAGCAGAAGCAATCCACGAGCAGGTCTTAAAACCCAGGCTGGGGCTTGTTTGGCAGCTCCAGGGAAACTGTCAACACAGCCCTATAAAAGAGTGAATCCCTGGTCATACACAGAATCTGCTGCAGGACCACTCACATTGATTTGATGAATTGTCAGCCCAGACCAAAAGGAAAAAAAAAAACTTAAATTTTCTATGTCTCTTAAAATTTTGATAGAGGCATAAAATGGCTTATAGAATTCTAATTATAGCAATGGACTTCAAAAAATGTCTCAATGTCAGAGATTAGTGAATCAAAGGCACATTTTTTAAATCGATTCTTCCTTCTGAATATTAACAGTATTTATCATTCACACTGCCCTCTAGAAACACCAGCTAGAATCCTCCTCCACTCCACCAGGAGGGTCTCCCTATACCAATTAGGCCATCAAAAAACCAATACACTCAGAGTGATAGGGGGATTGCTTGAAGGGTGAGAGCCCTACTGGGGCAGGACCACGATTCTACATCTTTTTGCTTTCTGTAGCTCGACACCATCACTATCACCATCATCATTTTCCAATGACTTTCCATTCTCTTCAAAGTACAATGGACTGAATGGAGTTAAAATGGAATTTTTTTTATGAGATTCACAACAAATTTCTAAAATAACTAGACATTTCCTCAACACTGTCATCACTGGGAATCTCACTCTTCTTGTATCCCAACACTGAATCATAAATGTTATAAAAAGGTGTGATGAACAGGGATCAATCAACCTGTCTGTACCTCCATCCATCGCAACTCATTTGCTGTTGTTGGATGACCTAGTCCCATTCCTACCCAGCCCCTTTTATGCTCCATTATTGATGGTTCTACCATAGACACCACAGACCTCTCAGGTTGGTTATGAGTATGTCTGTTTGCTCAGAGGTAAGGGAGATGTGTGCCCCATATCATTCCACACAGGTGGGGAAGGAAACAGAAAAGGCCTGGGGTTGATTTTAATGAGCCTCAATGATGCTGTTTTGAAAGAGATAGAGGGGATAAGGTCTGATATTCCACCCCATGGTACTTACTACTGCCCCTCCATACTCTAAAATCTGTCTCCATTATTCCCCAGAGGAACCCAAAGACCCGGGGGGAACTGGAGCATAGTGCAGTACTAGAGCCAGCCAGGGCCAACAGAACTTCTAGGGTGCATTCCCCAGAAATGGAATGTATTTTTAAAGTGAAATAATTTAGTATTTTATGTTTTAGTTTTAAGACTAAACCGAGCCTTCAATAGTGAGCAGAATGTTAAGGAAGCAGTGCAGAAATGGCCCCAAAGGTCCACATGGCCCTGGTCTCCATTTCTGAATGTATTACAGAAAAGGTGAATGTGCAGCCCAAGGCCAAGACTGGACCTATTCGGGACCTGGGGAACATTTCTGTGACCCTGTGTTCCAAAACCATACACGTTAATGAGAGGGAGGAAACTTCACGAGTGACATAAACAGCATCCAAAATGGCTTCTGGGTAGCTTTTCCACAATGCAAAGGGCCTCACACAGAATGATGCCTATCTGGGTTCCTGATGCCCAAACTCATCCAGAGAAGGCTCTGTGATGAGTTAGCCCATACTCTCCAATGGCAAGGGAGAACCTGAAATGCACAAAGCACTGCTCACATTGAGAATAGACGGTACCTGGGCAGGCCCTGTATCCATCAAAAGCTAGGTCAGAGGTCTCAAGTTCAGAGAGAATCTTTAAATCTACCCCCTGGGTGTCAGAAGGGCAAGTGTATTATGAGGACTCCCCCCAAATTCAGACAGCAATAGTAACAGCAAAAGTAAGGACACTATTTTCCTAAGTTTTTGATCCTTCATCTTTGCCCCTCCCTCCCTTTAAGAAAAGGCATGAAAACAATCATATTGGAAAAGATCTGATTTAACTTGGTCCTTACATTAACTGTGCATTTTAGTGCCTTTTGAGGTGATACAGAGGAAGAGAAAACAGAGTCATCTGGGAAGTTAGTGAACCAAGAACTATCATGTGACCACATGGTACTCCGCTCTCAGGCTCTAAACTCAATGACTTTCCATATCAGGATCGCTTCTCCTCAGCACCCATCATTGCAAAGTTCACTGGCCATGTCAGTCCTTTCCCAGGATTATTCCAGAAAGGGATGAAATCACTCCCTAACCACGCTTGTGCAGGATCTTTCCAGAAAGGGATGAATTGCTCCTGAACTATACCTGTGAAAACCATTCGGCAGACGGAAGTCCCACCCACATGTGCTCCATGCAGCTCCGTGCCCCAAGAGCTCATACTCAGCATGCCAACAACAGCATAACAAACCTTCAAGCTGCACGCTAATGCGTGTGTTCCTGGAGATGAAGCCCAGACTTGAGCATTGACAAGAGGGGAGAGGACTGGGGTCTTTGAAGGAGGCCCGTGCATGGAAAGCCCTTTTTAGAAGTGCATTTTCATCTTTTTCTTTCACAGTGATCTTCTGCCATGGTGGAATGTAAACACCACAGGAAGAGACAGAATCGTGAATTAAGGATTTGGAAGCCTCGCTTTAGAAGTAATCTTCAAAGAATGCATACCCCAAACATCAGAATCACACAACAAGGCTCCAAGCTGCTTGTGTCTGCCTGCACAACAGCACAGGTCACACCTATGATTATCAGTTGAGTCCTGCATTGCCTTTAAAAATCAATAGAAAGCATGTCCCTACATCTCATCAACTTGGCAGGAGGGCAGATTCAGACAAGAAAGGATTGAAAAGATGTACCCCCAATATGTCACCAAGAAAGAGTGGGGAGGTTACAATTTGGGTGTGAGATATGTGTTTAAACATTGGGCTCCCCGATGGTGGCATATCTGGAGAAAGCAGGTCACCAGAAGTGGGCCTAAGGCTATGACCCAGCCTTGCTTCTTCCCTCAAATCTCTGCTCCCTGACCTATGGAAATATGAGGAGTCCCAGAACATACTCCTGCAGCCACGAAATCCCCTATATTTTCTTGACTATACCTCTCAAACTGAACCAAACTAAATCATTCCTCCCTTAAGCTGCTTTGATCAGGTATTCTGTGATTAACATAGGCAGGGACTCGCTTTGCAGCTATGGCTCAGCTGGGTGACTTAAAAAGGAGAGGCACTACAGCTCAGAAACTTTGTGTCCTGTCCCTCAAGACTTCTGTCTCCATCCTCAGAAAGGCAAACTATGCAGGCCCATCCCTATGACCAAATCTTATAGCCATAGCCATGACATATACAGTACGGCAGGATGATCCATGGAGTCCAAGATATAGGTTGCACCTGGCTTGGCCACCTGCTATGGGTGTCGTGTTGATAAGTCCTTGTCTGTCAAATCAGACCTGTGACTCTGCCTCTCAGAACTGCTGAAGTTTTGGTGAGAAAATACAAGGAAAGTGACCTCTGAGATACATCCTAGTTTGTGGCACAGCAGCCTCCAATGCCATCACCCTCATTTCTAGCATTCGTATCAGCAAATGCATTTTCACAGCCTGCTGCTAGCCATTTCCTTGCTAGGCACCGAGTGAAGGCTTATGGAATGACAGGAAAAAGGGTGCTTTCTCCACACATGTCCCCCTTAGGAAAAATAAGACAGTGGCATCCATCCAACCAAAGACAAAGTCCACGACATAAGTTGAACATAGTTTTGTGAACATAGAACACACAGCATACATTAAGGTGAAATTTGTATGGAAAGTACCAAAGTCAAATACTGAATGATACATTAATTATGCACAGCCCAAGATCTGGGAGAGGTTAAACCCCCGTTCGGCGGCAAATTGAGTTCTTTTATTTGATACGAAATCTGTACACGGTGATGATTTGTCCTCAGTGCTTAATGTCACCAAACTTCAGGGGGAGGGGTGTTGAAAAGACAAAAGGAATGGCTAGACATGGATTTACTCAAGGGTACTCCTTGTTAAAAGATGAAATCTAATAGGCATCAGAAATAATGGCTCCTCAGTACCCCTGCCGGCTGAGGTCAAAAGCCAAATGCACCTGCCGCGGTATTAATAACATCTTGTCCCACTTGCTCCATTAGGGAGTTATGAAGAGTATTTCTAACTCGTGTGGAATGGGCAGTTTATAAGAAGAAAGGTTTGAAGTCTCTTTCCAGTTGTATGTGAGCAGGGCAGTGAGGCCTTTCAAACACCTCCCTGTCTTCACATGGAAATCTAAAGACCTGTGAGCCATCCAGACAGGGTATATTCAGTTGTTGATGCAATAGAGTCCTTCAATTTACATGGGAGGCTATGCATAATTCATTAAGAGTCTCTTGTCATCGCAAACTATTTTCTCTTTGGTTTGAACTAAACATGAAGATTTGGCCACAGTACAACAGGTGGCCCTCTTGCACAGTCAATAGCCAGGTAAGTTCTGCTTCTGCCCAGCTCTGACATGTGGAACTCCAAGCTGGGGGGGGGGGACACGGGGGGACGGACGGACTTATTAGGGAGTTTAAATGAAAGAGAGAATTCATGGGAGACTTCCTAATACTGTCACCACTCTGCAAAGTGACAAGTTTTGGGGTGATACATATCTGGAATTGTCTATGTGACTGCGGCCTGAAAAATACTCTAATTTTGCAAAATGTTACCAGAGTAGGACAACCTGGAGAAAAACCAAGTAGGCAGTAGGTAAGGTTTGATGGTGTTTAACCACATCTCTCATCTCCAAGTTCATTGCATGAACTTGAAAGGGCCATGGAGAGTAGCACTTTCTATACAAATAGACTCTCCAGGTAAGACTTAGGGATTGAGATATTTAACAAGCATCCCAAATTATTCTATTACCTTACTCCTTTTCCAAGGGGAGTAACTGAGCCCCAGGTGGAGTAGTAAACTGCCCAAGCAGATAACCAATCAAAGCTTATCTATCTTTGCTGTTGTTGCCTCAGTCTTAGATTGTGAATTATATACTGTTCTTCAATGGAAGCCCTAGAATGTGTTTCCTTTCATTCATTAGGTTAAATAACTAAACACAGCAGGGGAACAGGAACCTAGAGCCTCCAAGACTCTGTAGAAGAGAGGCTGGGAGGCAGACAGAATCCCAGTGGTCAATTAGAAGAACCAAGTGCCACCTAGCCTTCTGGCAATAAGTGGGTGGTAATCAGAAGTGAATGACCAAGGGTACAATATCCTTCGACTCTGTCTAAGGACCCCATTTGTTACAAGAGTTTTATTCTTCCACAGTTCTTGCTTTGTCTCACAGTGGATTCTGCTCTCCCTGGAAGAGTGTTAAGGTCTTTGTTTTAAGATATAATGATGTTTGGGAGTGGGGGTGGGAGAGAACTCACTTTTCTTCAAGGGGCTGGCCACCAGGAGTTTGGCCATGCTCCAGTGACTATATGAACAACAAAAATTAGACTTATTTGTCTTTTGTTTGTTTTTTTTTAATCCTTTATGTGGGAGCACAAGGGTTGGGGGTGAACCTGGGAGGATGGGGTGCATTATGTGAAATTCCCAAATAATCAATATATATATATATATATATATATATATATATATATATAATGACTTAGGGCTGTAGCTCAGTGTCAAAGTTCTTGCCCCACATAGACCAGGCTCCAGTTCTGAAGCCCAGCACTTCAAAAATATTACTAATATTTAGTAGAATTTAAGCCCATTGACTGAAGAAAAAAACAGTTATCAGTAATAAGCAACTAAATAACAATCTTCTTTTCTTTTTTAGCCTAACAGGCCTGTGCATAAGATGATGAGCAGTTTAGTGGGACTTGGTTCTAATTCTTTCCAGTTCTCTTGGTTGAAGACCCTCACTCTTGGTTGTCTTAATTTGTTTACTGGGGTTGTATTACTTTCATCTCTTGTCCTAATGCTTAGTTATACATTGTTAAGCCTCAGGGAACTTGCAATTTAGTTGAAAGGAGGCTATATTGATAGATGCAGATATAGATACACCTACATGTATGTATACACACACACACACACACACACACACACACACACACACACACACTTATGAAAAAGATATTCATGTTTTAGTTTAGTTTTCTACTAAACAAATAACCTGGGTAAAAAAGAGAAACTTTACAGCATTCTGTGGAACAAACAGGTGAAAATGGAGACTCTGTAGGCTTCTCGTTCCTCAATTCAAACCCTTGCTGTATGTTTCTCTAGGAGTTCTGGCTTGTTGTCAAATCATGGGGAGGAGGGAGGTGAGAGTTTTGAAGGCTTTCAGAAAATAGGTTCTTCAAGTTGCGGGAGCTCCACCATAAAGTTCCCCAAGATGGGAGTCACTCGGGGAACAGGATGTGACATAGGTCGAAAGTCTTCTCTCCCAGTCTGCAATCACGCTCAGTGATTCGAGTGTCTCATTGAAGCCAGTGGGGTTACTCCACCTCACTCATCAGTCAGATGAGCTGCTCACCAATCAGGGCACCAAGCTGGCATCGTCTTCGGTCCCCACGACGCCTCTGCCCAGGGACCCCCATCAAGAGCTGCCAAAGATGAGAACGCAGAGCGACTAACAAAGCTGTCTGTTAATCAGGGCCCCACACAGCTGGCTCTCAGCAGTAACAAAGAACCCAGCAAGAGCTCTCTGTGCCCACTGTACCACTGCCAGGGGTGGGGACCCCATGGCCCACCTTGGACATCATGGCACAGGTGAGGAAATGGCCTCAAAGAGAAGGCCTCTATGGTCAAACCCCAAACAGGAAAGAATGTTCTCTGCTGGACCAGTGTCCCTGGGAGGGGAGGAAAACATTGTACTGACACTAACGTACTTTTGATACAGAGGCAACTATTCTGAACTTCTAGCATTTGTGGTGACCTCTTTATGAGTTAAGAGTCAGCCACAGCTGCAGCTTTGTCCCCAACAATGGAACAAAGGATGTGTCATAGGACTGTCAGTCCATGCTTCATGACACAGCATTGTTCCCAAAGGGTCAAGGACAAACTCCCAAATCCGTGTGTGTGTGTGCGTGTGCATGTGCGTGTGCGTGTGCGTGTGTGTGTGTGTGTCACTATGGAGCCCTGTCTGGCCTTTACCCACAATCTTCCTACCCCAGCCTCCCAAATGCTGGGGTTACAGGCATGCACCACCTTGCTGGCTCTAATTCTTTTCTGCTGCCACTCTAGTATGCGTATCTACTGAAATGAAGCATAGTACATGATTCATCCTTTAAAAAAATTAATGTAACTGTAAGAATCAGGAAACAAAAACATTTCAACAAAATTTGATGGATCATGAAAGAAAGAAATAAAGCCAGCCATGCTTTGTGTAGCAGGCCTGTAATCCTAGCTATGTGGGAGGCAGATGAAAAAGAATTTTAAGTTCAAGACCTGCCTGGTCTACAGAGAAAGTTCAAGGCCATTCTGAGCAACCTGTCTCAAAACAAAATTTAGAAAAAGAAAGAGAGAAGAAAGAAAACTTTTATATTGACCAAAATGTTCTTTCCAGAGAAATAGCAAAAACTAAAATTTAAAAAAAAACTATTTATGTAGATGAAAACTTTGGAATAAAAATAATCCTGCCTTCTAATGTTTTAAAAGTTTACTAAATGTTAAATAATAACTTGAAATATTATCTAGAAGTAAATGGACAGAAAGATAATTTTCTTTGATTTCAACATCTTGTTTGCTTTGTTTTTAGATAGAGACTCATGGTGTAGCCCAGGCTGGCCTCAAATTTTCCACCCTCTTACCTCAACCTCCTGAGTTCTATGATTACAGGAATGTGCTACAATACTTCTTGCTGCTCACACTTTTATGAAGAGTATGTATCTGAGATTAGGAAGATGGTGTCTTGTCAAAGTATTTATTAAATGGCTGCCATTTGCAAGTTTCTGTTTTAAAGCTGAAGTGGAGCTATCAAAGAGATGGCTGAAGGCCCTGCACTGGGAAATACAGTCCTGGGACAAGAGAGGGGGCAAAGATCATGTAAGCAATCTACCCAACTAATAAAGACAAGTCCTGGGGAAAAGATGGACAGGAATACGAGAGAAAAGTATGAGAAGAGGGAGATACTGAGATAGACCTGTAGGACACAGAGTGACCAGTCAAGGGTAAGGACCCCAGAGTAAAAGGAAAGGGCCAAGGAGCTTTAAAAAAGGTCTGGGGAGCTGGAGCACTTGGGATGTGGGAACAGGGTGGGAGAGGGGGAGATGTAGACACACATCATTTGGACCAGGACTCCATCTCTCAGCCTACCAGCGCCCTTATCCAACCCCCACCCCTCAGATGGAGTTCTGCATCCTAGCCAGTACAGGCGCCTGCCTCTACAGTGGCTAGTTTCCACCTAGTCTGAATCTTTTTAAAGCTATCCACTGGCACTTCCCAGGAGAGACACAGCTGCCCAGCATTGACTTTTTTGTAACTGCCCATGTGGGTCATGGTACTACTTCCCTTCCCAGCCAGGTGCTGGCTAGGGTGTTAGTTAATCAGGTTGTCCTTAGAGGGACGGCATGTATAGGGGTGTCACCCTTAGAAGCAGAGCTCCTGTGAGCTCTCCCTTGAACAGCAGTCAGTAAGCTTTTGTCCATACCACCGCAAGGTGAGGCAGAGTTGGGTGAGGGGAAGAGCTGAGCTTAGAATTCTTCTGTAATTATGGCTCGAATCAGAAAAATGCACATGAGTTCACAGGATGATAAATATTAGCATGCTTCTCCAAGTTCAAGTGCGTTGTCAATAAGACAATTAAAGCAGTATCAATAGTATGCACTGTATGTTATTGGCTGCCATCCTATAGCCCAGGCTTTTGTGATCTTTAGAAAACAAAGGAGAGAAGGTCACAGTGATACAAATTCTTTTTGTTCAAGTAGAAGGTGTGATTTCATGTTAATGCAACAGCTGGGAACCTGGGGATAAAGGTGTCAGGGTCCTTCTGAAATACCACTTGAGAAACCTAGGGTGATGCAGAATGACTATATGGGAAGGATGAGCACAATGGGAAATTAGCAATCCTGTGTCCAAGATGAATCAATCACTTCTGTCACGTGGCCCCAGTCAATAAGAGCCTGAATAAGTAACAGCATCAGCCTTAACTGACTATCATTGGCCCTTGGAAATTAGAAACTCCAGAGCTTTTGCAAGCAAGTGAAAAGTAAGAGAAAATTTGGGTAAATTAATGAATGTGAATGAATACAGCCTTTAACAGTGTGTGTGTGTGTGTGTGTGTGTGTGTGTGTGTGTGTGTGTGTGTGTACAAGCACATGTATACTAATACATATGTACACATATAGCCATAGATATTCATATGTGCAAATACATAAATGAAAAACCACATAGTGTGCTGGACTGGAATTTAGAATGAATAATCACTTGAATACAAATTGCAACGGCAAAAGTTTTATTGTTCCACAAGACAAAAACCTACACAATGCCTCTTCTATACATCTGTAGAATCAAAAATCATTTTCCTCCTAAAATAACTCGTAAGGAAGGCATTAAATGCTCCGGAATGAGGGTAGACGCTGAAACTATTTGTTGACATTCGGCGATTTCAGATGGAACAGAGAAGTTGTCTCCAAATTAATGAGCCAGACATAATAGAACCCTGTCAAAATATTGATTTTATTTTATCCTACCTATTGTTGGTACTCTCCTCTAAGTTGGAGAAAAATATAATTTCTTCATTAGCACTATTGTTTGTTATTATTACATTAGTCCCTGTTTGTTATAGGAGAGGAACTTGGTGTCATTCTCCAATATGATAGAGCAATCACGTGGAAATGTGCAACAGAGGGCTGAAACAAAGTGCCAAACACTCTCCAAACCACTTCTATTGTAAGCCAAAATACTTCCAAAAGGACAAAGAACTAATGGTTGGTTATAATTTCATAATATATGATACATAAATTTAGATCTATATTATATATTTGAGTGAAATTACTATCCCAACTAATGTCTCAAAGTAAAGCAATTATAACTTGTTAATACAGCTTACTTTATGATAATCAGATGAATAAGTGGACAATAACCAATATATATTCACAGAGTTAAACAGTTAAATTAGGGAAAAACTGTTTACTAAGATCTGTTCCTTTACTCTTCTATTTATTGTTTAGATTGATTTTCTATTTTATGTGCGTGAGTGTATGTATGTGCACTATGTGCATACAGTGCCCAAGGAAGCCAGAAGAGGGCTTCAGATCCCCTAGGACTGGAGTTACAGGTAGTTGTGAGCTGCCACATGGGTGCTGGGAATCAAACCCCAGTCCTCTGTAAGAGCAGCCAGTGCTCTTAACTGCTGAGACATCTCTCCATCCCCTGTTCCTTCTTTCTTGAGGATTGTTTTTACAGTGCTCTTAAACTCTTTTTTCAGTTAATTCATCATAGAATTTGCTAAGGAAGGGGAAACGATTAAGCAAAGTTTCCAAAAGTGTAATAGATGTCATGGGTTTATTTCTGTGATTTTTCTATTGAGTCTTTACTTTTTAATTTTAATATTTTGTATCTACATTACAGAGTATGAAATGTGGTGTATATAAAGGGCAATTTGGAATGTTTACACTTACTTTATGAATCATTTAACCACTTAAAACCCAATGATGAGAAAAAGTTAAGTTTCCAAAGAGCCAAAATGCAATTCATCTCTAATAAAAATGAAATTAAATTAAACATTGCCAGTGCAATGATGTAAGTAATAAATCTGAAGGGCCAGGAATGAGAGGCACTCACAATGTCTACATATATATACTGGACCTACAGGTGTCATAAGCAAGCATCTAGCTTTCCTGCCACTTTGTTCTTTTCCTTTAAAGGAGCAGATGTCCCTTGACTCCTGGACAGACTATGAGAAGATTGTGATCTCTTCAAAAGTCCAGGATGCTAGGGAAAAAAAAAAAAAAAAAAAAAAAAACTTCCAGGAATCCCCCTGGGAGAGGGGACCTACTCACTTCTGTAGCTGTCACTCAGCACCCTTGGAGTTCAACACACTGCCTGACAGAGAGGATGGGATGGAGAAAGATGAAACCTGGAGAACATAAGAACGATCTGCAGTCAAGCAGAGCCAAGAAATGGGACTCCTGGGGTGCTGCTGCGAAATCCAGGTTCACTCTCTCACCTCCAGACTTTGCAGAGCAAAAGGAGCCATTGCCACACACCACTCAACATGGTGATGCATCTGAGAATTTCACCGTTAGGCGATTTCACTTCACAAACATCAGACAGTGCACTCAACATGAAAGAACTCGGTCCAGGCCACCTGATGTGATCTAGACTGCACAAACACCAGACGTGTATTTCTGCTGCCAGCACAGGGCAAACCATTCACGGTTAATCTCTCTCTCTCTCTCTCTCTCTCTCTCTCTCTCTCTCTCTCTCTCTCTCTCTCTCTCCTCCTGAAGTACTCCCTAAAATAATGACAAAAAACATAAACTATCGTCTACCTAAAAGTCAGGAACAGCCATTGTTATCAGTATAGAGAATGTGACACACGTAATTGTAGATGCCAGTCTTCCATTCAACTGGTGGAGTATAGGTGTGTTGATGCCAGTATCCCACAGATATGTGAGAGATGTACCCTGCTGCAAGTTTGAGATGGCTCCAGTCTCATGAGGGGATAAAACTCTCTCACACCTGTCATAATGCCAAGGGATTATATCATCATATATAATCTGTCTTACCTAAAACATTGCTATGTGGTTAATAATTGTACAGCCAAAGTAGAAAGGAGCCATGCAGCCCGGGACACACCCACAGCTGGGAGTGGGAGCATGGGGGCAGAGAAAGTCAGGTATCACAGAACTGTCTGTGAACCTCAGCACAACTTACTATGTAAGAGAATTTTTGCCTTGTGTCTAACTTTGTTTTCAAACTCTACAGCATACTGAACTCAGAGTAAATCCCCAGTGGGTATCTATTGTCTGGAGGAAGCTAAGAAGGAAAGACCTGCCTTGGATGGCAGGAGGGGACACAAAGCAATGAAGACCACAGAGGACAAGAGGCACTCAACAGGTGTGCCCTCAACAGGTTGTGCTCACATGCACAGTATAGTCCTCTGAAGTGCTTCAGATGCCTTGGCCTTTCTTCAAACCACCAAACTATCTCTGCCTCTGATCTCTTGTACATGTCTTCTCCTCTGTCTGGAGCTTTCTCTGATCATTGTTTTGCTAGCTCCTTCTGACTTTTCATTGTCCTCTAAGAAGGTGCCACTGACCACCTTGCTGAGGACTTTTCCTCCAAGGGACCTCTGCTCTGGTCCTTCTTGGCATTTAGGATTGGAATGATAAATAAATTGAGACTCTCTTTCTAGAGTGGTAGAAACCATGAATGCCAGCTCCACTTCTGGGTGCCCAGAATGCCCAACATACAACAGAAGCTTGGTGAATGCCCGAGAAACAACACAGTCCAGAGTGATGTGGAGAGGCCAGTGTGGGTGATACAAGGTTCCCCCTAGACCTCCTCTCAGCAGTGCTTAGCCTGGGGCTGCCATCGGGAGTTAGCATGGAGTTCCTCAAGAGGGCTTAGAGGGCCTGGTTCACTTATGACTCATCTGCCTAAAGAGATGTGTCCCTTTGAAGCTCTGCAGACAGGACATCAGCCAGGTACAGCCAGTCTCAAGATTTCCTTGCCACATGACCAATGTCAGCTCTTTGTCTCAGGCACAGACTAAAGACATAGGAAGAGGCAAGGCTGGCTAACCAGGTCTTGGTGTCTCCTGATAAAGCTACATGAAGTCTTTGGCTTCATGAACCCTTGAGAGTGGGAGCAGAGGTAAGAGGCCTCTGCAGGCCTTGCTCAGGCTTGGTGCTCCCTTTGGTGTGGTAATGTGCCCATGTATTGCTCCAGGGGACAACTTAAGAAAAGTGTGAGGTGCCTGCGAACAGCAGGAAGGTGAGGACATCTGGGGATTGGTAGCCCCCATTCAGGGACAGAGGATAAGAATCAGACTTCACTGTCATTCCCAGACCTTGTACTTAAGGTGTGCTAGGAACAGACATAAACAATGATAAGTCATTATAACATGCCTCCCCCTTTAGAGTCCAAGGAGTGAGTATGGGGGACCATCACCTTCTGAGCCTGAGCCTCGAGCATGTTAGGAAAGTGAAGACGGAGCATCATCCCTGCTCCTTTTTACTTTTTAAGAACCTAGTTAAGTAGCTGACCTTGAATTTGCAATCCTCCTGCCTCAGCTTCCCCAGGAGCTAGACTGACAGACCCTGCACCTCCCATCCTGGCTGAGTGCTTCCTTCTATTTCACAGAATCAACCTTAGTAGGATGTTAAGGCACTTAACACATCAAATAATGGATGAATGAGTAAATGAATGAATAAAAACAACTCCCTGGCCTGGAAAAAAAAATGAAGAACAAGACTCGTATTCCCATCATGACTCTGGAAGAAAACATGCATGTTTGTGAACATGTACATGCATTTATACACATGCGACTTGTTAATACATGTTCTATTTGGTGTGTATGGCATGTGTCTATGTATAATCACAGGTGTGTGGTGTGACGTGTGTGTGTGTGTGTGTGTGTGTGTGTGTGTGTGTGTGTGTGTGTGCCTGTACACTGGGGAGGGCACACTTGATGACCTAGACTAAAAACCATTGTTTCATGAAGAGTGCAAGCACCGCCCCCACCCCAGACTCTGCTATGAACTGAGCTGACCCTTTAAGATGCGTCCTCAGAAACAGAAGAAATCAATCTGCCGATCCTTATTGATCCCCAAGTAAACAACTGGGAGGACTAGCCAGGGCCACAAAGGCAAGCGAGCCACTTCTGTGGGCTCGGCAATGATCATCACCCACAGCTCTAGGTTGGGTGTATTTCCAACAGTCAACAAATTCTCGAAGGCAGACAGTAGTGCTGCCTGGGTACTCCTTGAATAGCTGGTCTCTGGGCTTTTCTCTTTTAATCCTGCTGATGTTGTGAGAAAGCAAGAATTGTCCCAAGGCTGCCAATGGGAACAGGAATGCTTGAAGATCAAAACGATGTGCTTACCAACAGCATGGAGGTGGAAGGGGTGAGCGTTGAACTCGCTGACTGGCCCTGAGCTCTTTATCACTGTGTGACACTGCTTTGGAACAAAATAAAACAAAGCAAAACTGCTTCAAGAAGCTCTTTCTCACTCTCAAACTGGATGTTTCCAGCTCAGTAACTAGAGTATCTCAATTGTAGAATGGGGACAGACGGTACCTAAATATTAAATTATGCAAAAAAATGAACATGGAGCTAGTGATATATCAAGCAAAATGTGTGTACCACATAACCCTGGCCAAAAAAAAAAAAATTAACTAGCAAATCAAACACACACAAAGACTTCTCTAGACTCTGTTTTTAGGAGCAATGATAAAGCGAGTGGGGAAATGCTCAAACTTGTCCCCTGCTCATCTAAAGGTTAACACTTGCCTGATGATTGAGATTAATGAGGGGACAGCCGTAGCCCCCAGCCCAGGGAAAAATTTTGATTCCTTCACCTTTGAGAAGATGATGAGGGAGTCAAGATCTGTGCACACTGATGCACAAATATTCACATCTGGGTTTTGTATCAGATTCTGCTGACAGAGAAGCATTCTCATCCCAAGGTCCACTACACTATGCCGAGAGCAAGAGGCAGATTTCAAATTGAATGTCCATTCAGGGGATTGGGGCAACTGGGAACACGCCTTCTTTAGATCAATGAACAAATTATTTTATTGAAGACAGTAGTAAGAGATCACACACACACACACACACACACACACACACACACACACACACAAATTGCACGGTTTTTATCTCTATAGTAGCATCATGAAAAGGAAAAGTTTTTTTCACCACAAACACCCGTGGTCCCCAGGATCCACACATGGACCTGATATCCTTCATCTGAACAGCCGGCTTCCAAATCCTGCAAACAACATCTCACTGTGATCTAGCTCTTGTCAACCTTTTGAGATAGGATGGGAAATAAAAGGATCAAGTTGCTGGAATCAGTGAGATTAAAGGGCAGACTGTCAAAATGTAGCCAGCACTTCCAGGAGAGTTTTGAACATGCTTTGTACCCTAAGATCTGCAACACATTACTTGACCTCATAGTTAGAGAATAAATATGCAAAATAGGCCCAGTACACACTCATCCCAAACCCCTAAAAGACAGTCCAGTCACCATTGGGTGCATCACACTGGCTAGCTGGCCAGGCCCTGCCCCAGCCCACTATGTAACATCACTGTGTTGTTCCCAGGGTGACAGTAGTTGCTAAGGGAGAAGATTGCTGCCTTAGCATGCTTCATCTACACTTGTAGAAATGGCAATTGTCCCTGTCATCCTGCCTATACCATTTCTTCTGCCTCCAAAATATGCTAGAAAGAAATTATAAATAGAATTAATATTGCAATGATCTCTCCCCTTCCAAACCTTTAATCCCAGCACTCGGGAGGCAGAGCCAGGTGGATCTCTGTGAGTTCGAGGCCAGCCTGGGCTACCAAGTGAGTCCCAGGAAAGGCTCAAAGCTACACAGAGAAACCCTGTCTCGAAGGAAAAAAAAAAAAAAAAAAAAAGGATACTCAGAGAAAATAAATATTAAGTTGTCAACTCAACTGCTAGAGAAAAGAATTGCAGATGGAGTGGCTGGCCTTTGCCTTGACAAACAGTGCCTTCAAAGTCTGTGAGCACTCCAGGCAAGCTGATTCCAAATACCCAGCACTCGGAAGTGGTAAGCCAGGGCAGGATGGAGGGCAACTCAGCCAGCCCAGCACAGAGGCCACTCTCTACCATCAGAGGTCTCACCTGGCAGATTAAGCCCATTCTTATCCACATGTGGTTTCTTTTCTCCCTCCCACATTCCAGAACTACCTCTCCTCAGTCTTGGGGACTTTTTTTGGGCTGTTGGAGGAGGGCTGCCACCCACCAATGCTGATCATGCCCCACCCCCAATCAAGTGGCAATGTTGGCGACTGAAGTTTCTCAAGGACTACAGAGATCAAGCATGAGTTTAATTAGCAGATCCAGCCATGTTCATCTGAGAACCAGTGTGCTCAGAGCATACCCTAGCCTGCTGAAGCAGCAGCTTGGCATCCATGCACCATAGCCCCAAACCAGAACCCAGAATAGAGGGGAGGGGAATAACTCAGGCCCTTGCCCTGCCGTTCCAGACCCTCATCCATACTGTAGGCTTCCTACAGACCCCACTCTGGTATTAATAATAACCTTGGCTGATTAGACTGGAAGAGGTTTTTAGAGAGAATTAAAATCTTAGAAAAATGAGTCATATTTGCCTCTCATAAATAAGAAGCTAACTTTCTAGATATGTTTAAAGACAAACTAAGCGGCAAGCCATTCAAGGAGGTGATACTTTGTATGTAGAATCTATTCAATTTGTGATCTAGGAGCTGTCTCCAAGGTGACCTCAGTTGATGGGAGTTTCCATATACCTTTCTCCCTTACGCAAATAAATTTATAACAATGCATATGTTCGCAAAACAACCATTTCAGGTTTCTGTTTTTCACTTCCATTTGAAAGGGGAACTGGTAGTGCTTTGGAGGATGATTTGTGCAGAGAGGTGGGCAGGATGCAGGCAAGGAGAAGACCAGGAATTGCGCCAGCTGGAGCAGTTGTCTTCAAGGCTCTTGGCTGCAATAAGTTGTCATGTACTTAGTTTGCCCAATGGGAAACCGCACTCCCTTGCCTGGATGGTTAAATGGCCTGAACAAGACAATGCACCTAAAGGGTACATACAGCACTCACAAAGACCCAACATCAAACGCTGGCTGAGGCAGGTACTAACACTGTGACCACTTCCTACCTCTAAGGTCCTTGGGGCCATCAGGCAGCAACATCTACTGAGTTAATACATTCTCCTGAAGGCCGGGCCAGAGCTCTTCCATGAACCAAAATCCCTGACTGAGAAGCAGGAGCACCTATAGTGGAGCACCCAATCCTAAAACTTGGGGGACTCACCCAGGGCTATATACCAAGACCTTGTCTCAAACAAATGCAAGCCAAAAGCAAAGACATAGGAATCACATTGGAGCCTTAGAAATACCAGTCATTCTAATCAAAGTTGAATGGGCAATTCTGTGATTAATCTTAATGTTTAGGGAATCCATGACTTAGCTTTTATAACCTAAATAGAGCTCTCTCTCTCTCTCTCTCTCTCTCTCTCTCTCTCTCTCTCTCTCTCTCTCTCTCTCTGTGTGTGTGTGTGTGTGTCCATCTCTCTGTGTGTCTGTCTCCCTCTGTGCCTCTGTCTGTCTGTTTATCTATCTATCTATCTATCTACCTCTGAATCTATCTCTATCAATTTCTGAGCTGGCAGACCATCATCTTGGTGGAGGAGCCAACATGGGGAGAGAGAAGAGTAGGAATAGAATGCAGAGGACAAGTCCACCTCCACCTCAGTAGCCAAAGACCCAACTAAGTAGGGCCCAGGTAACCAAAGCATCAGGGCCTTGGTAGAAAGCTCTCAGGTTAATGTCAGCTCAGGCCTATGGTGATCATTTTTCCTGTGTCAAAACAGCATTTAATTTTCTCATCGGAAAGCCATATACTGAAGCTAGAAATAAGCAGAGAGGCTTGGACACTGGGTTGCAGGCTTCCCTGTGTCACTGCCCAGGAAGCATCTGCATAGCTTTCTCCCCACCCACCTGTGGGATCCTGCACTTCGTGGACAGGGCTTGCTATGGTGCCTGTGACCTTCTTGCCTTCTCTTGACAGCTCCTGGTGTAGGAGGGACTGCTGAATATGGGACAGGGATATGCCTCACAACCCTAGAGTTAAGTAGGAGCACAGCAGAAGGAGCTATCCACTTCTCCTGCTCATTGCCTCGGTTTCCCTTAGTGAAACTGAATAAATATAGAACCTGCCCTCCTAGGGAAGTATGTAGTATGAGCTCAAAAACAAACGACTGGCATTATCCTGCCGACAGGGTGCCCAGCCTCATCATGGTGCCTGAGCAGTGTCACTTTCTGTTGCCTGGATTCCATGTGGTCCAAGAACACAGCTCTCACCCACAGGGCCTTTTTAAAGGTATAACTGGTATTCAGAAACATTGGAATTGAGCACCACATCTTGCACTGGACAGCCTTTTATTCTTCCATGTGTTCTTACACAATGAAGAAAAAGAAAGAAAACTTTCCTCCTCCCAGATTCCAAAGCTGCCCTCATCTTGTGCACGGCCTAAGGGGCACATAGAAACCAATCCGTATATTGCCTGTATACTTCCTGGAAGTAAGGTCAAAAGTGATCTCCGTGTCCCGCTTTGGGAGGTCCAGAACAAAGCCTCATACGTGCACAATTCAGAGCATGAGCTTGAATCCCCTTCCTGGGGAATATATGAAAATGTCTAGACATTCCTGATGGTCATAATCAAGAGAGCTACTGGCATCTAGTGGGTTGAGGTTCGCATGCTACTCAACATCCCACACGACAAATACCCACAACTAGAAAATGTACCTAGTACCAACTTTGAGAGATCTTGGTCGGCAGAAAAAGTGCCCAGGTTCCTCCAGTGGGTTCTTCTCAAGGCCTCATCCTGATAGAAATCTGCTCAATGCAGAGAGACTCCATTTCTAGGGCATCTCCAGCAAGCCTAGCATGTGTGGAAAGCTGCGTACTGTGGAGGCTCTTTAAAGTAGCTCAGATACAAGAGGAAGACCAAAGACCACAACGATTTTTGAAAGTGAAATCTGGAGAGTGCCTCCAACAGTCCACAGAGCCAGTTCCCTCTCTTCACTGTGCATCTCAGGGCAGACAATCGACAGAAGCCGATGGGTGCCACAGACTGGCCTGAGGAGGCCCTCCTGGTGGTTTTCATCTATGTCTGCCTGCATTTAGAAAACACAAAATAAAGTAGGATGTGAGGACAGTATCGCCCAGGGTCCACATCCTAAGGAAAAATGCTTGTATTTTCTGATTCTTTCTATAAGTGATCTGTCCACTTGACATGCACAGGTACAAACTCACTCTTCTCTCTTACACACTGAAATGTGGTGAAAAGGAAATCATCTCAGAGCAGGTGCTTCTAGCAGGCAATATCTCCCCACCCCCACCCCTGCACGTGTGTGTGTGTGCATAAATGAATATAGACCATACACATACCACATACACACCTACTATTACTGCAAGTGAGACCCCAGTTATAACGATCAAAAGTCACTTCCTAGCTTAGTTCTTTCTGACCCCACACATGATTGCCGGACCATTCTATGGATGCACAGAGCAACCAAGGGGAACATGACAGCAGGCCAAAGCTTCAAGACATGAAAACCAATTCATTGCCTTGGCAGAGCCTCTCCTTGCAAAACTTCCTACAGTACTTGGCAGTCTGGCTAGCCAACCAGAGAGAGCCCTCCATCCCCACATCCTATTACAGATGCAGCCATACCTTAAGCAGCTAGCCCTGGAGGGGCCATGCTATACCACTGCAGAGGGCAGGTGCTGGCAGAAGGAAGAGAAGGAGAGCAAGAAGTGCTAGTTCGAACACTTTACCAAGGTGAGGACTTTATTAGTGTGAGCGCGTGCGCGTGCGCGTGCGCGTGCGCGTGCGCGTGCGCGTGCGTGTGCGTGTGCGTGTGCGTGTGTGTGTGTGTGTGTGTGTGTGTGTTTACTCCAAATTGCAGCCTTTACAGCCTGAGAGATGGATGGCATCAGGATACCAAGGGCACATGACCTTCTATCTTATCTAAGACCTTACCTGGAAACATGATGAAGCTGGGCTCAGTACCCAAGGACTTCAGGTCCCAGCAGGTGAGCTGGAGGTAGAGCATTTCTGTCCTCAGCATGGCCCCAAAGTGACCTACTGGAAACTCACTTACGATTTAAATTTGCATCGAGTCTCACTTTAAATAATGTTAAGAACAAAATGCAAGCTGATATTTCAGCTTACTTAAAAGGCTTATTAAAAGCACTAAATCCAAAGATCTTAAAAAGCTATAATTGTCCTCATTGAAGCTGGAAAAATAAATCTATTTTGCTTTCTTCTTTTATGCTACCCTTCTTTAAAAACAAAAACAAAAAACAACCAAATTCAACTATATTCTCACAAGCATCATTGCTCTCTTTTTTCCCCCTTCCATTCAAGGCACTTTAAAAACACCTGTGCCATTCATAGACAAGTTTTGAGCAAAAGGCAGCCATGCTTGGGGAAGGCTGTTTAACTGATTTCCTGATGCCAGAGACAAGCTCATCTCGCTCCAAAAGTAAGATAGAGTTTAGAGCTCACGTGAAAAGGCTTGAGGATTTTATAGGTCTGAGCTGATGGAATTTTCTTGGTTACCTATGGCGGAGGAGACAACCTGATGGGTCAGCTTTTGGATTGGAGGGCTCTGCAAATAATGTATATCCAAGCCTTCAGTGCCCAGTGGGCGGATACGACTGGTAGGGCCACATGTCTTGACCAGTTCCTACCTTCTCCCATAATGGAGGCTATTGGCCTCTGACTTGGACCAGCCCAGCATGACAATTGTTCCATGCCTGCCCTAAGCTGTCCGTGAAGACAGCTCTGACCAGCAGTTAAATTGCTGAGTTGTAAGGACCTGAAGCCTGCTCAGAAGTTAAACACTCCAGGCATAGAACAAGATGAGTTTTCAGAGCACTGGTCCAAGAGAATGCAAATGTATTGAAAGTGTTTTTCTCCAGGTTTTACATAATTACCATTTATGTCTCCAGGAACTGTTTCCTCAACCCAGTTTAGGGTGAAAGCGTTTTAAAGACTTTCTCTGCAGATGACATATGAGGCACTAACCTTTTTTCATGTGCCCAGATGTTAAGTTCATTTTCATCACATTTATGCAAATTTCATTTGAACAGTAAATCAAAAGAAATCTTAAATCATTGTACACTATTTTAAAATCAACACTAAATCCGGTTTACTTGCAGCTATATTAACATAAAGTCACAGTTAATGAACTGAATGTCATAGTCCCCTTTTCCATACAATGGCTATAGCAAGACCTGAGGTCCTCATCATTCATCACATCCACACATTGCTGTCCATTCACTATCAGAGTCCAGTGTCCCCAGATTAAGGATTCTCTGTACATCAAAGCCTTCCAAAAGTTTTCCAAACTTTGGAAAATCAGAGGACCCTCAGTTCAGGACTCTGACAACGTTCTAGTATCTATGTTAGGCCCATCAATGCAAAAACTGGGCTCGGCAGCCATGCTTTTGGTAGCTGACTCTTTGTTGGTCAGGTGGGGTGGTTAATTCCTAGGGCTCTGGGTCCTGTGATTGTGAGGGAGCTGGGCAGAGTGCTATCATTACCAGCAACTCAGCCGGGTAATGGTGGGATCAAGAGACATTTGCACCACTATCAGGATGACATCATAGCTAAAGCAGCCTTCAACCAAAGCCCTAGGCTCTCTCAGAGCAGAGGCCAAAGGGCTAAGGGAGGATGCGCCCCCTGTGACTCCAGGAGCTGAAAGCTGAGTTCCAGGGCCCTGCCATGCAGGGTGGTGGACCTTGCCCACAGCAAGCTCCCAGGCAAACCAGAAAATGGGAAGGACAGTTGGTGTCTTCTCCAAAGCAATCCACTTCTCCCTCCATCCTGCTCACTGTAAATACTACCACTAATAATAATAGATTATACATTTTTTAATAATTTGAGCTTGTCAAGCCATTTCCCTGACCGGGGTGGAGCCGGCATGTCATGCTCACAGCTGCATCTCTGCTGTAGAATTTATAGCATTTCCAACCGAATTGTCAATCTGTTGGTAGTGACCCTGTCTTAGGCAAAACAGCTCTCACTCTGCTCTTCCAGCAATAGAAACAGAGGAGGTTGAAGGGAAGGCAGATTAGAAAGGAAGCCTTCATGCTCTTGTTTTGGTTGCTTTTCTTCCTTTTAAAGCACAGTAAAACACACACGCGCACACACTCACGCAGACACACATGGAGACACAAACCTTAGAGTAATAGGGGAGGCATTTGGCGACAAACTGTATCCGCCGCACAGCGCGGCCGCAGCACAACTGGCAATGAATCCCGCTTACCCGCTCAGCTTTCCACGCCGCCGCCGGCGGCGGCGGCGGCGGCGGCGGCGGCTACAGGGACCCGCCACCCTCCCAGCGAACCAGGATGCCCAACTCTCAACTGTGTCCTCAAGATTTCCTCTTCATTCTCGTCACAAGTACACTCTTGGCCCAACCACCTCACCTCGCTAGAAAAGTCGAGAGACGGTTGTAGGAGTTTTGTTTTGTTTTGTTTTAAAGCAAAAGTTCTATGAACATCCAGCCCGGCAGATGCAGTGCTCCCGCCCGCTGCACGCTCACACCGGAGCCGGGCTGGGCACTTCGCCCCCACCCCACACCCCGGGCTCTGTGCCCTCACCTCGGGGCGCGCGGAGGCCACTACAGGGCACTTACTTGGCACTTGCTTTTGAGTGTGCAGGTCGTCGCAGTTTTCATTTGGGTTTTCAAACAAGTTTCAGGGAAGAAGGAGGCAAAAAAAAAAAAAATCCAATTATGCAAATGGACTCCGGCCGGGGAGGCGCGCGTTGGATCAGACGCTGCTACTGTATGAGTTCTTGGAGCAGCCCGGCCCGGCAGATTTATGGGGGCGCGTCATGGCTACGCCAGGTCCCGCCGCCGGAGCATCTCGAAGTTAATTAAAGCGGTAATGTCCACTTTCCTGGTGACCCTCCATACATGGGTTTACTATTTCACTCACCAACACGACCCGGGAGATGACATGGGTGTGCCCCCCCCCCCCGCCCGTCCCTCTTCGTTCTCCCCCTCTTCTGCCTTTCCCTCTTTCTCTCCCTCCTTTTTGCTCTAAGTCGCCTGCCTTGCACTCAGTGAACAATGAACAAAGATGTGAGTGATGGGGAAAGATAGCCCCCCTCCCAGCCCAAGCAGTGAGCGAACGAAGCTGGTTTCAAAGTCAAAATCCAGTTGTTAAAAACAAGGAAAGAAAACAGAGTGTCTCCACTCAAGCTTCCCTTTCCACATACATACACACGCACGCACACATATGCGCACGCACACCCCACCTCAAGTTCACCTAAACCCAGCCTGGAGACCTGGGATCTGGGGGCGGGGGTGGGGGGGACCAAGGCCCAGGCGCGCCTGGCTGCCCAAATCGCGGAGAACACGAGGGTACAGAGCGACAGGGAGCGGTGCTCGCTCTGGCCAAGATCGCTACTCGAGCCCCTCCCAGTCGGCTCCCCCCCCCCACCACCCTCCGGCCCCCTCCCGACGTCTACACGGAGCAGCCTGGCCCCGCGGCCCCGCTCTGACTGCCGCCGGCCGGATGCGCTCAGCAAACGCGGCCCCTGTCGGATTTCTGCTAAACTGCAGAGCGGTGGCGGTGGCTGCCCCGAGAAGCGCAGAAGGAACCCGGGGCCAGCTCGAGCGCACTCACCCCGCTTGGCCCGCTACCCTAAAGAATGTCCCCCTGCCGCCCACCGGCGCGCACCTCCGAGGCTGCACACGCACAGCGCGCTCGAGCCGGGCAGGCCCGGACTGCACGTAGCCGCCGTTATTTTCCGCTCAAGTGAAAACTAAGGCGGCTGACGAATCACGTCTCCTGCGAGGCACCCGATAGACAAAACAATATCCTGCAAACAAAACCCGGCCACTGCTGCCACCCGCGCGCCAGGCCGGGACCCCGCCCTGCTCCTCCCAGGCTCCAGCCCCAGGCTTCTGCCTGCACCGACCCCAACCTTCCAGGAGAGAACTCGGGGACTTGAGTGCGCGCTCGCCAAGAGGCGGACAGCAAGAAGGACTCACAAATCAGGAGTGAAAAATGGGGGGGGGGCACTTAACTTTCCACCTGTCCTTAGAGAAACCTTGCAAGAATTTCCTCCGAAGAGTTAAAGGGAGGAGAGGGGAAGATCCCCCTCCTTCTTTCCTTTCTCTAACTTCCCCAGCGCCTATTTCCACCTTCCCTCACTTCTCATACCTCCATGTATGCGAAGATAATCTATATTGTAATTGTTTGCAAGATTGCAACAGATGGGAGCATCGAGATCTGGACACTTCTACTCATCAAAGAAAACCCTCTTCTTTATTTTTATTTTTATATTATTATATTTTTGCCTAAAATATATCTTGAGACCCGCCTACGACTGTTTTCCTTAATTCATCTTCAATTTTTAAAAAAAATGCCTTGAAGCAAACAGAAAGGCTTATTAGCGACGTTCATTCTCGCTCCAGTATTGGGCTGGGCTGAGGATGACCCCCCCCCCCCCCCGGAAAATCTTGCTCTTCCCAGGACTCCCCCCAGTGGTCCCCTCCCCTGGCTGCCCCCCCTCACACACACACACACACACACTCTCGGTCCTACTCCTTCAATCTGATTGGCCTCGCATCTCCAGCCCGGGACTGGCCAGCTCATTTCCCTCCATAACCTGTTACTTATTTATTTATTTCTGTGTCTCGGGCCCCCGCAGGCCCCCGGGACCTAGACAGGATTGGGGCAGGTGCTGCAGGCGGCGCACCTGTGTGCCAGGGCCTCTATGGTCCTGGGATCCCGGGTTCGCCCCCCAGGCACTCGGCCGGGCCTCGCCCGGCTCTTGGGGCGCAGGAAGCCGATGCAAACACAAAATGGCAGGTCTCGGCGGCCCTCTACACCGGCAACTTAGGCACCCCGTAAGCATCAGCTAACTTTGATTTAAAAAAAAAAAAAAGGTTGTCAATTACCCTCTGTCTCCTGGGTGGAGGGCAGATAGCACCACGCACGATTGCGGTGTGTGGGGGGAGGTAGCGGGGACCCACCACCACCAGCAGCAGCCCCGGAGCAAACCGGTAAAGTCGCTGGAGAAGTTTCCGCCGCGCAACCTCCCTTCTCTTTCGGCTCCCCCGGCCCCCTACCCTAAGGAAAGTTTCCCCGGGCCGCGAGCTGAAGCGGGTGGCGCAGGCTGGAGGCGCGGACTGGGCCGGGTGGGCGCCGGATCCCACTGGCGCGCTGTGCGCTTGGTCCTGGAGACTCCCTTTCAAAGTAACGGTCCTGGGACTGCGGCTGCGGTGGGGAAGCGGCGGCCAGGGCGCTGGTCCCGCTCTCCGCCGAAGTTCTCCAGCGCCATTCGATGCCGGGTGGCCGCCTCTACTCGGTTTTCCTCCTCCTGTTTTTTTTTTTTTTTTCCTCCCTCTCTCTCTCTTTCCCCTTAACCCCAGCTGACAGCTTCTCTCGCCAACGTCACAACCACGGATATTTAATTAGACCATATTTTTTAATCGCGATGGGGTGAGAAGCAACCCGGTTGCAGGCCTCGCCAGGCGGGGGAGGGGGAGGGGAAGGGGGGAACCACGCCAAGAGTCCAAACTCACTTTGCCACCTCCCGGAGATCGTGGCCGCCCCCACCACCACCTGGCACCCGCGCGTCCCTCCACCGCGTTGCCCCCACCCCCAACCCCGGCCTCCCCACCACCTTTGTTTGCCTTACCTTAAAACATTAAACGCGGGCGTCGGGAGCAAACTCGGGCACGTAAACCGAGCGTTGTAAAAGATTGTGTTCAATGAATAATGAAACATGTCCACATGATTGACTTGATCATTTTCCGGGGCTGAGGGGGGACGGGCGCCCAGCTCGCGCGCCTAGCTCGCCCACTCGCCAGAGCCCGGCCAACTGCTCTTAGCCCAGCCCCGGCAGGGCAGGCTCGCTTTTCATCAACCTCATTTCAGAATCGCCCCGTTCATTGATACTCATCATCCAACCCCAGCAGACATCCCATCCCCTGCTCGGCCTCCCCCTATCTGGTAGGTGAAATGCATTGTACCATTAAAAACGCTCTCCATTGTCGCCCTGGCGTAATTCACAGCAACTAGATAGGTCTTTCAGCATTTAGCTTTGATGAGCCGGAGACTGAACCCTTGATATAATAATCTACAAAGAATGGTGTGTGGTCGTCCATTTTTTCTCTCTGTCTAGCAACTAAGAAACCATTTAACACAGCGCAGCTTGCTTCTGACCTTGAGCTCATGTAAACACACTTATTAAAATCTATCTATTCTCCAAGAGCTACATTCTGATTGTCAGACTCGTTACGGAGACATACATCAGCCCCTTCGCTTGTCACTACTTTGCATTCCTGCCTTTAACTAAAGAATTTTTTATCCAGCCGAGAGGGAAAGAGCGATTGCCACGGGGAGAGAGGAGAGAGAGACGCAGAAAGGGGGAGAGGAAAACGCGTAATTCTTACCTGTTCCTCAAACTATTTAAAGTCTGTTTCTCTTCGGTGAAAAAAAAAAACTCGCGGGTGAATCTCGGTGGACAGCGGGACGTGGAGAATCAGTCACAACCCGGGCGTTTAAGGGAGTCATCAGCGATCAAATGACGTTGATCCGCGCTGTAACCTTGTGGCGTATTTAATGTAAATAAGGCCGTTATGTTGCCAATCGCCGCGATACAAACACGGAGAGGTCCTCAGCCTCGCCTCCCGCGCTGCCATTAGAGGCGACTTTATTTACAGACACTATTTAGGAGATCATGATAATTCTAAAACAATACTAGTGCCAAATGATTATGAAAATATGATTTTAATTAATCACGTAGTAGGCAAGGAAATTAGCATACGGTAATTAAACTTCGAGAAAAACGTCATGCAGGTTCTCTGCCTTATGGGTCCAGAATAATCATCGCGGTGGGCTCCGAGACTTAATTACGAAACAAAATAACTTTTTTAAAGGCAACTTTGCAAGGCTGGTCCTCCTGGCGAACGTTTGGGCAAATAATATAAGCCGAGGCAACAAAGTGGGGATTTCAGGGATGCAGAGGTTGGGCTTCTGTGAAGCAAAGAAGGGGGGAAAGATGGGGGGCGGGAGGAAGCCGAATAATGCAATTACGGATTCTCTGTCCTAGAGTTGACAAAAGCGGGTGCCTCAAAAGCCTCTTTGTTATGGGATTATATAATGATCCTGGTGTCATTATGGGTAAAAAAAAAAAAAAAGATTCAATAATAATAATAAAGAAGTATGCAGACACACCAATGAGCGGCTTGCTTTTAAAGAAAGGCTGAAGTGTGGTGTTGGGTGTGCAGATAGCAGGAAGACAAGGTCTACAGAGTTGACAAATAAAGATGATGGGCAAGGAGAGGAGGAGGAGGAGGAGAGACAGAGAGAGAGTCTGAGAGTGGGGCCTGGGCTGTGAATGATTAAGAAGGGATGGAGAAAGATTGATTATACAAAATGCCCAGCCATTGAGACACTTAAACACTGATACAGGTAGAACAAGTTCCAGCTTGTCCGAACTAAGTCCCCCCAAGATGACTAGGTAGGGGGTTTTAAACTCCAGCATCACAATACATCAAAAGCAAAGATATGGAGAAAGCTCTCTCCAGCTGCCCACCACTCCTTCAGCGGAAGGATCCACTCAGATGCAAACAGCAGTTCTGGAGTGAGGACAAGGCTCAGAAACTTGGGAGGAGCTACTGGCATCCGGCCTGGTGGGGTGCCTGCACCAGCGCCAAGAAGCTGCTGGCAGTGGGCTCTGGGCAGTGGGCACCAGCCTGACCACTACTGCCCATATCCTCAAAGCTGGCCCTAGGGAGAGCAGTATTTTTCTTTCTCTCCTCTCCCTCTGCCTGTCTCCACCCCTCCACCCCCACCTTGTTAAGAGAACCTGGAACAAATGACAAGCTAGTTCTTTGAGACTAAGACCTAAAGAATGTCAACCGTGCATGCACGTATGTAAGTATGTATGTATCTGTATCTCCTACCAGCCCTCCCCCCCAAAAAAAGAGTTTAGGAATTATGTCTGTATTCTCCAATTTGATGTGCTTTGGACAAAATACAAGGTTTAGGGTTTTTTCTTTCTTCAAGCAGTCACATCAATGATACCACTATCTCTGTGGGAGTGGAATTGGTGTTCTTTATTTCAGTTCTTCCTGGATCGACTGATTATATTCTGTGGTCTTTTGAACCTGAGACTGTAAGTCAAGTGATTCTTCATAAGTGACAGTTTGGACAAAGCAGCGAGCAGGTCGAAAGGAAGTGGCCATATGGACTCGAAGAAAAGGCACTTTCTCGGGGATAGAATGAGGGTGGTGGTCTCTGTCTCCTTTTAACCCTGCAACCGCCAGCACGCCTAGGCCTTGGGGGAGACACAGACGTGCATCCTCACTTCATTCTGAGGCCCCTGAATGTGCCCCTACCAGTGGCTCAGGCACCCGCAGCCCTTGGAGCACGTACATCAAAGAAAGACCGCCCCTTACTAGAAGGCCTGTTGGACTTCATCTGGGGGTCATTTGGAGTCGGTGGGTTTCTAAGAGGCCTACTGAGTCTGGATCCGCTGGACAGCGACTTCCCACCATCTGAGAACCAAGACCCACAGCTTGGACCAAAAGAGCTCAGGCCGGAGCTTGCCAGCGCCCCCTGTCGGCGCCGCAGTGCTTGTCACCCGCTCCTGCCACGGTGGGGTGCAGAGGGGAGACCCAGGTGCTTATATTTATGCAGGAGGGATAGAAGCTAGGGTGGAAGGCAATGCAACAGTAAGCAGAGGCCTAGTATTTATGCTGATGAAAAATTGATCCTTAAATATGTCTCATCAAAGCAGGTTCCATTAATTCCCCCACATAGGAGCCCCCTTTTGTGTTCTGTGACCTCATAATTTGTAGCGTGCATTCCTAGTAGCAGTAGAAGATTACTTCTTGATGTCCCACATGTAAACATCTTATACCAATAGTCCACCTGCTTTGAAAGTAATCCATTTGCTCTGACGGCTGTCGTTCCAAATAGCCCCAGGATTGATGATTGGTTGACGCATCTGAACTAACTCCTTTGAGTTGCAGCTCCTGACACAAAAGCCTTCCTTTCACTTTTGTTTGTATATTGCTCTTCTTTCCCCTTAACTGTCCTTACAATTCTGCCTCCCATGGTATAGTCATTGATAAAGTCATTGCTAGTGACCAAGAGTGAAGTGCCGAAAACTGGGGGGTGGGCTGAGCTGAGGAGAAAGGTGGCTCAGAATACTCCTTGGACAAGCTGTCCCCATCTCAATTTTCTCATTTGCAAGAGATGGTCTCCAGCCACCTGCAGTGCCCCTCTGATCACTCAGAAACAGGGGATTTCAGAAGAGGGTGGCCGCATTCATGGAGAACTTGTGCAGACTCCTGGCAGAAGAAATATGTGCTGGTCCTGTGGATCAGATGGGAAGTTGGTCCAGACATCCACAGGGGGCTTGACTTTGCATAGTCTCTGCTTCTTGATTTCAGCTCCTCTAGAAGTGACCTCTTCCACCCGAGACTCTGCTCTCCTTGGTGGAAAGTCACCTGGGCTTCCATACTGAAGTCCCCTTGCATTGATGAAGAGCTCTCTCTGCTGCTAAGGTCCCACATCTCATCTCACCCCAGCAAGACTGGAGTTCAGCGGGAGCCCTTGAAGATGGAAGGTGATCCTCTAGTTAAAAGGCTTTGTCCACCTTGGTTTTCCTGCCATGAACTTTTGTTCCAAGGAAAATCTCACTCTCTCCAGTGAGAGGCTTCAAACAAGCCTTTTAAAGGTCAAAAATGCCGCTGTCCCTCGTGCTCTGGAAGAAGGAGGAGCAGGGGTACAGAGGGAGGACCAGGAAGAGGAGAAGTAGGAGAAGGAGGAAGGGAGGAAGAGGAAAGAAAGAAAAGAGGAAGAAAAAGAAGAGAGGAGGAAGCAGTTGCACCTCTGTTCCAGCTTTACTGAGAAGAAAGAAGTCAGCACAGTAACACAACTGCCTGGAGTAGAACAGATCCCTTTTTCCAGTCACACTCCTTCCTTCCCTTCCCATCCTGAAGGTATCTGGCCTCAAGTTCTACCCAGTCAGTGCATCTCTGCTCTCTAGACATGGAATGGACCAAGACCAAGCATGTGATCTACGCTGACCCAATCAGAGTCAATCTGGATTCCTTTTATTCGTTTTTTGTTTGTTTGTTTTTAATGGACTGGTGGAGTGAGTGAGCTGCTAGAGAGTTGTACCTGAGGATCCAAGCATGCAGAGGCTCCAGGGGAAAACCTAAGGACGATGCCAAGCCCAACAATGGCAGAAATGGGGAAACAGTCTGCTGACTCTGTATGAGGCCCAAACCCACCCAGAGCTGAAGCCAAAGCCACTTTGCACACTGGAGAACCCCCTCTCGTTGAGCCACTTTGCTTTTGGTCCTCCTGTCATGTGTGGCCCTGGTGTGCTTAGCACCTGGTAAGAACAGGAATACTTGGAGTTGGCCACTAAAAAGCTCTGCAATCAAGGCTGGGGTAAGGGACAGAAAGCAAAGAGTGGCTCACCATGCCATCCCCACTGAAAGAGCATCCACAGGCCTTGAAACCTACAGGTGTGCCTTGCTTTAAACTTTACATATGGCCCAAGAAAGACGTTTGAACTTTTGTAGATTGGCTGATTTCCTGAGTTAAGAGAGATGCATGCTAGGAGCACTTCAGAAACAATATCTTTTGTAAAACAAACAGTAGGGCTCTGAAATAACCAATAAATAAGAATTTACTTGTAATTCTGCCTTTGAGTGATAACACCAGGCTTTAGGTCCAATCAAGATCAACCTTGGTGTTTTTATGATATCCTTATATAAATTAGTCAAAGGAATCTGGGGATGGAATCTGGAGATGGTGGTACACCCCTTTAGTCCCAGCACTGAGGAGGCAGAGGTAGACTGATCTACGTAAATAGGAGGCCAGCTTGGCCTACTTATTGGGTTCTGGGACATCCTATGCTACATAGGGAGATCCTTTCTCAAAAAAAAATTATTCAAAGGCTGTATGGTTATGATTTGAATCTGAAACAGGATTCTGTTTTGAATCCTTAGTCCCTGGATATCTGTGCTCTTTTGGGAGATTTTGTAGCTCTTGGGATGTGTAAGGGACTGGCTGGCAGTAATAGCCACTAGAGCCAGGGGGCTTTGAAGATTATACCAGTCCTGGTTCTTGTGTTCAGGCTGCCCTCTGTCGAATGGTCATTGTAATGTGAGGAGCCTCTGTCACGTATTTCCATAGCCATGAACCCCACCAGGCTTCCCCACCTCAATGGACTGAAATCTGAGCCAAAATAAGTCTTGTCCACTGAAGTTTTGTTGTATTGACACAGGGTCTCATTATGTAGTCCTGACTGTCCTGGAACTCACTATGTAGACCAGGATGTCCTCAAACTCACAGAGATCCACCTGTCTCTGCTTCATGAGTGGGATGAAAGGTGCACCACCATGCCCAGCTTCCTTTAAGTTGTTTAAACAGGCTTTTTTCTTTTAAAACCATAATGAGGCTGAAGTACCTAACACAGATGCAGTCACAGTTCTCTACTTGTGTGCAAGGCTGTGGCCTGGACCATTCTAAATGCAGCACTGGTACATCCAGGCATGTCAAACTGTTGGCTATAGGCCTCATGAACCCTGGGATAGCCATGTATCCAACACTGAATCATGAACCTACTCAGAACATTATGAGATATGAAGATGACAAAATTGTATCACAATACCAAAAGGCTGGCCATGCCTGACTGGCTCTGGAATTGTCAGTAATAGCTACATCAACTCTTGAGTTGTAAGGGCAAACCCCCAAACCAATCGGATTCCAGCCAATTAGTACATCACAACTCTCTGGACATTGATTCTTTTGAGACTGAACATATGACCAGTATACTGTCCAACCAGATAACTGTCTGGGTTATCTTCCTCACACCTTAAGTTAGTGTACTGCCAAGCTAGAATATAGCCTATGCTCTGTGTGACTGCAGAGAACCTGTGACTTGAATAGCCCTCCATCAGCTCTAGGGTGGCTGGCGAGCCTTGTCAGCTGAAGGAAATCATCATTCTCTGCCATGTAACTCTGGTAGAGACCCACACGCCACTTTTGCTAAGATATGTATAACTCCCATGATTCCCCAAAGCCA
The DNA here is from genome assembly GCF_049852395.1 of Peromyscus maniculatus bairdii. Taxonomy (NCBI): domain Eukaryota; kingdom Metazoa; phylum Chordata; class Mammalia; order Rodentia; family Cricetidae; genus Peromyscus; species Peromyscus maniculatus. Next base: position 47,408,751 of record NC_134852.1, on the reverse strand, counting down.
GTATGTAACCCACAGCAGCCACCTGGTCCCTGCTCTTCCAACTTTCCCATTGTCAGCCTTCATTATTTTCTTTCTCAGACAGGGCCTCCCTTTGTAGCCAAGGCTGGTCTCAAACTTGTAATCCTCCTGCCTCCACTTGTTGAATCCTGGGATCACAAGTTATTCCACTCGCATTCAGCTGTTTACCTTGATTTGTTTTCTTATCTTGGAAGGAGGTACAAAGTTTCTTACTAGAAACCAGAGAGATCAAATATTGGGAAAGCCATGCTTGCAGGGAAGATTGCAGCTAGCTTTGGCTCACACATACAGCCTGAGCCATAGGAGTGAGCAGAGTCACTGAGAACAATCCCCCAGAGCCCCTTGGTAAATGCTGACTTTAGTCACCTTCCAGCCATCATGCCTTTGCTAAGAAACTACCAGGGTACAAATGAAAACAACCAAGTCATACTCAGGGCCTGCCTTCCCTGGACCCTTACAGAACACAGATCCCTCCATCTCTGGTCAGTAGTGCACCAGAGCCAGGGAAGACTCATCATTGCAGACACTTGGTTAAAATCCCAATTCCACCACAGGGCCGAGATCAGTTTCCTGGAGTTAGGAAAAAACAAAAGGGGAAAACTTGGCTGAAGAGAGTCAGGCATGTGCCAAGGGCAAAGTACCTACTGATGGCACCAGGCCGAGCTGAATTATACAGTTGATGTGGGGGACAGGTCAGAGACTCAGAAGATGGGTTAACATTCCTGCACAGCACGTCAATCTGTGTCTACATATGCACCCAAGGTTCTCACACATTCCAGTGAGCACTGTGGAGCCCCCATAGAGTCTTGAAGCCTGTGCCTGGGAGGACCAAAGGGTAAATGGAGCTTCTGAGAGATCAAACCCCAACCTTGGTTGGTCACTATACCCCATATCTGGTCCAGCCCCTGGCACAGTACAGGACATTAGGAAATGTCTATGGAAAGAATGAATGATACTTAACATGTAAATAATTTTTACTAGATGCTGGGGACTACTGTCTGGTTGTCAGTCTTGGTTTAACCTTGGAAAATGGTGCAAAGTTTATTGCTAGGACCCAAATGATCCTAAGTGATCTGTGGAGTGGCAAGGCAATGTTTTACTATTCTTGAATGAATGAATGAATGAATGAGTGAATGAATATGGCACTGCTTAAAATGGGTTGATGCCACTAGGAATTAGTTGCAACTTCAAACAATCAATGGTCACCTTCTCTAAAATAAAGTAACAGTTGACTAGCAACCAGAAGAGCAGACTCTTGCCTATATCTCACCCTAGAGCCCTTGTATCTTTTCTTCCATGCATTTTCCTCTGCAGAAAGTTTCTTCAAATACTTTGAATCATTTCCTATGGATACCCTGTGTCTTGCTTTTGTTCTCTGACTTTGTTATTTTCCCACATCATAAAATTCTTGGAAATCATGATTTGGGGAAGCTATGTAGTGCTTTACTAAGAAGAGGCATAAGGATTTATTTAAATGATCTCTTATTATTGAAACCTTTAAATTGTTTCTTCATTCCCTTGAAAGCACTGGAGTGCTGAGAGATGTCACTGCACACTACACCAGTCCAGTACTCAGGAGACTGAGCCCTGAGCATCATAAATTCAAGGCCAGCCTAAACTAGCTCTCAAAAGAATGAAACAGAAAGTGTTGGTGTGTGCATTGACGTGACTAAACCTGTTTGTTTGCTAGGGATCCGTGACTGGATGAACTTGGGTGGTTCATTGGAAGGCTGAGGTGTTGCCACACTTCTTCCCCCACAGACAGCCCCAATCCTGACTTTCTTTTTCCTGCCTCTTGCCCGTATGCAACGGACTTTGAGACTTAACTCCCAATTCATGAATAGATGTCCCCTTAGACAGATACACTTACTGTACATAAGTTGTCTTTCCAGTCCTGAGGGTGGTGCACTTTGCAACAGGGCTCTGAGGTCCCTAGTTTCACCCCTTGGGCACTGGCAATCCCCAGGGATGGAGGGGGAAAAGACAGCCTTCTTGGCTTCAAAGGAAACAATGTGTCTCTTCGCTTGACTCTTTCCACCAGGCTGCCTATCTGGAGAAAGGATGTGTCCTGTCAGTAAGAAAAAGGAGGCAGTCATCTCAGAAGCCTGATCCAAACCTACTTTCTACCTACTCAGAAGCTGCTGCTTAATTGGGTGGACCATGTACCTGTGATCCCAGAACTCTGGAGGTTGATGCAGGAGGTAGCACCAGCTTGAGCTGCATCCTGAGTTTGAGATCAGTCTGGTTATAAAGAGAAATCACGTCTGAAAAGAATGAAGAAGGCTGGAGCGATGGCTCTGGGTTACGAGAGTTCAGTTCTCAGCACTTGCATGGCAGCTCACAACTGGTTACCCCAGCTCCAGGGGATCTGATGCCCACTTCTGCTGCACATCCATGGGGGTGGAAGAGATAACATAAATTTTAAAAAGTAAAAATTGAATGGAAGGAAAGAATACATGAGGGTCACTCCAGATTCCCCACCCTACCAGTTTCACTCCCTGGATTACCTTTGCCATTGGTGGTAATTCTTCTATTGCTTTGAAAGGGAAGGGAGAAGCACCACACAGCATGGAATGACAGAGCTCAGGTTCTATGGCTGACTTCCTGAGTTCAAAGCCCAGTGTCACCATTTCAAAACTGTATGACCTTCAGCAAGCTAACTTTGCATCTGAGAACGGAGCTCCCACTTCATCGACACATTTGGAGGACAGGTTGAGTCAGTACTTAGCGTGCACCTTGTGCAGTTTCCACTTGATATGCACATTAATGACACGTATGTTTTACATTCCTTTCTTCCACCATTAAATAGGATTGATAGTGCCCCATCCTTTTGGTTCAGCTGTTTAGACCATGGGGATATTTGCTTCATTCAGCTTTTAGAATGCTCTTACCCACACCAAAGGACTTGTCTGCCACCCCGGGTCTCAGTTCTCTACCTTGTTCTTTCTGCAGATAGCATACACTTAGTCTTTTTCATTTGTAAAGACTCATTTATTTTCTTTTATGTGTATGAGTGTTTTATACATATATACATATATGCACGCACACACACACCATGTTTCATGTCTGGTTCCTGTGGAGGTCAGAGCAGAGCAGGATATCAGATTCCTGGGAACTAGAGTTATGGATGAGCTACCATGTAGATGCTAGAAACAGAACCCAGGTCCTCTGCAAGAGCAATAACTGGTCTTAACCACTGAACTATCTCTCCAACACCCCCATTTAGTCATTTTTTTAATTAAATTAAGTACAAAGTAATGGGTTTTGTTTTGGCATTTGTGTAGACATGTGTTATTATACTTTATTTTATCATTCATCTCCTCCCAACTATCTCCCTCTTACCTTTACCTCTCACTGCCCACCTCTTACCAGCCCCTTCCTCCCTCCAAATCATTCCCCTCTTCTGTTTTCATATCACATGTAGTCTATCTTCCTCTCTTCCTCCCACTCCCCAGCATTCTTTAAGATCTTTCTATGCTGTTAACAGCACATTTATACCTTGAAAACCTGCGCGCGCGCACAGTGTCTGCATGTGAGAGAAAACACAGTATTTATTATTATAAATATAGCTTAATTTGCTTACTGTATTGATCTCCTCCATCCATTTTCCTGCATACTTTATCATTTCATTCTTTACAGCTTGGTAAATCCCTTGTCTATGAGTACCATGATTTTTTATCCATTCATCTGCTTTGGGGATCTAGACTGGCTCCACTCCCTGAACAGTGTGCCTGTAAAACAGTGGAAGTGCCTCAGTGGCGTGCATGTTGACTTAGCATCCTTCATGTGTGGACACAGGAGTGGGGTAGCTGGATGGTACTGTACCTCTACTGTCGGCTTTGGTTTTGTTTTTGAGGAATTTCTATACTGATATCCACAGTGGCCGAACCATTTTCACCCCCACCAGCATGACTGAGGGTTCCTCTCCCCGATGTCTTCCACAGTTGTGGTCATTTTCTTGATGACACACCTTCTGATTAGGGGGAGGTGGGTTCTCAACGCAGGCATGTTTAGTTGCTTTGGCAATGAACTGGAGGGCTTTTTTGTGTAATAGGAAGGTTCCCACCTTTGCCTGCCCACCTCCAAGCTTCCAAATTGCCATCACTCTGAGGTTCATAGTGACCCCTTCATGATCTCTAGAAACACAGACACCCTCTGTTACAGAGTTCGTTTTATCTCAAAATGTGAAAGTAGAACTAGAATTTATCACTAAACTAACTTTAGTTTTGCCCTTCTTAAACGTCTTCCATAAATATCAAATCGGTTTTAGTTTTCATTTCCCTGATGACTAAGGATGTTGAACACTCCCTAAAATGTCTATTGTCTGTCTGTCTGTCTGTCTGTCTGTCTGCCTATCTCTCTCTCTCTCTCTCTCTCTCTCTCTCTCTCTCTCTGTCTCTCTCTGTGTGTGTGTGTGTGTGTGTGTGTGTCTGTGTGTGTGTCTGTGTCTGTCTGTCTGTCTGTCTGTCTGGCTGGCTCTGGCTCTAGCTCTGGCTCCTTATTCAGTTCATTAGCTCAACCAACGATTGATTGTATTATTTGGAGGATTTTTGGTATTGAATTTTTGCAGTTCTTAATATGTTCTTAATAGTAATCTCAGTCTGGTGTATAACTGATGAAGTGTTTCTTCCACTCTGTAGGCCATATCTTCATTTCAGTGATGTCTTCCTTTGGTGTGCAGAAGATTTTAATGTTATGTAACTCCATTTGTTAATTCTTGGGATTATTTTCATGCTGCTGGAGTCCTTTTCAGGAAACTCTTTCCCATGCCCATGTCTTGAAGTGTCCTGCATGTGTTCCCATAGTAGCACCAAAATTTGGGCCTTCCATTAAGGTTGTTGCTGCATGTTGCAATGAATTTTATCAGGATGAGAACCATTCATCTACTTTCATTTTGACACTTTTGTGGAAAATAGGTGTCTGTCACTGTGTAGGTTTATTTTTGGATCTTCTTCTATTCCATTGGTCAACGTGTCTGTTTTTGTACCACTACCCTACATGTTTTGTTACTATGGTTCCAAAACTAGTCTACAGAATAGAAAGGGGAGAAATACAGCTGAACATGTTCTATGAAACTAGCATCACTGTCTTAGGGTTTCTATTGCTGTGAAGAGACACCATGCAAGGTAACTCTTATAAAGGAAAACATTTAATTGAGGCTGGCTCACAGTTTTAGAGGTTTAATCCATTAACATGATAGGAAGTATTGCAATGTACAGGCAGACATGGTGCTGGAGAAGGAGCTGAGAGTTCTATATCCAGATTGGTAGGCAGCAGGACATGAACTGGCTTGAGCTTCTGAGACTCCATAGCCCATCTAGTGACACACTTCTAGCAAAGCCATACCTAGTCCAACAAGGCCACACATCCTAATAGTGCCACTCCCGGTGGACCAAGTGTTCACATACATGAGTCTATGGGGGCCATTCCTATTCAAACCATCACAACCACCCTACTACCAAAACCAAATAAGGACACAACAAAAAAAGAAAACTATAGGCCAGTCTCCCTAATGCACATAGACACAAAAATTCTCGGCAAAATTCTTACAACCTGTGTTCAAGAACACACTAAGACCAATCACCACAACCAAGCTGATTTTGTTCTAAGGGTATAAACTTGGTTCAACATCCATAAATCAATAAATATAATTCAGCACATAATGAGACTTAAGGTCAGACCATCTAATCATGTCATGATGCCTAAAAGGCCTTTGACAGTATTTAACATACCTTTATATAAGACTTGATACAACTAGGAATAGAAGAACAGCTTAACATAATGAAGATTACATATGAGAAAACTCTAGTCAGCATCATGCTCTAAATAGGGAAAAGCTGAGAGCATGTCCTCCAAAATTAGGACTGTAACTCAGTACAGTACTCTCAGTCTGACCCAGAACACTAAGAGAAAGAAACAAACAGGATGCACATAGGGAAAAAAAATGAAGTTTAATTATCCCTATTGTAGATGCCATGGTCCATACTGGACCAACCCCTAAAGACTCCACCAGAATATACTGAGACATGATAATGCATTCAGCAATGTATCAGGGCACAAAAATCAGCATTCAAAAGTCAGTAGCCTTTCTACCCACCAATAAAGAACTTGCTGAGAAAGAAGTTGTGGAAAACAGCCCATTTACAGCAGCCTTACAATAACTAAAATATGTAGGAGTAAATCTAACCAAAGAAGTGAAAGACATCTATAATAAAACCCTGAGATAGTGAAGAAGGAAATTTGGGAGATGGAAGACCTCCTGTGTTCATGTGTTGGCAGGATTAACATTATGAAAACAACTTAACTACCTAATGCAGTCTACAGATTGTACACAGTCTGTGCTAGTCCTGAGGACACTCTTCACAGGTCTAGAACCAACAATTCCAGGGTCACATGGAAGCCCCAAAGACAAGGAGAGCCAAGACAATCCTAACCAGAGTAAGTGCAGCGATTTATTTTTGTCAACTTAACACAAACGAGAGCCACTTAAGAAGTAGGAACTTCAATTGAGGAAATGCCTCCATCAGATGGGCCTGCAGACATGTCTGTGTGACATTTTCTTGATGGTCCATTGATGGAGATGGCGAGCCCAACCCACTGGGGACAATGACACCCCTGGGCAGGTGGTCCTGAGTTGTATAAGAAATCAGACTAAACAAGCCAATCAGCGGCACTCTTCCATGGCCTCCCCTTCAGTTCCTGCCTCCAGGTTCCTGTGTTGAGTTTCCATCTTGGCTTCCTTTAATGATTGACTGTCAAGTGTAAGCTGAAATAAAGCCTTTCCTCCCCAAGTACCAAGTAGCTTTTGGTCACAGTTTTTATCAGAGCAATAGAAAGCGAGCAAACTAAGACACAGAGAGAGCAATGTTGGAACCAGTTCTTTCACTTAAAGTAAATCCAGGGCTCATCTCAGCACCCTGAGTGCTTCCCAGGGAAACTGATCAGATCAAATCTGGGGGTGTGGTTCTGAAAGGCCACATTCCACACACCTGAGCAGTTGTTTCCTCTGTCACTCAGATGTTTATGTGTTTATTTGTTTAAGACAAGATCTTATTAGATAGGCCAGGATGGCCTCAAACTCAAGGCACTCTCCCTGTCTCAGCCTCTCCAGTGTAAGAATTACAAGGGTAAAGCCAGGTGGTAATGGTGCACGCCTTTAATCCCAGCACTCAGGAGGCAGAGGCAGACAGATTTCTGTGACTTTGAGGCCAGCCTGGTCTACAGAGCTAGTTCCAGGACAGCCAGGGTATTACACAGAGAAACCCTGTTTTGAAAAAAAAATAATAATAATTACAAGTGTGTTACCACTCCTGGCTTCTTAGCAGCAGCTCCTGGTCAGCCTGCAGCAGGATCTGCTCCTGAACCTCTGCTTCCTCTTTCCCTCATCTTTACAAGAGAACTTGGTTTCATGATCAGACTCCACCTGCTTCCCCTTAGCCTTCTACAGAAGGTGTGATGGGCTGGACATGGGAAGAAAGTTTATAAATTACTTATTTATCCTTTCAAAAGTGTAGCAGGGTAGCTGACTCTCCTGTTGCTAGCTGGCAGAAAGGTGGTTGCTTGTATAAGGGAAGCCCCAAAGCTCCAGCAACTCAGTAACCAGGGGAGCCAAATGTTCACCTGGAAAAACAACAAACAAGAAGATAAAATTCCAGGCATAGCAGCGCACATCTGTAATCCCAGCACCTGAGAGGCTGGGGCAAAAGAATCAGCAACTCAGGACCAGCCTGAACTATATGGTAAAATTCTATCTAAAATGAGGTAGGTGGGAATGAAATAAAGTATCACTGAACATCCATGATTCGGACTTACGAAGGTTAGGGCAGAGAGTTCTAGAGGAGAGGGAGACCTGTCCCAGCTGAAGGATGCCTTCCCACTGAGCCCTTGATATGGAGGTGCATAGCCAGCTCTACCTTTCTCCGGGATCCACCCACCCATCTGCTACCCACCAAGGACAAGGATGCCTGGCACCTGCAACCTGTCCTCCTAGTGCAGTTTGCCCTACGGAGGGAAGAGGAGCTTTCTTGAGGCTGGATGACTTGGGCCCTTCCTCAGGCAATGGAGACCACCTAAGCAGCTCCACCTTGTACCTCTCCTTAGCATTTATCGGGGAGTTCAGCTACTTCCTCATGGGTGCATAAGCTGGATCTCCATCTCTTGCTGAAGCAGAAACCGAGTACTTGGGACACTTGGGTACACTTCCTGCCTCTCGGCCATGCCCTCCTCCTCACCCACCTCTCCAGCTAAGCTAGCAGAGCTACAGATGAAGAAGGGAGAGACACAGAAAGTATACAACAGGACACCTCTGCACCTACCTCTCTGTACTGGAGACAGGTTCTGTAGCTACCCAGAGTCCATCCAGTCCCCAGCCACTGGGCCAGCCCATCTGGTACAACTTGCACTTATGGCCAGAGACAGGAGACCCAGGGAAGAAGTGTTACTGGGGCCAGTGAGCCTGTTCTGTTCAAAGAGGAAGATTCTACAAAGTGCAGGTCTCTGGAAAAGGCACACAAACTCTCAAGTGCATGGAGATTTAGTGATGGGAAACTAGTGTTCTCAGGATGTCCCTGGACACCTCTGATGATAGGCCGTGGTTTTTCGCATCAGTATAGCATTCTTCTGAGATATGACTGTAAATCAAACAGAAAGGCAAGAATGATTTTGAGTGGCCAAAACAGCAGCTGAAAAGCCAGGTTCTGCACTTAACTTGGCCCTCTGAGACCCTCTACGAAAGCAGGTGAAGGCTTACGTCACTTATAATCGTAATAAGCCTGGATCTCTATTTTCTGGTCCAGGGCCAATTAGAGGTGGTCATTTTAGGAATAGAAAGAGGGCCATACTCACAAGAGCAAAACAGAGGCCCGAGGGCAAGGAAAGAACCCCTAAAGCACCAAGAAACAGGCCTTGCGACTGCAGGGAACTCTACAAGCCCAGCCATTAGCGGAGGGCAAGTACCCCGCATGCCTCATGAGCCCCGAGGGCTGTGTTACCTCTGCTCAGCATCCGAGGTTCACAGAAGCGACCCTGAGGCATTACAGAAAGGTTAATGGTGTTCCACATTCTCCAAGTAAGAAGGAAAAGAAATTTGTGCCGCATCTTAGGAATATTTCCATCTGAAAATGTTACATGAAAATAATTTACGGCGCTGGCTGGCAGCTGCAGCTGGCTGGGGTCTCATTCCCTGTGGTTTCCACATGGCTTGAGGTTTGGCTGCTCCTGGAAGCGTCCACTGCTTGCATGGGGTCAGCAGTTATTGAGTGCTTACTGAATGCTGAGCACTCTCCATGAGGAACAAGAAGAAAGGATTCCCAGGAGGGGAAAGGCTTGAGGTCTTCTGGAGCTTGAAGTAGCAGCAACACCCGAAGATCCAGATCTCTTCCTGAGAGCAAGCTTGTCCAGTCACACCCCACACCACCTGGAGCCCATGGTCTGGATGGCCAGGTATGGATTATCTGGCCAGACTAACCTGGAACCCTCAGCCACTGAGGACCCCAATCTGTGCCCCTCTCTGAAGTCTGTTTTTATTATAAATATTTCATTGTTTAGGAGTTTGGTTTTAGTTGATATACAGCATTTGGCAGGATTCCTTGTTAGCATTTGGTAATAATTCCATACCAAATGCTAGGGAGAAACCCACCCAAATGGAACAGCTTCAAGCCAGGGCTCTTAAAAACTGGAGCCTGAGGAAGCCACTGCATCTGGACTGTCCCTGGCTCCCTGGAGCCAGCACAGAAAAGCACAGCAACCCCAAGATTCAGGGTAGACTTCTCTGGCTCCCATCACCATCATGCAACCTTCGTATTTCCCATACTAGCCTAGTGGACAACCTATGCCCAACATCAGTCCCAAGGGACTTAAAGCAAGCTAGCTATATACATACCAGTGTTCTGTATACCCAGCTTGGCCAAAATCTGTGGCTGAAACATGGAAATGTGTCCATTCATTTTTCTAATGGAGAAGACAAACTGCATCCAAAGATAGTCCCGAGGGACTTAAATCAGGGAATCCACATACACACAAATGGTCCATAAATGTGGCTGGGTCAGAATCTATGGGCATAACGTGAAAATGTGTCTGTTCATTTTTCTAAAATGTCATTTTATGTCTTCTTCCCCTTTCTACTGCTCTCAGCTCTGTGAATCCTTTACAAGAATATCAAAGGCTCCAGGGACATCAGGACTGGGTTGCTCTGCCTCATAGACAATAGATTCTGTGATGTTGGCTCATAGGTAGTGACACACTCTCTGTGAGGCAGGAGTGATATTGTTTCTCTTAAGAGCAAATGATGGAGATGACTGAAAATACATAAAACACCCAGGCCCAATAAACATTTACCCTTGGCTTTACTGAGTCCTGCCTACATTGCAGAGGCTAAATATAGCATCTCAGATGAGATATGTTGAAAAGGGACCAGGGTACTTCCTTCCCAGACACCTTCTCAACTCTTCTTCTCCAGGAATGGTGAGCACCCCAGGGCTCTGTCCATTTCCATTCCAGGGTCTCTAGAGGTGGAAAGGCATGGGTAGGAGGGTGGCTGCTGGAGCCACTGCCAAGGGCTGGGGGAGCCTTTTCTGCTGCCTCACCACGCAGCCCTCCTCTCCAGATGCAGGTTCTGAGTAACATCCATTCCCTGAAGCCCAAGGGGCAACCTTGCAGATGAAATGACCACAGAGCATCATGGCCCCGTGAGGTTGCCTTGCTGCCTGGCCATCTTCCACAGTCCCACGGGAATCCCCTCCTGTCTCTTTGATAAATACCTTTTGACCTGCGCTCTCCCTCTCCCTCTCCCTCTCCCTCTCCCTCTCCCTCTCCCTCTCCCTCTCCCTCTCCCTCTCCCTCTCCCTCTCCCTCTCCCTCTCTCCCTCTCTCTCCCTCTCTCTCCCTCTCTCTCCCTCTCTCTCCTCTCTGTTGCCAGCTTATTTTATTTTATCCTGTTTGGGACTCCGTGATTCTTCATTTGTGAGGATTAATGTCCTTCATCCATTCTGGAAACCTCTGATTCATTAAACTCTATAAAATTTTCCCCATCTCCCACTCTCCTCCACTCATATTTTAGGATCCCTACTAAGATCCGACCATCATACTAGCCTCTACATTATCTTCTGGTGTTTGCCAGCTCTTCCTTGTCATGGTGCCTCTGTATATGTTATAGAGATCTGTTTCTGTATCAGTAATTCCTTGCCTGCCTCAGTTCACCTATGGTGAGAAGGCAATTTACCTCGGGAGAACACTGAATGCCTTAGAACTTGTTAACACACCACCCTGAATCCTCTAGTTCCAAGCCTACCTTAATGGGAAACCTGTGCCAACCTCCTGGCTTATACACTTCCCTGCCATCCATCACTCTTTTGATACTTGTAACCCTCAGCTACTCTGCCTGTGAGTTACTTTCTCAAAAGCCTGAGATGACACTCCCATAGCAATGTCCCAATATCACAAATGGCACTGCCCTTTCACCAGCCCACAAAGTTGGCAGGCAGTGATGGGTAGGGTGGTACACCTTGACACTAGAGTGCTAGTAAGTATTGCTAATTCAGTGGTTGTGAGCTTGACAACCAAGGGCAGCAGACTCAGTTTTGAAGTCCAGTTCTGACACTGTACAAACTGTATAATCTGAGTCAATTTACTAACCAAGTTACACCTTGATTTCACTCTACAATGTAGGGTTCTAAGTGAGCCTTCTACTCAAGTGTTCTTGAGGACTCAGAACTTTGAAGCTGGAAGGGCTTTTCTGTCAGGTACAGGTGTTCTCTGGGTCCATTGTGAACATCTTCATCAATAAAAAATGGGATGGGAAATCCATTCATATCTATGGGTCATGGCATTGCTTTGTACATACAAGAATTCAGTTGCTTCTGGGCATGATAGCTCATGTCCATAATCCCAGCATTTAGAAGGCAAAGGCTAGAGAATAATGAGTTCAAGGCTAGCCTGAACTATATAGTAAGTGTAAGGCCAGTTTGGTCTACCTTGTGAGACTCTGTCTTGAAAAATAAAAGAAAGAAAAATCTAGGTGCATCTTCATTTTTGACTTAACTTATCTACTATTCATTTTAATTTATCTACTTTTTTGTTATGGGGCTGGAACCCAAGGCTTCTTGTGTGCAAGGAAAGTGCTCTGTCAATGAGCTTCATCTCCAACTCCCAACCACAAATCTAGTCTCACTGGAGGCATTAAGATGAGCCTCCTGTTCCTAGGCTTGGCACAGGTAATGAGAAGCCAGAATGAAGCTCAGAGCCAGAGAAGCTGCTGCTTTGCTGAGGGGTCTGTCCATCGAGTCATTAAGGTCAGAGCCATGTGTCTCACTTGAGTTAACTAACTCCAGGTCCTCAGCTCTTCTGACCTGCTGAGCTAACCAAGGGGTAGCTGTGAGCCTGACCACCCCCATCCCCACCCTGACACCCTTCCACAGGACCAAAGCCTTGGAGTCAGAGCTTTGTCCTCCCTCCAAATGTGTCCCTGCCAGATGTGCCCACCCCTACCACAGAAAGCAAGAAGGTTCCCCTCTCCCAAGGGGGACATGCTGCCTCTGCTGCCGCTCCTCCAGGATCCATAGTCTCAGAAATGTGAATTCAGAGGCAAGTTACAGGGCTTAAGTTACTGCCGACACTTGATTGGAATAACTGTTACGTAAAAGCCAACACAGATGAATCGCCTGTAGGGAGTTGTCTGCCTGCATGAGTTTTTACACATCTTTCAGCTAAATCAAAGATCCAAATGCTAAATCTCACACTCAGGAACATCAAGTGGATTTGTGACAGTCCCCGGAGGACTCGGTGTCCATAAACCAATGAATGAATTACACTGATCCCGGTATGTAGTTTCTCATCTGTGACTGATACAATATTGATAATATTCTTTATTTCACTTAACTCTTTCTGAGCCATGTGGAAACTCACAGCCTCAGGTTATGTCAACCTTCTGATGAAGGTGATGATCTGTTAGGGGCACAGAGTGGATCAGCTGACTGATCATCACCTTAAAGGCCAGATGAGGGTTGATAACAGATGTTGTTGGCTTCCATGGTATTGGTGTCGGGGGTCTGTATTTTCATTCAGGAGCTACTTGTGTCAGAGCTTTGTGAGCACATTTGCAGCTACTGTAACCAGCAGCACTGTTGGGAGATCATTGGTCCTAATTGAGCCCTACTTTGGAGCTCACTAACTTGGCCAGGTCTGTTTGTTCTTTTTCTTTCTTTTAGATTGCACGTAGGGGTGGAGCTGAAAGATGGCATGGGTTAAGCCTACTTGCTGCTCTTGCAAAGGACCCAAGATCAGTTCCCAGCACCCATGTCAAACAGCTTACAACTGCCTATAACTCCAGATCCAGGGTCCAATGCCTTCTTCTGGCTCTCATGGGTACTGCACAATGATGCACACACACACACACACACACACACACACACACACACACACACACATACATAAATTAAAGAAATTGTTTTTGTTTTTGTTTTTTGAGACAGGGTTCCTCTGTGTAACAGTCTTTGGTGTCCTGGAACTCGATCTGTAGACCAGGCTGGCATCAAACTCATAAGATCCACCTGTCTCTGCCTCCCAACTGCTGGGATTAAAGGCATGTGCCACCACTGCCTGGTTAATTTAAAAGTATTTTTAAGATTATGTGCATGAGCAAGTGTCTCTCTGTGTACCATATGTGCAGCTGCCTATGAAAGAAAAGGCTTCAGATCTCCTACATCTGGAGTTAACAAGAAGTTGTGAGCCACCTGATATGGGTGCTAAGAACTGAATTCTGGTCCTATGGAAGAGCAGCAAGTGCTCTTAACTGCTGAGTGATCTCCCAAGCTCCTAGCCTGATCCATTCTGAACACAGCATGTTGATTCACGAGTCTAAAATGGTTGTATATGGAGGATGAGTAATGGGGCTCAGGGGAGGGGTAGGAGTGGTGGTTGCCTTCAAGGCACTTCCGGGACACCATAGTGCATTAGATGTGCACACAAGACAGGGACCTTGTCCCATGTGGTCAGAGAGGTAATGAACATAGTGAAGATGATGTGGATCATGGACATGTTCCTGCCAGGTGTTGGACTTGGGTCTTCATGTACATTAACCCCTTCACTTGTTGATTCTGTTTCCTGTTATCTAGGAACTCCACTCTACAGGTGAAAAAAACTTCAATGAGGTCACTTCTACTTGAGGTCACAGTGACCAAGCAGTTTGAACCTGGAACACTCAGATTCAAAGCCTTTGATCAGTATGGCCAAGACAAGGGGTACACAGGGATGCCCTGCTGATCCAGCTGCTTGGAAAAAAAACATGAACATTTACATTTAATCCCTCTGTGTGGGTCTGTCTCTGTGTCTCTCTTTATGATCTCTTTCTATGTGCATCTCTTTCTTGGACCCACTCACCCATGGTATTTTGAGATAAGGTCTCACTAGATAGCTCAGGCTGGCCTTTATCCCCTGATTCATTTGTCCTGTCTTGGGAATAGTAAGACTATAAGGCTTGAGTCACTACACCCTGGATATTTTATTCTCTTTTGATCTTCTGGCCCAGTGAAGGGGACACCTGTGGGTGCTTAGTGGCTTCAGACTTAGGATGTTAAGGGTACCAGTTGAGACTAACAGAGCCCCAATCCAAAAGTACCTGGCTACTTCAGGAAACTGAGCTATGGCAGCACAATCGGCTCCTGCTGTATTGAAAAGCCACACTGTCTGAACTTGACAAACCCTTGGGAGTTCCCAAAGAATATTCTAAGAAGTCTGAGGGGTTTCTTGTAGAAATGTTACTGCTGGTCAGGGTCTGGAAGGGTGCTTCTGCATTCTTGAATTGAAATTAAAAATTAAACTTCAAGAACTGAAAATAATACATCTCATAGATTTGCAAAAGCAGTAAGATAAGTTATATAGAACATGCTGTTGAGGCTGACGTAGGCTGCAGGAGTAAGAATGCTCCGGGCCCTGGCGATTGTTTGGTGCTTCATTTCATAAGGTGTAAGAAAAGGAGGGGCTGGTTACTAAAGTGTCAGTCATTGTCCATTTTGACTGACAGATTATGTTGTATATTCATTTTTTCCTATTCTGCCTGTCCTTTCCCATCATTTTAATCATACGTGTGTCCAATTCTATATAGGCATAAGATTATAAAGAGGGGATTCTCTCTAAAAGTTTAATTGAAGACATGTTTTTTCTGTGTTCTTGTATGTGCCCAAAACCAGTTCAGGCTAGATGAACCTCCATATTCTTGATACCTGCATACCTTAGGAATACACTTGAATAGAAGCTATCTAAATTTGGTTGTTACTGGGGCAGAGAAACCTATACTATTGTTCAGAAATAGGAGGAGGTGATGCAGATGGAGTCTGGGGTCTGGGATTCTGAGGTGACTAGGTACGCTGTTTGGAGTGGGGTGTGTGTGCATAATACACACAGGTTAAGGAACTAGGCTTCCAAGTGCATTGTTATAGAGAAGGGAGGAGTGCAAATAACCCAAGCCAAATGGGGTTCCAGGCTAACTTGTCTCGTGTGCTTGCCTGAGCCAAAGTACAGAGTATTGCCCTTGTGAGGACAGGAGAATTGAAAACAGATTTGAGCCACGCCGCCTTTTGCTTTTTCATTGTAGAGAAAGGACTTGGTGACAGTCACACATAAGTGAAGCAAGGTTCATTTTGCTCATGGTTTTAGTCTTTCATAGTTCAGAGACTCACACCATGGTGATGAAGAGGGAGAGAAAGGGGTACAGGGAGAACACCCCAATGATCCACTTTCTCCAAGGAGGCCCCAATTCCTACCTGTCACCACCTCCCAATAATTCCATTGTAGAATTAATTCACCAAAAGGTTATCCACTCACTAGGTAGAGCCCTCAAAATCCAATAGGATCTGAAATGCCCTCACTGACAACCCAAATCTTGCCATGGTGATCTCCCAGCCTCTTTCCATTCAATCGAATTGACAGTGAAGATTTTAATCATTACAGACTCATTGAAATAATTAAACTTTCATGACAAGCATCTCTTTCATCTGCCCCCCCCCCCAATTCCTCAATGTACAGTGAGGGTCTGGGACCCAGAGAGTCAGCCCCTCTCACCTCAAGTGAGTCTGCAGAGCAATGACAGAGCCAGGTCTCTGGCCTCCAACTTAGTGACTCCCCAGCAGACAATAGATAGAGGCTTGGTAAGTCCCACCCCTAAACATGTCACCTTGCAGTTGTTGTATACACATGGTCTGCATCAAGGACTTCTCACAGCCCCTTCATTATCCTGACAGACTGGAAAATAGTCAGGGAAATTCCAACAATCCTGGAAGGCTGAATTCTTAAAAAGCAAAATAGCTGTGAAAGGAAAACCAGTCAACCATACACAGATCTGAGCCTACAGACCTTCTTCTCCAGGACCTTACAAATCCCCTCCCACCCAGCAGAGGAGAAACAATGACTGAAGTGATTGAGCTGTTGGTGAAGGGCTACTGTGGCCAGTTGATACAGCCCAGTTTGACCTTAAGGGAATATGACTTTCTGATTAGTTTGGGGTTCCCTGCTGGCCTCCACACTCACCTCTAGTGACCACACACAAACCCTAGTCTCAGTGGCTAAAAACAAATGTATGCATCTCCCAGCAACTGTACCACGATCAAGTCCTCCTCATCCTGGGTCCAGGAGAGGAGCTGCCACCTTCCAAGTCATTATGGTGGCTACCGCAGGGGAGGAGCATCAGAGAGCTCCATGCTGCTCTAAGTCTTCATGCTACTTCTGTAGACTGTCTTTAGGCACAGGAAGTGATGATGCCGTATTTCACCCTCTCATACTCGTCCATGACTCAGGCCCAGCTGCATGGGAGCCATCTTGCCCAAAAGCATGCTCACTATAAGCCAGGGCTTGGGGGCCATGGCTCCAATGTGTACACAATCTGTACAATAAAAACAGAGGCTGACACCCACTGTGGGCACCACATTCAGAAAGGACAAGGACACACCACAGCAGACCCTTGCCAAAGCTATTCCATAATCTTCCAGATGAGCATTTCCAAGCGCTTCCCCCAGGAATGTTCTCCTGGGGTCAGTCTCTGAATCTGCTCACAATGCCAGCTCCCTTGGTCCTGGCTCTGCCTCCTAGAAGGCTTTACATGGGCTCCTCTCACTCTCTGATGATTTCCTACTCAGAAAGATGACTCTAAGTCTCGTAACAGCCGATCTTTTTGGAAAAGCTTCATTGGGAGTGCGTTCACTCGGGGCAATCTGCCTCTTATCTACTTGTGTCTAGTAAACTCTGTGTGCCAATAAAGCATGCCCACAGTTCTCGGAGATAAATTCTTCCAACTCTTTGCTTTGTTCTCTTTGTCTGCTCCACCCCCTCTCTCCTTACTTTTGGTGATGTTTTCAAGTTTTTATTTTGAAATAATTTTACAGAAGAGTTACAAAAATAGCACAGTGGATTCCCCTGGGCTCTTCACCCAGTTCCTTGGTGTTTACATCTTGCATTAAACTATAGAGTGATTGTCAAACTGAGCAGCAAAGTCACTTCCTGCCCCCCTCCCTCAGTCGGTAACTGCTCCTCAGCCTATTCTTATCTTTTGTGACCTTGACACTAAGAACTAATCACTTGTATTTGGATCTTCCTCACCTTGGTTTTTTGTTTGGTCAGTTAGTTGATTCTGTTTGTATTTTTGGTTTTGTTTTGTTTTGGTTTTGTTTTGACTCTGTTCCTGACAGCATTAAGATTATGTTTTTGTGTTGTGAAGGTTCAAAACCCCTCTGTCCTATGTTTTCATTTTGGAGAAAGGAAATAAACAAACAAAATTATCTGAAAACACCTATTTACCCTGGCTTCCTCTAGGTGTACAAGGGAGACCACCTGCTTGGAATCTGTCACACACACACACACACACACACACACACACACACACACACAGCCCCTCACTACTGGATTCTAGGCAAGTGTTCTCCCAGTGAGCCACACCCTCCTCCTCTTCTTCCTCCTGTTCCTTCTCTTCTTCCTCTTCTCTCTTTGAAATAGGAATTTATTACCTAGCCCTGCTGTCCTAGATGTTACTGTGTACCCTCAGCATGGCTTCCAACTCAAGAGCCTTCTGCCTTAGCCTCCTGAGCTCACAGGCAGGAGCCTCAGTGCCCAGCTGGCCTCTTCTAAGTAGTAATTTCTGACTGTTTTGAAACATCACTAGATGTTTCAGTTTCATCTTGGATTCTCCCCACCCCTGTTCTAGAGTTTGTTATTTCTAAAATAATAAGTTTGGGGTCCCTATACCAAAGAATAATACCTGGAAAGAAAGCTCAGAGCAGTCACTGTGCCAACTGCAGCCACAGTACCATGTTTCCCAGGTCATCTCAAAAGCAAAGCCCAAAGTACTTCACCAATGCTTCCCCTGTGCAAACATACATATGTTTTTCTATATCTCTCTGTGGGTCTCTGTCTCCATCTCCCTCTTCTCACGTGTGTATGTGTGTGTGTGTGTGTGTGTGTGTGTGTGTGTGTGTGTGTGTGTTTTGTTGTTGTTGCTGCTGCTGTTGCTACTGCTTTTGTCAAGATATCACTCTGTAGCACGGGTTAGCCGGAACCTCACTATGTAGCCCAGGGTGGCCTCAAACTTGTACCAACCGTCCTGCCTCAGTCTCCTAAGTGCTCAGATTATAGGCCTGAGCCACCACACCTACCTACAAGTCTTTGCTAGAAGAAAAACTTGCAGATATTTCCCTCCAGTCTGTGTTTTGTTTATTGCCCTAATAGTGTATTTTTCCAAAATAGCAATTTTTAAATTTTTAAATGAAGTTTAACTTATTTTTTCCACTTATGAGTCACACTTTCAACATCATGTCTGAACACTAACCTAATTCAGACACAGAACATTCTCCTGTGTTCTCTTCTAGAAGTTTATTGCTGTGTATCTCACATGCTCTGAATCATTGTGAGCTTTTATTGTAAGGGTTGTATTTTTTAATTAAAAAATTATGTGTATAGGTGTTTTTGCATGCATGTATGTCTGTGCACCATGTGCATGCCCGGTGCCCACAAATGCCAGAAGAAGGTATTGTATCCTCCAAGAGTGTAGTTATAGATGGTTGTAAGCTGCCATGTGGGTGTTGGGGATCAAATTCAGGCTCTCTGTAAGAGCAGGCAGTGCTCTTAACCACTGACCCATCTCTCAAACCTCCTATTGTGGACTATTTTGAGAAGGTGAGATATGAAATCTGGGTCAAGGGTCATTTCTTTACATAGGGATTTTCCATTGTCAAAGCACAATTTCCATCAAAAATTGTCCTTTATCCTTTCTCCCTTGAATTTCCTTCTTACTGTTGTATAAGTCTTTGGTGAGAGTTTTTCCGGGTTGTATTCTATTCTATTGACTCCTGTACCTCTTTAAAAAATAAATATCATGTCCGGATTTCAACCACTTTTCAAAAGGTCTTGAAATCAAGTAGTTTAAGTTGTCTACTTTGTGTTCTGTTTTCAAAATTGTTTTAGCTCTTCCACCATCTTTGTTACACCTTTCCAAAGGAAGATTGAAATTAATAAATACTTGTTTAAAAAGACAGGATTTGGAAAGGGTGGTTGACTGGTTACTAGATCAACTCAGGAAGAACTGGCATTTTAGCAATATTGAGTCTCCAATATTTAATCACAGCTTTTTCTCCAGTTAGAGTCTTGATTTCCTTCCTCAGTGTTTTATAGCTTTCAGCTTACAGAGCTTATGCAAATTTTTATCAGATTTACATATAAATATTTCATTTTTGTACTATGATAGGTCTTCTATTTTATAAATTTTGGATTAAAATTCTACAGATCTAGTATTTAGAAATGTGATTTGATTTTGTATATTGATTATGGATCCTCAAACCTTGCTAAATTCATTTATTTGTGTCAGAAATTGTTTTATAAATTTTCTATCACTTTCCACCTTGATAATTGATAAAAAAAAAAAACATGAGAATTTCTCCCATCTTTTCCAATGCATTTGCCTTTGATTTCTTTTTCTTGCCTTATTGCACTAGCTTTCACAGTTCTGTTGAACAAATAGGAAAAACATTCTTACCCCAATCCCAGTCTTAGAAAGAGAATAGTCAATGACTCACCATTGGGGATGATGGTAACCTTGGGAATTTGGTGGATACTCTTCAGTTGAGAAAAATTCCTTCCATTGTATGGCATGACTGATCTAGAATTCATGAGGTGTTAGCCTCCAGTGAAAATTATATTTTTAAAGACTAACCAAAGTGTTAGAAGTTCCAAAACAGATAGCAAATGAAGACAATTTACCAAATGCAGCAGGACCAACAAGGGTCTGTTGTGTTTGAACCAAGCCTGCTCTTTCCCCCTTCTTTCTCCCGGCTCAGAAAGGTAGAAATTGCCCTGCAGATGAGCACAGCCAAGGACAGTATGTTCCTCATCCTCCCACCATGCCTCCCAAGATAGAAGGCTGTCTTTGTGGGGCATGGCATGGATATCTCTGACTCTGCCTCAACTGCCAGCTCTGAAGGTGATTTTCAAATGAGGAAAGTGGAGCAGCTGGGGAAGGGTCTCTTGTTCACACTCCTCACTTATAGGATAGAGGCTCTGCTGTAGTGACCTGTTACAGGCTCTTAGAGACATAAGATTTATTTAAACACACACAATGCATTTGTTGGGTTTGTAACATTTACAGATGGAACACAGACAAAAATAATACCACAAAGAGAGAGTAGGAACAACGCTGTAACATTATAACAGTAGTATGTCTATGCTTAACTGGAATGAACAATGAATGTGAAGAGCATTTGACAAGTGAAAAGATCAAAGGTCTGCCCAAGAATAAATACCAAGGAAATAACTCAAGAAAACATACTAAAATATAGTTAAAGAAATTAAAATTTCTAATTTAAAAATATTGAGATGCAAAATAAAACAGCAAGAACAAGCAATGGGCAAACACCAGGGCAGAAGGCTTAAGGAAGCCAGGTGGCGATTGTAAACCTAACTATATCAATAATGTGATGGCTAAGCTTGGTTTCCAGCTTGACTGAATCTAAAATCAACTAAAACACAAGCTGCTGTGAGGGACTTTCTCGATCAGATCATTTGAAGGGAGCAGATGCATCTGAAACTTGGGTGAGAGAAGGAGCCTTTGCTTTTTGTGTGCCTGCCTTCATTCCTGCTGCAGAGGCATTCCTTCGCTGGTATTTGAATCACCTTCTTCAGGATGTCAACCAAGACTAAAGACCATCAGCTCTCCATGGATCCTCCAGGCTCTCAATGCCAGGATGAAGCTACTGAGATATCCAGCCCCATGTACTGCACAGCTACACAATTCTTGGCTTCTCCAGTGTGAGACAGCCATTGTTGGACTACACACCATTTTGTATAAGCCAGTCAAAGAAATATTCATGTAAACTAGTCAAAAAATACATAGATATATGTAGATATATTTACTCTGTCATTTACATTCCTTTGGAGAACTCTAACTAATACAGATTATAATACTAAATGTGTATGGATTAAACAATCAAATAAATGGGAGGCATATTCACTCTGGGAGGGGGGAATGTACAATTTAACTATATGCTATCTCAAAGCACATTTACATTTAAAGACATAAACCAATTGAAACTGTTACATATTAAGATATACTTGTAAACAGCAACTATAAGAAAACATGAAATAGAACTATGTCCACATCAGATAAAACAGACTATAACACAAAAAAACATTATTGTAAATAAAAGATGTTTAATTACTATAAAGGTTAGTCCATCCAGAGGCCATAACAATAATAAGCATATAGACACCTAACAACAGGGCAACAAAACAAAGTAAAAGTTATTTTCAATAAAGAGCAATAGATGACTGGACAATCAAAGTAGACAACTTCAGAATCCACTTTTCATCACAAATAGGAAAACAAGTTAGTTGTAAAAGACAATAGAAGACTTGAACTTCGAACACTACACATCAACCAGACCTAGTAGGCACCTGTAGAGAATGCTCCCTCTCAGAAAATGTATACACTCTTCTAAGACACACATGAACCATATATTAGACAACCTCAACAAACTTTAAAGGATTGGGTCAGGTGGAATATATTCTTTAACCACATAATATAAAATTAGAAATCACTTTTAAAGAAGCACATCAAACTGGAAGAGAGACTGTCAGGGACTAGGAACAGGATCTAAAGGAGCAGCTGATAAGTGAGGCTGATAGAGAAAAGAAGAAAATACAATTCAAATACTTTATATGCATGCACAAAATGAATTGCTATTTTGGATAATTAATATGTAGTAATAAAAATTAGAAATCAATTTAGGGTCAGTTGGTAGTGATGTACATCTTAATCCCAGCACTTGGGAGATAGAGGCAGGAGAATCTCTGTGAATTCAAGGCCAGTCTGGTCTACAGAGTGATTCCAGGACAGCCAGGGCTACATAGTGAGACTCTGTCTTGAAGAACTCCCTCCCAAAAAAAGGAAGAAGAAGAAGAAGAAGAAGAAGAAGAAGAAGAAGAAGAAGAAGAAGAAGAAGAAGAAGAAGAAGAAGAAGAAGAAGGAGAAGAAGGAGGAGAAGAAGGAGGAGGAGGAGGAGGAGGAGGAGGAGGAGGAGGAGGAGGAGAAAAGAGAAAAAAAGAAAGAAATCAATTTAGGAAATCCATAGAAGTATGAAAATCAAATACTATATCTCTATTTAAAAAAAAAAAGAAACCAAAAAGTGCATTAGAAAAATAACATGAAGGAAACAGAAATCACAAGAATCAATATAGTTAAGGCAATGCTTAGAAGCAAGTCTATAGCCATTAATGCTTGTCTTTAAAAAAAGAAGAAGAATGGAGGCTAAAGAGATGGTTAAGAGCACTGGCTGCTCTTCCAGAGGACTTGGGTTCATTTCACAGCACCCGCATGACAGCTTACAATGGTTGATAACTCTAGTCCCAAGGGATCTGAAACTCTCCTCTGGCCTCTGTCAGCACCAGGAACACATGTGGTATACAAGCATTCATGTAGACAAAATATCTATACATATAAAAATAAAATAAAACAAAATATTTAAAAATAACTAAGAAAGGACTGAAATTGTAGCTTAGTTGTAAAGCATTTTCCCAGCATGTTGGAAGAAGAGGAGGAGAAGGAAGAAGAGGTGGGGAGATGAGAGGAAGTGCTAGGGATGGAGGAAGCCTCTCTGGTCCTTGTTGGCAGTGTGTGCAAAAACTAGCCACAGTTCCTTCCTCTTCTGGGAAGACTGCAACCTGAGACTGTTCCCCTACAAAGACCTCCTACTGAGACTGGCTAACTCCTCCAGCTGTACAGAGGTTCCAGGATGATTAGTTGGTGGTGACATTTCATCAGAACTTTGAATATCAACTAGACTTAGTAGGCACCTATAGAGAATGCTAACATCCCTCCCCCAGAAAATATATACTCTTCTTAGATGCACATGGACATTTTCCAGAATGTACCATATATTACATGGTCACCTGATCCCATCCTTTCTGTATGTGTAGTGTATCTGTGTGCCAACCCTTTCTTCATCTCCTCATGACACCATCCAACCATGTGGATGAGGCATGCAAAAGACTTAAAATTAGTTTAATCTTTCATCTTAAAACACAAAGATAATAAAAGTAAGAACAAACTAAGGTAACAAGAAAACAATAAAGATTGAAGTAGGAATCAATGAATTAGAAAAGGGGAAGAAACTCAATAACAACAAAACCCAGTTCTTTGGAATGATGAATAATGTTGGTGACCTTTTAACTTATACAGAAGAGACCTGCAATGATTAGAATCAAGCCTGAAAAATGAAACATTACTACTGAGCTTACAGAAATGAAGTGAGGATTATAAGGAGGCATCATGAAAAACTATATGCTGGCAAATTGCATAAATTAGACTGAAGTAGATACCTCTGAGAATGGCATTGTCTTAGTTAGGGTTTCTATCGTTGTGATAAAACACCACAAAGAAAAGCAACTTGGGGTGGAAAGTATTTATTTAACTTTACAGTCCCACATCATAGTCCATGATGGAAGAAAGTCAGAGAAGGAATTGAAAGCAGAACCTGGAGGCAGGAACTGTAGCAGAGTCCATGGAGGAGTGCTACTTACTAGCCACTCCTCATGGCTTGCTCTGCAAGCAAGAAAGCAAGCATATACTCTAGGAAAAGAGTAGCAGAGCTGACAGGTTCCACCAAGCACTGGCTGTATTTCTCCTCTCCCTGTTAGTCCCCCCTTGTCTCCCCCAGGGTAGGTACTTCCAGCAAAGTGGTGTTATTTTCTTGAAATCCCATCTTACCCTTATGTAGGATGCAAAGATGAATAGGGCCTTAAGTACCCCTAAAATTGAAAAGTTTACTAGGGGAAAGGGCAACAGCACTCTGCAAATGCTCCCCTGAAAAAGAAATCATAAAGTTGCTTTATTCTGACCTAGCTAGTGTGGACCACTATTGACCATCCTGTTTTAGGGGCCCTGAACTAGCCCATCAGAATAGATCACCTCAAATTATCTTTATGTTCCATTTATCACTCACCACCAACCAATTCTTTTATGGCCCATCCTCCAGCACCACCACTACTTATGTCCCATTTGGGAGAGTGGCTGTGGGTCAGTCCCTCCCAGAGCTAACAGAACTAGCCTAGGTGTCCAACATAGAGGTGTCTTAGCTTGCTTTTTATTGCTGTGGTGAAACACCAAAAACAACTTGGGGAGGAAAGGGTTTATTTTAACTTACAGTTCCAGTCTATCATCAAAGAAACTCAGGCAGGAACCTAGAGGCAGGAGCTGATGCAGAAGCCATGGAGGAGTGCTACTTACTAGCTTGCTCACAATGGCTTGCTTGATCTGCTTTCTTACACACCAGCTGCCCACAGTGAGCTGTGCCTTCTCACATCAGTTGCCAATCATCAATCAAGAAAATGGCCACAGACCAATCTGGTGGAAGCATTTTTTTTCCAGCTAAAGTTCTTTCTTCCCAAATGACAGGGGCTGGAGATGGCTCTGGGGTTAAGAGCACTGGCTGTTCTTCCAGAGGACTTAGGTTTGATTCCCAGCACCCACATGGAGGTTCACAACCATCTGTAACTACAGTCCCAGGGGATGTGAAGCCCTATCTGGCCTCGCTGGGTACCAGGCACACATGTGGTACCCAGACATACATGCAGGCAAAACATTCATGACATATTTTTTTAATTTAAAATTTTAAAAGTTAAAAAAAAACTAGCAGCACAAGAGTAACAGATAGAGAAAAATGTGATATACATACACAATGTTTTTCATCCATAAAAAAGAATGAAGTTATGTCATTCTCAAGAAAATGAATACAACTGGAGATAGTAATACTCAGAAAACTAAGCCAATGTTAGTAATGGCTCCTAGATTTTATATAGATGTGTGCATGACATGAAAGTAGAAGACAAACTGCCCAGGGCAACAAAGGGGACCTGCAGAAGGAGGACAAGCCAGGGGTGTGGGTGTGATATCCTCAACATTCAGTGTGTGAAATCAAATGCGTACGTTATGTTTTAAAGCAGAGCAAGTCTTTGTTCTTACTCATTCCCTTTCCTGAACACCTTCAGTCTTCTACCAGCTTCCAAATTCCTCTACAATATCCTCTAACTTAAATCTTCCAAAAAGTAACTTCCCAAATTTTACTGTTTTTTTAAATGTCTTCTATGTTTTGAAAAATATTTTCACTGAGTACAGAATTCCAAGTAGACAATATTTAAAGCATTTTGAGGCTGTCACCCCATTTTCTTCTGTCTTACCTGACTTCTGATGGTACTCAGCCTTACTTTATCATATGTAATCTATTATTTCCCTCTTCAGTCACCTCTTGGATTTTCTTTGTGTTCTATTTTCTGTGGATGGAATGTAATGCATGTACTTGTCTTGTTTTGGTTTGTTGTTTTGTTCTGACTTTTTATGGGTAGGTGCATTTAATCTGTCTGAAATTTTTGGATCTATAGTTTAATATCTACCACTAATTTTGGAAAATTCTTAACTATTGTTTCTTCAAATAGTTTTTCTGTCCCACATTCTCTGTCTTCTCCTCCCAGGATTGCTACAGTGCATAAAGTATGCTGCCACAAAACTCTTGTTTCCTTTTGGAGTTCACATAGGTCATGTGTTCTGGCCAGTCTTCAAGTTCACTCTCCGGTAAGGTTTCCTGCTCCCTCATTTAATCTTTATCTGTGTTGCTGTGTCTCTCCTTCTAAGAATTGCCATTTGCTTTCTCTAGCTCCCATCCCTTTCCTGGTTGTCTTTGTTAGGGTTTCTATTGCTGTGAAGAGACACCATGACCACAGCAACTCTTATAAAGGAAACATTTACCTGGGGTGGCTTACAGTTTCAGAAGTTCAGTCCATTATCATCATGGTGGGACATGTTGGCGTGCAGGAAGACATGGTACTGGAGAAGGAGCTAAGAGTTCTACATCTGAACAGGAAACAGGAAGTAGTCTGTCTGATTGGCCGTGGCTTGAGCATATATAAGACCTTAAAGCCCATCTGTACAGTGACACACTTCCTCCAACAAGACCATGCCTACTCCAACAAGGCCACACCTTCTGATAGTGCCACTTTTGGGGGGGGGGCATTTTCTTTCAAACCATCACACTGGGTTTTTTTTTTTTTCTTATGGCTGCCACCCCTTTCCTGGTTCCCTACTCTTTTCCTGAAATGATCCCTTTGATCTTACGTGCTGTGCACCTTTCCCATTACTTTCTTTAAATATCCATTTGTAACTTAACAATCCCCTTTTGGGTAGTTCCAAAATCTCATCTCTGCAAAGTGTAGTGGTCACTCATCTTTCTGTATGCCATTCTTGTTGAAGACTGGGCACCCTGTATATTGTCTGAGACAGACATGGGCACACCTTTCCTTTTGCTGAGCTTTTATTACTTCTTGTCAGGAGTTAGGCTAACTTAGAAGCTGCTTGCTGTAATGGCTTCCCCAGAGTACTAGGGGCTTCAAATTCCTCTACTTTAACTGGAGCAGACACAGGCTCTAAAGGCCCTATTTAGAGGTTCTGATATTAGTACTTTTCCAACTCTTTCCCCTGAGGTAGGGGACTTTTTCCTGCTGTTTCATCCCAGATGCAATAGATTTTCCTAGTTCCTTAACTACAGCAGTTTTTCATGCCTATTTCTCTGCAAAGTAAGACTTTTGTTCCAAAGGAAAGATGGAAAGGAATAGCCTAGGTATAGCCCCTTTTGCATGGTTGTTCCCCTCCTCGGGGAACACAAAGGAAACTCTCAAGAGCCCTCAACCCCACCCAGTCTTCCTAGTCAGCGCCTTGTATGGGTTGTGAAGCAAAAGCTTTCACTGAGATATTTGGGCTCCCATGAGGCACTCTGGGCTCCGTCATGTCCCTTCAGCCTTTCACACAGTCTCCATCAATTTGTCTATTACTCTATCTCACTTTTGCCACCAATGCCTGGTGGCTTTCCCCACAGCCAGTCAAGTTCTATGCCCCTTGTATCCTTACATGTTTCTGTTTCTCTCCAGATCCTGTGCTAGGTGATCATGCTGCAGCTTCGCTGTGGGGGTTTCCTTTTCCCTTGTGGCCTATTGGCCACCAGTCCATAAGGACAAGGGACAGAATCAATGACAGAGAGCTTTGTATAGCTTGTGGGTACAACAGAGACAGCCCTCTGGGAGATGGCTTGGGTGAATCTGCTCAACTTTATTCATATATAGGATTGGGACCAGTAGCTAGGGAATCACCTAATTTGCATTAAACAGCATGCTCCTATCATAAAGCTCCTAGTACAAGTCTTAGTTATCATCTGTGGAAGCATGGTCCTGTCGTAATGTTCCTAATTACCATATGGGCAGCAGGCGAAAAGTTTCTGCAGAGAACTGCATCCAGGGTCACACTAGAGATAAGTCAGGCATTCAGGCCTAGCGACAGTCTCCAGATAAGGTCAGGTAGAGAACAACGCGCCTTCCACAGGGTAGGGGGTCCCCAAGTCATCTATGTTGCTGAGCTCAGAGACAGCTGCTAGGTGGTGGCAGATTGCAACCTCCAACCATCAGGGCCTCCCAGCACTTCATCTCTGCACACACACAGCAATGGCTGCTTCTGACTTTTCCCTTTCTTTTCTTAATGTGTGTGTGTCGGGGGTCACTTTTCCTAGTTCTGCACACCCCTCCTTGTTTCACAGTATACACCTTAAACTTTGTCTTACCTTGTTTTCCACTGCTGTGATAAACACCATAACTCAAAGCAACTTTATTTGGTTCACACTTCCATATCACAGTCCTTCACTGAGGGAAGTTGGGGAAAGGAACCCAAGGCAGGAACCAGGAGGCAGGAAGCAGAGACGGAGAAGGGGTGCTACTTTCTGGCTTGCTTCCCGTGACTTGCTTAGCCTGCTTTCTTATACAACTCAGGACAAACTGACCAGGGATGGCACTGTGCCTAGTGGCCTGGGCCCTCCCACATCAATCATTAATCAATAGAAAGCTTCACAAGCATGTCCAAGGGGCTAATCTGATGGAGACAATTCTTCAGATGAGGGTTCCTCTACCTAGATAACCCTAGTGTGTCAAGTTGACGAAAAACTAACCAGCACAACCTGTATTGTTTTGAGGAAAAGAATCTCATCTTGTTTTCCTCTTCCACTTAAATTTTAATTTTTTTTTTTCAATTGATCGCACCCTCACTGAGTCTTGGGGATGCAGAGATGACAACTCTGGTTAAAAGCACTGGCTGCTGCCGGGTGGTGGTGGTGGCAGCGGCAGCAGCGGCGGGGGCGCACGCCTTTAATACCAGCACTTGGGAGGCAGAGGCAGGTG
The DNA here is from genome assembly GCF_049852395.1 of Peromyscus maniculatus bairdii. Taxonomy (NCBI): domain Eukaryota; kingdom Metazoa; phylum Chordata; class Mammalia; order Rodentia; family Cricetidae; genus Peromyscus; species Peromyscus maniculatus. Next base: position 47,379,999 of record NC_134852.1, on the reverse strand, counting down.
GATCTTTGTGAGTTCAAGGCCAGCCTGGGCTACTAAGTGAGTTTCAGGAAAGGCGCAAAGCTACATAGAGAAACCCTGTCTTGAAAAACAAAAACAAAAACAACAACAACAAAAAAAAAAACACTGGCTGCTCTTGTAAAGGACCCGGGTTCAGTTCCCAGTACCCACATGGCAGCTCACAACCATCTGTATGATGTACATAAACTCACATAGGCACACACATTTGCATAACTAAATAAATCTTTATAGTTTTGATCAATTGAAAGTATTTAAGGGACTCTACACCCTCTCTTAGCCTCTACTCTGAAATCTTTCAACCCACCCAAGATTTTGACAACTATCAGCTAGGCTCTCGCTTCGCTATGTTTCCTTGAGAGTTTTCCATTAGCCTTTGTTACCAAAAGTATTTGCTAATAATTTGTCTTTACTATTGCTTCTTAGGACCTTTTAAGCTGCAAAAGTATCACACTTTTCCTTCCTTCTTATGAACCAGATAATTATGGTTAAGCTCATCTTTTTCTTTAGTACCTTGTCAAATGCAGCTAGCAACAGCCAGCATGCACTATAAAGGATCTCCTCCATGCTATCCTTGGGAGCTGTGTGCCTGCATCCCATTTCCCAAATCCCTGGAGCTGACAGTTGTGCCAAATGCTTTGCCACATTCTAACACTCTGTTTCTTCTTCCCAGCTTTTGCAGATCACTCAGTGCCTACTGGAGTTTGGATCTGAAACATCTCCCAAAGACCACATGCAAAAGGTTTGTCCCCCAGCCAACAGCACTATTGGGAGGTGATGGAACCTTTATTAGGTGGAGCCTAGTGGGAGGAAGTAAGATCATTGGAAGTGTTCTAGTCTGCTTTCTGATTTTGTGATAAATATCATGACAAATAGCAACTTCAGGAAGAGAGGGTTGCTTGTTTTTGTTCTTCATTTTACAGTTCCCTGGTCATAATCAAGGACTCATAAGCAGGAACTCAGGTTGGGCAGGTACCTGAAGGCAGGAACTGAAGCAGAAATCACAGAGGATGTTGCTTACTGGCTTGCTTCTCACAGCTTGCTCGGCCTTTCTTATACTACCCAAGACCACCCGCTCAGGGGTGAGAAGCAAAAAGTAATAAGCACAGGAGACATGTCCTTGAAGGGGATAACTGGGACTCTGGTGTCCTCCTCTTATTTCTCCTATTTCTACCCTGTTGTTATGAGGGGTCCAGACATCCTCCACTATACCTCCCGCATAATACACTATGCCATCATTGGCCAAAATCAGCTGTGCTGAGTGACTATAAAATGAAACCTCTGGAACCATTAGAGAAAAATAAACCTTCCTTCCTTAGAAGTTGAAAGTCTCTGGTATTTTGTCACAGTGTCCAAAAGCCAACTAACATTCTACACCAATATAGTCAATGCTCCTTGTATTTTAGGTTTGGATTTTTGTCTGATACAGACTTCCACATCAGTCAAAGAGGATATATTATAGGATTCCCTTAGGTCCGTCAGGGATAGCTGGTTGATGGCTTTGCTTTGGCCCCTACTGCCTAGAGCTTTTCAGATTTCTTCCTTATATGTGATATCCCTAAGTTCCCCTTATATTGTACTCCTAATTTCAAGTGATTTTGACCTATCACTTTGTCCAACAGACAGAACCAAAGGCATTGCAGACCTTCATGCCCCAGAATGAGATTCCTACTTTCCTCTTTCCCACTAAGTGTTTCCAGTACTAAGTGTTTCTGATTCAAACACTTAGTACTGCATTCTAGTCTTGGCTCTGGAAGTGTAGTTCTGTCCATTCAGAACACCAAGTCCCTCTGACCCTGGGGATTGCTGAGAAGCATCTTGCAACCAAAGCTAACTCAGAGGTTTACACACCTGAGCCTCCTTTACAGTATCATGACAACATCCCTCCCTGGTGGTTTGGAACTGTGAGAACTGGAACATGGAATTGGCAAGAGCTACTGAGTACTCAAGCATCACCTGATAGTGTCTCCACTGAAAAGCAAATAGGCGAGAGGTGTGGAAATGGAGGATGAGAAGAAGAGAATAGTCTCTAAGCTTAGCCTCCCCTGACTCACTCAAGGACTTGCCTACAGTACCTGATAAGTTTTAGACCTCCTAAAGGCCTCTCCTCCAACACAGCAAACCAAATCAGACCAAACTGGAAAGCCTAGGTTTAATGGGTAAAGTTCTCCAGCGATTCCCCGGCCCCCTGCAGAGAGGAGACAGGGATGCAAGACCTGAAGAACCACTTGTCTGTTTTCTGGGATGCAGCTTATATACCCTGTGGGAGTAGTCTTCAGCCTCTCTGGGGAAGGAGCTGTGTTTGGCGGGCTTTAAAGGGGTGGGTTTAGGGAAAGAGATAGGGGAGGAAAGTTGAGGTGGATTCCACCAGACTCCTTCCAAACAGTACCCAGTAAATTCCTCCCCCACCCTAGTTGGATGTTGTAATACACACCGGTTAGAATCTTCAGCAACATGCTGCTGTTCTGAGTCCACTCAGTGTTCATGCCTGGTGCCTCTCCTATCCCAACCAGCATCCTCTGAGGAGGCCACCTTAGAAAGACAGAGAAAACAATCTCCTATATGCTCTGAAAGACCCTGTGTGACAGATATGCAAGACCAACCTGAGGCCACCAGGTTTAAAAGGCAGCCAATCAATAGAAAGTCATTAGAAATCAATCCTGTGGCAATGAAGGCTCCCATTTGCTCACCCCAGCTCACCACTAGCAGCCTCTAATGCTGGAGCTATTCCCCATTGATATGCATAGCATATGCCAATTTAAATTTATTGAAGCACTTTGCTTTTTTTTTTAAGTGCTTAAATTTGGAAAAGATGAGCTTTATGGGCCAGCCTAACGTGGAATGATCAGAAGTGTTAAAAATGTGTTGCACTTTTTGTCATTTACAAAAGGTTAAAGAGTTGGGTTTATGAAATTCTTGGTGATTTAAAAATCACAAGTTCGCTTTAATCCAGGGCAGTATCAGAATCTAAGAATCCCTGGAAATGTGGGAAATGTGGTATCCAAGGTTCTCTAGAGGAACAGAACGGATAGAATGAATGTGTATAACAAATGGGATCTGTTAGAGTGGTCTACAGGCTGTGGTCCAGCTAGTCCAACAATGGCTGTCTACCAACAAAAAGTTCAAGAGTCCAGGAAGCTGGACATCTCTGCTGGTCTCCAGCATACTCTGGATCCTGAAGAAGTAGAATCTAATGTCAGTGAAGGAATGGATATGCTAGCAAGAGCAAGGGCAAGCAAGCAAAGAGCTTCCTTCTTCCATGCCACCAAAAGATGTGGCCCAGATTTAGAGTGGGTCTTCCCACCTCCAAAGATCTAATTAACTAAAAGTTCCTCACAGGTGTGCCCAGCAATTTAGGTTTTTAGTTAATTCCAGCTGTAGTCAAGTTGATGAGCAGAATGGCCACCATACATGGTTTATTCTCCAGCTTGCCCACAGTGATCTTCAAAACTTAGATCTTTCCCCAGGGAAGTCACCTAAAAGATCATTTAAAAGTCAATTTGAGGTTCCTTTTTAAATTTCTTATTTAATTTACAGGCAATGTGGGCTTCTGATAAGCATGATATTACAGTGATTCCAAATATTTAGCAGAACTCATATCCTTAAAAGAATTCCACTCTTTCAAATTAAAACTCATTTAAAAAAATTGAAGTGATTTTAATTGGTCTTCTCTTCAGGCTGGGGGGAAAAACATCTTACTTCACTTTTAAGAACATTAATTTTTTGTTTTGCCCTGCTTGTTAAAGACGCACACGTAAAGTTAGCGCAATCAGCGCTGTGATTTCAGGAATCTTAATCTCACACAGTAAACACTGATCAACCTGCAGAATCTCAGACTGCTGCCAGGAGCAAGCAAACGACGAGCTGCTCCTTCACTGGGGCTGAAGTACTGATCTGCTTTGCAGAGGATGGGGAGACTCCCACAGCCACAGATGAAGCAGGATGCCACCCCTCTCCAGGGCAAGGAAAGGCAGAAAGGAGTTGTAGGAGGCTCGAGGGCACTGAGGGTGGGTTTTCTCTTCAGCGGTGGGCTCTGGCTGGATTTGACTTTCTGTATCCACACTCTGTTCTTTAATTTTACCTATAACAACTCATTACAATGATCTCTGATCTAGAACATGACTTAGAAGAGGTGCTGGTATTTACATTTGCTGATTTTGTCCTGAAAAAAAATTCTTTGTAAAAGAGATAAACATTCCCTGCCTCTCATCACTCACTGAAAACACTCACTTGTGAACTGGAGAAGGGTTCAGCCAGTAAAAAGAGCTTGTGGTCAAATCTGATGACCTGAGTTTGATTCCCAGGTCTCCTCATGATGGATAAGAAAATAGACACCACAAAGTTATCCTCTCACCTCTGCTCTTGGGTCAACACACACACACACACACACACACACACACACACACACACACACACTTAAGTAATTCCTTTTAAAGACGCACATGTTCCATGGGTGATCAAAAATGTCACACACATGAAAAAAGGTATATAAATGTGAGCATAGATGTTTGTCCCACTTGAAGTACTTGTCAGCTCTCCATGCCTGAATTACTTACCAGTTATTAGTTATTTGCTTATTGATTTGGTTTTTGAGAGTCTTGACTATCAACATGGACTGACCTGGAACTCATTATATAGTTCAAAAAGGCTTGAATTCCTAATCCCCCTGCCTCCACCTGAGTAGTGCTGAGTTAGAGGCATGCACCAACAAGCCTGGCTCTGTGCCTGGAATTCCCCTCCTGGTTTGTGCTTCATCCTAAACTCCCATGGGTTTCTGGAAGCACGGATCTGCCTCGTGGGTGCTCAGTGCCTCACAGACACTGGGATCCCTTCTGGCCACAGCAACAGAGAGATCCTTTTCTGCTCTCTCCCACCGTCCACGGGAGTGCCTCTGGCAGGTGTGGCAATTTAAGTGTCTCCCACCTGGGAGTTTTGGAGCCAACAACCTCAGTCTTTGAGATAGGACAGGAAGGGAAACGAAATTACATCCAGTGAGTCACTTTATCAAAAAATTCCACAAGAAATTGGTTGTTACCTGCAGATAACAATTGGTTTGTTAGCTATTAGCCAGGGGCAAAGCCAAGGCCAGTAACAGCTCCAGCTGTCCAGTCGTTAACTGCAGTAAAAGCCGATTCTGAGGTGGTTATTGCTGTGATAAAATATCCTCAAAAGATTATAACAGCAATAGTGTATGGGAGAAAAAAAGTCTTAGTGGCCCTGGTATGACTGAATGGCTGCGTTTGAAAAATTGGCCGTTCCCTGGCGGTTCATAACCGATTTTCCACCAGTCAAAAGCAAGTTGTGCTCTGTTAGGTTTATTGTACAAGGCAATAAAAATATTGGCCAGGTTAAACTGTCAGTGTGCTATGGCATTAACCATTCTTTTACTGTGTTTAATTTAGGCGTTACGATGATTCATTATGGAAGAACGTGTCCCATGCAAATGAACAGACATCGGGTGTCAAAAATATGCACCGTGTTTTTTTAAAGCAAAATTAATTTTTATTTGACAGCTTCTGTAGGCGGAAGGACATCGGAAATGTGACAAAAAGTGTACAGAACTTATACTTTTTTTAAATTGCCATGGCATCTCTGAGAGGTTGAGTCGTGACAGTGTGGTTTCCCTGGGGTGTCTGCCTGCTGTGTGTTAAATAAAGTGTCTGCTCAGGGCACGTGTTAACCAACAGATGCCTTCTAGAGGGACACAGCTCAGGGAAATACGTGGTGGTCTCAGTGCCAGGTGAATTCTTGCCTCATAGACCTGGACCTTTTGCTCTTCTTGAGGTCTTCCCACACATCTGGCACCAAATGACTCCGGTGAGGCATGACTCTGGGTTGACCTGTTGGATCAGGCTTGTGGGAATGCTTCCAGAAACAGCTGTGACCTTCTAAAAGGGGTCAGCCAGCAGTCAAGGCAACAGATGACCGGGATCTGACTGCTGGTAAGGGAGTCAAGAGTCTACCTTGAGGCCTGGCTCTTCTCTGATGTCCTCCTGCAACCCTGTCAGCTGTGGAAGCATATTATCAAAACCTATGGGTGCTAAAGCTAGATGCTTGCTGTCTAAATTAAGGATGTGGCTGCCACTGGACATGGGCACATTTGGTAGAAAGTCAACATGGTTCCTGATGCTGACCAGGAGGGAAACATCTATGCTCTCCTCCCCGAAGTCCCAAGAATGATCTATCTAGCCCTTCCATGGCACACAGTACTTTCTGACTCAAGAGTACAGCTGCTGACAGCTCTTGCTGCCCAACTTTACCCTTGTTTCTTGAGCAGACAAAACAAAAATGGTCCTTGTTTGGTGTCTAGGGACACATGTGCCCTGCCTCCTTCCGAAGCAGGAAAGCTCAAGAGCCCCATACCCTACCCACTTGTACACACTTTTCAGAACCTCTTGTCTGCCCGAGGGCTGCAGCTGTGGCTCACCATCCAGGCTCCTTGTGTGGACAACTTTCAAGCAATATTACCAGACATCTTTCAAGCAACATCACCAGACACTCTGTTCCTAATACACTGGCATCAGCCAACTACTCAAGGGCTATCTGGTGTCTGAGTAGAGAGTGCTGGAGGTAAACCAGAAGGGGATCCATGGACAGCTGTGTCAGCAGGATCTACATGGGTGCAAACAGGGTCCCTGCTTTCTTGTTCCCTCAAAGCACTCAGGCCAACCCAGGTTGTAGGCTGTGCTTAAAATGGCTCTTACTGGCTCCATAGAAACTCCATTTATTTTCCTTCCAGGAGGCCTCATGGTCTTACCTCCATGCTAAGAGTGAGTCCAGAAGACTCCACAGCCTAGAGAGATCCCTTTGAAGCATTTGGGCTTTGGGAAACAATGTCAACACACAGGCACCCACATAGCCACACAGTTATCCACCCACTCTCTCATTGAACACACACACACACATCTTAGTCAGCTGTTATCACCAGGCTCTGTAGAAGATACTCAGCCACACCTTCTTCTCACAGTTCTGATAACTGAACATCCAAATCAAGGTGCCGACAAACCAAGGCACATATGTCTGAAAACTTGATCCCTAGTTGGCAAAAGTGTTGGAGAAGGATTAGGAGGTGTGGCCTTGTTGGAAGAAGTGGGTCACTGGAAGCAGGCTTTGAGGTTTCAAAAGAGTCACAGTGTGCTCTTTCTGCCTCTTAATTGCAGTTTGAGAATATGAGCTCTCAGCTGTTCCTGCCACCGTGCCTTTGCTGTGCCATCGTGGACTTCAACCCCCTGAAACCTTAAGTCTAATTAAATACTGTCTTTTAGAAGTTACATTGGTCATGGTGTTTTGTCACAGCAAAAGAGCAGTAACTGAGACACAGGTGAACTCCCTCTTGCTGGGTCTTCTCATTTCAAGGAGAGTGATCATGTTCTTGTATCTATTCTTACTCTTATAAGGCCCCACATCCATCATCATTATCTCACCTAAAGTCATTTACCTGCCATGGTCTCTACCTCCAAACACCATTGCTCTGGGAGGTGAGGCTCCTGCATATGAATCTGGTGGACACCAACATTCAATCCATAGAACCCACATATATATGTGTACCATATTTGCACAGGTACATGTACACATAGACACTCACACTCACCTGTACACATGCACGGACATACACACTCACATGCATACCCATATGATCACACACTGGTACACAGAGTTTACACACATCCACTGATGGAATCAGGAGGTGCTTAAGGAGCTAATGGGGTAAACCAGGTCCTGTGTCAAGCTGGCCAGATCAGTGCACACTCAGCTCCTTATAAGCCCAGTTTTGGCAACATAGCACCCAGTGATCATGAGTTTAATAACCAGAATCTGGGTCTATAACTGTGTGTTAGCTGGCATTTAGTCAGTGACAAATACCTGAGAAAACCAACAAAGATAGTTAATAGTTGTTTTCATCAGTGCTAAAACTAAATACATGACAGGAAGCACCTTAAGTGAGGGAGGCTTGCTTTGCCTCATAGTTTGGGAGTGAATATAGCCGATCACGGTAAAGAAGGCTTGATAACAGGAGTGGTTTCATGCTGGGGCCATCTGAGTGGGTTAGAAAGAAGAGGAATCAACTGTGCTCAACTGGCTTTCTCCTTTATTCATCTGTTTCATTTGGACCTGTGTCCACAGGTATGTTCACATTCACAGGTGTGTGTACATCACAGGTACAAACCTGCACCGGGAGATGCGAAGGGTGAGGGAGAGGTGGCAGAGCTGCAGCCAAGCTATTGGTTCCGAAGCTTTCTCTGTTCTGCCCATCAGTCTAAGAGACTAGGACTCCTGGAAGGAAAAGGGAAGTGGCTCTTGCTCCTAGGACCTCTACCCTCGAGTGTTCAGGGACAGCAGGTCCAAGCCTGACAGGTGAATGGCTCATTGTTTTCTGAATGATTTGAGGTAAAGCTGAGAATCCTGGGGCTGGGGCCAGGGGTCCCCCTTCATCCTCATTTCATTGTTAATTTTTCAGCTCCAGCTGCCTCCTAAACCAAAGAAGCTGTCCTGGTCCCTTCAGATCTCATTCTCCTGACAGGGCCAGTGAAAGGATGCTCTAGCCATCTCTTCCCAGCATTCTGGAAGCCAAGCCTCAGGGCAGCCCAGAGACACACTAATGAAGAATCCAAGCACTGTTCCAGCCACTTGGGGAGGACCGTGACCATGCCTCACAACTTGTGCTACAAGGCTGGTTCCTTGGTAGCCCTGGGTGGTGGCCTTGATCAGGTGATGCCACGTGTCTGCTCCGGCTTCTACCAACTAAAAGAAAACATGGTTCTTAGGCTGGCCCTTGCCTGGCATCCCTTTCACAACACCAGTCAACCCTCCCCAAATTTTCCTTTGACTCACAAACATTTATCTTTCTGTGTCAAGGATTGATTCTAGCATTGTATTTTCCAAAACTATATTGCATTTTTGCAAATGTTACACCAAAAAAATGAATGAAATAATATAAAAATTATATTTATTTTTATTTCTAGCCAACTCGATGTTGTATATGGGAAAGCACAGCCCTAGGCAAGTCCACATGAAATACTTCAGTACAGTGGTTTAGCACAATTGACTTCAGGAACATGTTACTCACAAACATAACTAATTTTCTGTTTACACAGAGAATCGAGAGTTGGTGTTATGTCTCCAAAGCAAGTTCATCTGGTTTCAGATTTAAAGCAGCATTTCCCCTAGATCTTTGGGTAGCAAGCCTGTGCTTGCATGGCTCCACAAAAATCCACCAGGTCCCCATTCTCCTTCCTTCTCAAAGGCCGCATTTGACTAATTCTGTTCTTCTGTAATTGCTAAATCAAAAGAATTTATTATCCCTGAAACTTTAAATGGGAAGGAAATAAGAGGAGGAGGTTAGCATTGAACCTTAATAATGATAAAATTCAACCATGGTCAGCCGCCTGCAAACCCATAATCCCCATCCAAGAGAAGATGGCAAATGAGGAAGGTGGGCTGCTCTGAAATAGCACAGCCATGTCGCCCTTCCATTTGGCACCAGGCAGCTGATGTGGGCTCCTTCTATGAGGGAGAAAGAGCAGCACGGGTTTTTCTGCTACCTGCTTAAATGAAGCCTAATTCCTCTTATTTTGCTGTAATTAATTTGGCTTAATTCTCCCTCCTCTTGCTAGAGGCCTCTTGCCATATTCCTGGGTTTTAAAGATCACTCTGGGATAGAAAGAAAAGGGAAGGGAGAGAGAGGCAGGAGGGGAAATAGGGGGTAAGGCGCGGAGTGAGGAGGGTGGAAGAGCTTGGCTTCACAGCATTCCCTCAGCAATCAGAAAGGCACGTCTTTGGGGTAGGGACACTGGGCTCAGATGGGGCTACAGCAGGTACCTGGCTAGGGCTGCACTCACCAACAGAGATGCTCCCAAGACAGGACCTGTGAAAATGGGTGCTTTTATGTCCTTTTGGTATCCAAGTAGGAATTCCATGTTGAAGCCACACTGTCCTTGGCCCATGGGTTCCCCTTGGGGGGCCTAGAGCTTCAAAGCAGATCCAATCCACCTACAAGGAATGGACAAGTGGTGGTGAGCCCCCTCATACACAGGTTGCCACACTACTAGGTCATCCAGGGGCTAGCAGTCACCATGTGGATCAGCAGGAAGCAGGCATATTCCCTATTCCTCATGCTAGGAAAAAGCTGGTCCTAGGAAACTGCAAGGTCTGACATCTCTATCCTGAGCTGTCAGAATGTCATCTGTTCCCTCCATCTTGGGTTACGTCCTCCATGTTCTGCTATCCTGACCCCGAGATGTGGCCATGCCTTGTAACCTCTGACAGCCCTGCATATTTGGCTGCACTCTCCAGGCTTGGCTACATCCCCATGTGGCTACACCTTCCCACTCTGCCATCTCCATGTTAGACTGGGCCCTGAACAAGCAGCTTCACTCCCTTACAACTAATCTTATCCTAAGTACACTTCTGCTGTTCAAGATGCCCAACCTTGTTTCCCAGCTGCCTGGCTCCTGTTTATTTTTTAATTTTAAAAGCTAATTATAAAAAATTAACTTTGTATGTGCACAAATTTATGTGTATGAGGTGTGTACACACAACAGCCTGAGCCTGTGCACATGGGGGGTGGGGAGCGGGAGCCAGAAGAGAGTATCCAGTGTCCTCCTCACACTTTCCACCTTATGCCTTTTGAGGCAGAGTCTCTCACTGAACCTGGAGTTCGCATTATCCAGCTAGGCAAGCAGCCAGCAAGCCCAGGTGATCCCCATCTCTACTCTCCTTAGTGCTGGAGTTACAGATGTGAACAGAACCATGACAGGCTTGCCCCACAGATGTTGGGATCTGAATTCTGGCCTCATGCTTTCATAATAAGTGCTTTTAACCACTGAGTCATCCCTCCAGCTCCGGGATTTTATTAGTGTACAGTCATTGTGTAAGGTAGTGACTTTCAAATGACATTTTCATACAGCTACCTCACGTACTTTGCTCACCCCTTCACTTACCCATTCTTCTTATGCCCCATCCCTTCTACTGGTCCCTTACTCTTCCAAAACAGCTCCCCCTCTGCTTCTACGCCATGGGGTTTTGTTTTGTTTCCTAAAGCTGGACTCTGACTATGAGGGAAAACACAAGCTTTTTGTCTCCCTGAGTCTAGTTATTTTGTTCAACATCATGATTTCCAGCTCCATCTATTTTCCCAAAAATGACATGATTGCCTACTCTGTGGCTGAATAAAACATGTTGTACACCTATACCACATTTTCTGTATGCAGCCAACCATTGAACACCTAGGCTGGTTCTCTAAGTTGACTGTTGTGGGTAGTGAAGCAGTAAGCAAGAGTGCTCACACATCTCAAGTGTACACTGCCTTCAGTTCCTCCAGGCGCATGTCCAAGAGTGGGATAGCTGGATCACAGAGTAGTTACCACGTGTCTTAGTTACTTGTCTTATGGTTGCAACAACAGACAGCCTGATAGGAGCAACTTCGACAAGAAGGGCTAATTTTGGCTCCCAGTTATAGGGTACAGTCCAACATGTTGGAAAGTCATGGCTAAGAGCTTACAGCAGCTGATCACATGGCATCCATAGTCAGGAAGCAGAGGGAAATGAATGGTCCTTCTCAGTGTACTTTCTCCTTTCTCTTCAACTGTAGCCCATGGAAAGTTGGGTCTTCTAGCCTCAGTTAACCTCATCTACATGGTCCTCACAGGCTCCCGGTGGGTTTCCTTGGTCATTTTACATCCTGCCAAGGACTTGTCAGGGTCCTAAGTTCTTGGCAACTTAATCAAAGATTTGAAGTGTACACAGTCAACAGCTAAAGGTTTGATTCACAAGGTAAAGAAATGGCATCAAGCAGATGTGTTGCAAAACAGTACCAGACTCAACAAGATGGCTCAGGAGTCCTAAATTCTTTTCTGGGTACCTTTTATATAGTCTAGGCAGAAGGAGGAGCTGATCCTTCGGGAAAGGATGGGGTGGGTCTTTACCCTAACAGATAGATGGGCTGTTATGTAACTTTGGACAATCTGCACAGGCAATAGACACACATCCCGTAATTTTAAGACATACACAGAAGATAGTAAATAGAGGGGTTTCCTGACAGTTCATTTCAAGGACAGATTATTTCTCATTGTGCTTATGCCCAACCCTGACTGGTTTAATCTGAACTTGTTTAACTCTCTACCAGGAAGTGCCTGACCACAAACTACCCTCAGGAGTGAGGGATGCTGCATGTTGTGTCTGCTCCAAGGACACATTTTTCCACAGGTTGTCCCCTACATTGCTCATCTGTGTAGATCTATTTTTAGATTTTAGAGGACTCGGCATACAGATTTCCGTAAGTAGCTGAACCAGTTTACATTTGCACCCACTGTGTATAATGGGTTCCTCTTTCACCACATCCTCAGAAACACTGGTTGTCATCTGCTTTCTTGGAGAATTCTGACTAAGATGGGGTGGAATCTCAATGTAGCTTTGATGTGCATCTCACTGATGGCAAAGGAGGTGAAATGTGAGTACCTCCATGTCCCCCAGAGGGCCAGCTGGAGGCTGTGAGGTGCTTTGGGGGATCTGCAGTCATCTGCAGGTGGGATCGTCAGTTCCTCTATGTGACACCAATGTTGATCAGCAGTACTGGTGAGACATGGCAAAGAAGGGGAAAGAGACTGATGGTTGGGAGGGAAAAACCTGTATGTCTTGACCAGCCAGCTTCCTATCTCCTTCACCTTGCACTCCCACAGATAGATCTGTGGTTGGTAGGTAAAATAAATAAAAAAAATTCTTAATAAAATAGTAAAATAAATAAATAAATAAATAATAACAAAACAAAACAAAAAAGGAATATCCTAGGTCCCTTTCTACTCTCAACTTCCATCAAACCACATGCTCATCAAACCTCGTCAGACCACGTGGGCACCTCTCAAGGTCTCTGTGTGGAAAGCTTGGCCCTGCCCTTCATCCTCAACACAGCAACAGCCATGTTATCGGCTTTCTTAGCCCGTGCCCACTCTCTCGCAGGGGCCTCCTACCCTCCGTCACCTGCATAAAGTCCCACTATCTCATGGACCCCATGGTCTCTGGTGACTGCATCTACCTTCTTGGAACAGTTAAGACAGTAATGTCTGTCCTTTAGTTATGTGATTAACTGACTAGTATTCCTTCCCCAACAGGAGGCTTTGGTTTTTGCTCATTTTTTAGCTCAGAGCCTGCAACACGGCCTGACAAGGAGAAGTTACTCAATAAAATTAATTTAAAAAGTCTATTGGCAGGGTGAAAATCACAGGATAAGAAAATATTTACAACACAGATAATGGAATACTGTCAGATATTGGGTTGGTTCTATCAATATATAAATATGTTAAATCATCTGTGTGAGGGCTGGAGAGGTGGCTCAGTGCTTAAGAGCACATGTGGCTACTGTAGAGGACCTGGGTTCAATTCCTAGCAGCCATATGGCAGCTGACAACGATCTGCAAACCTAGTTCCAGGGGATCCCACAGGCATGCCCAAGGAGTGTATATACATGCAGGCAAAACATTCGTACACATGAAGTAAAATAAATACATCTTTTTAAAAATTCATTTATGTTTTCTTCTCTCATACATTGCATCTCAACTGCAGTTTCCTCCTCCCCTCTCAACACCTCCCCCCATGTCCCCTCTCCCCCAGATCCACTTTCTTCCATTTCCCTTCAGAAAAGATCAGGCCTCCCAAGGATATCAACCAAACATAGAATAATAAGTTACTTTTGTGCCACTTTTCAAAAGAGATTTGTTTATGTTTATATTATGTGTATGAGTATTTTAACTACATGAAAGTCTGCACCACATGCATATAGTGCCTACCGAGACAAAAAGAAGGCCTCAGATCCCACAGAACTGGAGTTACAGGTATTTGTGAGTCATCAATATGGGTGCTTGAAATTGAACTTAGGTCCAAGCAGCCAGTGCTGTTAACTGATAAGCAACCTCTCCAGCCCACTTCTGTGACACTTTGGTAAAATACCTGGCAGGAACAATTTACAGGAGAAAAGATCCATCTGGGCTCATGGTTCCAGAGAGTTTTATTCCATCTGGCAGGGAAACCAAGGGAACGGCCGATCCATGTCTTGTCAACTGGCTTAGGGAAGAGTGGAGAGAAGAGCTACCATTCAGGAGCCCAGGGACATGTGCAAAGTGGGTTTGCAGAAGTCCACACCAGCTGATAGCATCCCATAGCTGCTCCTTCCACACTCTGTCCAGGGAGTTATTAGAACCCATGTGCCTTCTGCAGATGCACTTGCTATTTCCTATTAAAACACTCAGACAGAATCCTCATTATGAAGCAAAATCGTGTGCATCTGCAGTGTGAGTCAGTTCCCCCTATTTTACAAAAATTCCTGACATTTGTACCTTGAGTCTACTTAATGGCACCCCCACCAGCCCCACAACCGTCCTGAATACAACCTTCTACTTTGGCTTCCCACCCCCACCCCCGCCTCAGTTCACAGCCCACGCCTTATTTTCTTTTCACCTTGATCTGTTTTCTATTTTAATACTATCTTACTGTATGTATTTTTGTCATCCACATTAAATGCTTCTGGAACACAGTGGGTGTAGATCAGCAAATAAGCACACATGCATGCCTGGTGGTGTGACTGCTTCTCTGCTCCACCGACAGCTAGTAGAACCAGGAGCCCCACAGGAGACTTCTCCAAAACACCAAGGAGGAGGGGCTGGAAGGACCTGAAATGTGGGGTAATATCAAGTGTGGCCATAAAAGAATGGGGAGAACATTTATCCAAGCTATGGGCACTATTGTGTCAGCATGGATGGAGGATGGTCATTTTTGGCCGAAACTTGCCTAGTGGATGCCAAGAAATGGACTGACTGAGAATGAGGGGTGACATATGTCTGTCTTCCCAGCACTGGGGAGGTAGAGGCAAGAGAGTTCAGAGGTCCAGATCAGCCTGACATTGTGTAACTCTATGTAAAAAAAAAATAAAATAAAAAATAAAAATAAAAATCTAAGGGGAAAGAGGGTAAGAGGGAGGCAGGGAGGAGAACAGAATGCAAGCCAGCACTGGCTGGGAATAGGAACAGGCAAAGCAGACCCTGGTCCCATACTGGTGTCCTGAGAAGTCTACTTCGCTACAGAGGCCACCTGACCCATAGTCTCTGTCTGGCTGACCATCTATCTCTAGACTTACAAGACGGAGTGACAGGCTGCAAGGGAATGGAGCACAGCCGACTGAATCAAAAGAAGAAGCTGTGGGCACAGGGCCAGAGAGTATTTTGGATGGGACTTTTTTGTTTCCAGTGTCCTATGGAAACCAGCTGCAATTCTTTTTTTAAGTACCATCCCAGCTGACCTTTTGAAAGGAAGGATTTGTATTTCAATGGGAAATCTGCATTTCCACTCAAGACAGAGGCTCAATTTTCTGTCCTTGGTTGTTCTCAGACAAGCCAATTCTGGGGGTGGGGGTGTCAATCTGTAAATTTGCTCTGAATCAAAGACAGGATCACAAGTGTCCAGAGAGTGGCAGCCTAGAGGCAGTCACCTGCACTGATGGAAACAGGAATAACTGCCTTCAGTGCACATGAGAAGAACATCTTACAGTAGCCATTCCTAAACTCCTGAGGACACACAAAAGTAACCAGTAGAGAAGTACTAGGGAGGAGACTAGTATTTCTATATACCCAGACAGGCATCAAATGGCTTTTGCTTCATAGGGGCAGAGAATGAAGTAAATACTCATTATATTTTAAAAGAGGAAGAGATAGGGTTTGAGAAATGGATAGACGATTGGATACATAGGTAGATGTGTAGATGAGTAAATAAGTAGATAGATGAGTGGATGGGTAGATACATAGGTAGATAGGTAGAAGTATAAATGGATGGATGGGTAGATAGCTTGGTGGGTGGGTGGGTGAGTAGACATATAGGTAGGTGGGTGGATGGGTAGGCGAATGGGTAGATAGAAGGATGAGTGGGTGGATAGATAGATGGATAGGTGGATGGGCAAATGAGTTAGATAAGTGGGTGGATGGATAAGTGGATGGTGGGTAAGCGGATGGGTAGTAAGTAGATGGATGAGTGGTTGGATAAATATACATATTTGAGAGTAGATAGTTGAGAACATGACATAAAAGTACATTTAATTTTGCAGCCATAGCATAGTACTAGAGAAAAGTAAGAAAGAAAGAAAGTAAGAGGTAGAGAGATTAAGGAAATGTGGTTGCCACATGACTCCTCAGGCTTCTACCATACTGGCCAATGGACTGCATCATATCAGCAAGTGGATGGTGACCTATGCTGAATACACTGACCTGGAGGCGGGAAGCTATGATGCTGCTGTCACTTCAGAAGGTGCCACTTGCCTGACACCTAGACCCTAGTCATCTCTAGGAAAAAGGAAGGCACCTGTTGAAGCCAACACTGAGATTTACCCTGGGTTAGGAATAAATCATAACCTTCAGGGTATGCAAGAAAGAGGGGCCAGGGCTCACATTTGCTCTGGGGAGCTCAAAGCATATGAGCAGCAGAGATCTGGTTCAGCTTAGTGGAAGTTCTTAGCCAGCAGGACACAGTGCTCCAGGGCAGGTGTCTAGGCACCGAGCCACTAAGGTCCCACTCTAGCACAGTCTGCAGAACCTGGGGCAAGAACTCTGGATTTGGGGAGTTCTGAGGCAGCTGACTTGTGATCAGGAGTTAATAGCAACACAACTGGTCCTTAGGGAGGGGACATATGGAGACATCAGCCCTCAGAGGCCCTAGGTTCAATTCCTGGCACTAGAAAGGGGAGGGGAGAAGAGAGAGCCAGCCTGTTCATTAACAGTAAAAATGAAAAGTGCAGGAGGGAGCTGATGAGGCTGGCTCTGCTGGGACAACCTGGAGTCAGCACACGGGCCCAGAAACCCATTTTTCAGGGACAGTGTGCTCTGTGCCCTCCTGTTGCCATGGTGACCTGGGCATGCTGCAACCCGTCATCTCGGGTGCTTAACTGGTTAAGAATCAGGAGGGAGGAAGGGTGGCTCGCACCATCTATTCTTCAGGAACATCCTGAATTTCCTTTCAGAGGCTTTGCTTTCATCCTCCGAAAGAAAACAACTTATAAGGTGCAGAATTTCCTGGCTTATTAAGACAGCTATCACCACTCATATCCATGATTCCAAGAGAGGGACTGGGGGTGGGGCATGACCTCCCTCCTGCAACTGTCCCCAGTTTACAGTCCACATCCAAGAAGCTCCTGCCCCCATCCCTGCCTCTGGCCTCGAGGGAGTTCCCCCTAGGACAGGTTTCTCTGGGCACACTTGGACACAGAGGCTGCTGTGAACAGAGAGTTCTAGGGCTGCTCTATGCAGCCTAGACTGAAAGACGCTGAGTCTCTGGGTCTCCATCAAGGGAGAGACAACAGACCAAAGGGGGAGCATAAACTAGGTTTACTCCACAATAAGTGAGTAGCGGGGAGAGGGTGAGGAAACTGAAGGAGCTTTGTCTCTTTCAGAGGTACCCTCAAGAGCTAGACCAAGGTTCAGTCCCGACTCATCTCCAGCCAGGTGCCTGTTGAGTGGCCCTAGTGACTTGCTTAACCCTTCTGTGCCTCTGAAGCAGGAAAGGGTACATGATCTCGTAGTCTTTCAAATCCTTAAGATCTTGAGAGATCAAGGCTGAAACTGGCAGGGAGGGGCACCTTACAGATGCTTAGTCTGCATTTTCCAGAGAAGTTCAGAAGTCTCCTGGGCCAGCAAGGGAATGCTCTCCTTGTCATTCAGTGGGACTCTAGGAAAGTCCACAGACAGGAGCTGAGAATTGACCTGGCAGTGTGGGGCAGGGCTCAGCATCCTTGGGCATGCTCACAGTCTGGGTGAAGATGCAGAAAAGAAGACAGATGTGGAGCCTGACACTCAATCATTGTCCCAGCTGTGTCTACTGGAGCCAGAATCAAATGGTCCCAGTCACAGCAGAATGACACCCACCCATGGGTACAGAGCAGTAGGGTCCTGACTAGGGAAGTGACTTTTGCGAAGATTCCTTCTTGGCCACAGCTTCCAGTTGCCCCATTAGGAGTCCCCACCACATCCTCAGGCTACTTGGTTTATCTTATCTCCTGAACCAGACTGTCTACCAGGATGGGGACATGGGATCCAGATCCAACCAGTTATGGGCATGGCACCTGATGAGAGAGATGCAGCAGCATCTCTAGACCCAGCTGAGCCTGCTAAGCTGATGGATGGGACTGGCCTATTCTTTGCTACCCAATAAAGACAGATCTGAGGAAACGGGCAGAATTAGCTGGGAAGACGGACCCCTGTGACATCTTTGATCCAACTATGCCTGAAGATGTCTCTTAGCCCTCTGTCCTCACTGTTGCAACCAAGATTCTGCCTCTTCTAACTAAAGAGCTCTGGTCAACTGCACTGTGACACAGCTGTCACTCTATCACACACACTCCACCCTGGGAAACACTTACATCCAAGCCAAGGGACTGCAAGGTCAAGGAAAGAGTCAAGGAGGTTTCAGCACACTCTTTTTCCAACCCCCACCCAGGCTCACAGGTGCTAGGAAGACACAGTCATCCTTTCCAAAGTCCCCATAGCCATGGCCTCCCAGAGTATGACCAGGAGCCTCCTATACTTGCCCAGGGCAAGGAAGGGAGGAAGGAAGAAAGCATTTAAAGAGTTGGTTTCTCTAGAAAATATACAAATAGGGCTGGAGAGATGGCTCAGAGGTTAAGAGCACTGGTTGCTCTTCCAGAGGACCTGGGTTCCAGCATCCACACAACTGTCTGTAACTCCAGTTCCGGGGGATCTGACACCCTCATACAGACTTATATGCAGGCAAGACACCAACACACATGGAATAAAAACAAATTTAAAAATTTTTAAAAAGAAAGAAAATATACAAATAAAAGCATGCCCATGACCAGAGGTGTCTCCAGATATGCTGGATGAAGAGAGGGAGGAAAACTGAGAGCCTCCTTAATCTAGCACAGAAGAAATCATTTGGGTAAAAATTAGAGACAATAAGAGACACTAATGTGATTCTTAAGTGTTACTCTAGGTCTTGGGGGTAGTTAGGGGAAGTAAATTAGGAGGTGCTTGTGAATCTAGCTTTCTCCAGGGACTTCAAGGGCCTCCCTGAAGAAAAAACTGTGGGGAGCTTCCTGCTTTCTCTTTAGGGATTTTCTTTATATTGAAAAGTAACGCCTTTCTAATTGGCTGAGTCCTGAAGCTCTTCCTTGTGACCTGCCCCAAGCCACAGCCAAGAGACACACTGCCTGCCTAAGGTGGCTGCACCTACCATTAGTGAAGAGATGATGGCCCCAGCCTTGAATCATGATATTCCTGGCTGCTAGGGGCTTAAGGTCCTGTCCTCACTCTGCACACTGCCCCTGTCCCATTTCTGAAGTAGCCTTGGACATGCAAAGCTTGCATCCCTCTGGGAAACACCACTCTCTGAATTAAGTTGCTGTGTGGACTGTAGCACCAAGGGACCCTTGGTGACAGTACCAGGAGGCAAGAGGTTAAGATCTTGAAGAATTCTGCATGATTGGTGGGTTGTCCCCTCTGCTCTTTTGCTCCTGTGTCCTTCCACACTTCCAGATCTACCCAGAATTTCCTGCCCCCAAAGCCTGAAATAAGGGCAGTCTTTGTATGCTATGAGCACCCGTGATAGAGTAAGATACAAGATCAAGATTCAGGCAGGCTTGATATCTGGTGATGGTGTCTCTCTGCTTCCAAAATATGGTACCTTGAGTTTCACATCTTCTTTACATGTGGAACAGTGGAGAAGACAGAAGAGCAAGGGATCTAGGCTCCTTCTGCCAACTCCCTTTATGATGGCTTTAATCCATTAGTGAGGGTAGAGCCCTCAGGACAGAAACATCTCCCAGAAGGTCCCACCTCCCAATATCACTGTGCTTGAGGTTAAGTTTCCAACATATGATTTTGGAGGGGACACATTCAAGCCAGAGTACTGATTCCCCATTCTCCCTTTCCAGTGGACTCTACCTCCATGGACCCCATGTCTGCCAAGTTGCCATTAGCCTCTAGCCATACTAGAACAGAATGACTGGCCTGAAACTGGTCTTTCTAATTCTTCATAAGTACCAAATAGAACAGGGCTTTTCCAAGGGTCCTGCGGGGTTCAAGAAATAAAGATGAAAAACAGAAATAAAAAAGCATGCTCCTGCCAGGCGTGGTAACACACGCCTTTAATCCCAGCACTTGGGAGGCAGAGGCAGGTGAATCTCTGAGAGTTTGAGGCTAGCCTGGTCTACAAGTTCTAGAGCAAGTTCTAGGACAGCTAGGGCTGTTACACAGAGAAATCCTGTCTCAGAAAACAAAAACAAACAAAAGAAAGCCCCAAAGTTCAGCTTTTTTGTTGTTTTGCTGTTTTGTTCTGTACAAAGGGATGTAGTGGGAGGTCCTGGGAAAATCTTGAGCAGCTGTGTGAGACATCCTTTTGAGCATCCCTCCAAGACATTGGCTTGGAACACAGGGAGAGTAAGTGCCTTCCTCCTGCTTGCTGCAAATTGCCCAGGCTGTGTCCTCCGGTCCAGAGTTCTCAGCATGGTCCATGGGTTGCTCCAGACATCACCTACAGAGAGATCATCACAGACATCACAACCCAGAGAGACCACTGGGCCAGGTGTTCCCACTCTGTACTCCAGCAGACAGAGCCTCTTGTGGGTGGTGAGGCAGTCACTATATGAACTAAGAACAGAGAAGTGGGCTCAGCAGAGGCAATCACAGAATATCAAGGCAGTCAGGAGACTACCTTTCTTTGAAATGGGAATGGTGATAGTCCCCTGTACCCAGGCTCTCTGTCTTCACTCATTTGAGCCAGGTGAAGATTGAGACTGAAGAGTTAATAATGGACAGAACCAGGAACCATGCATTGCCTGTGTCTTACAGAGATATCTAGGAGTCTCTACTACTTAGGTACCCACATATAATGACCCAAAGTGTCCCCAGATGTCAAATGCCTCTGAGGGATGGAGTTGCATAATTGGCCCTAAAGAGGAAACAAATAGGGAAAACCCCACAGGTAAGGCTATGTGAGTGCAAGCAGAATCCCAGAGAGCAGGAAAGAAGCTCTGGCATTGTTAGACAGGCATGAGGGTGAAGAAGCCTCTCCAGAAGGCCTCTGGGTATGGGGTCCCAAGCAGAAAGAGTGATATTCTATGTTAAGAGAGTAGTTAATGGAGCATGATACCTATACTGGCTTGTGTGGGTCTCTTCCTGGTTTGAATTTTATAGCAATTAAGAAAGTGAAGAAAAGGGAAATGACTCTCAAGGTTGTCTGGCCATGATGTCTGACCCTGAATCTGGCAGTCTCCTCTCTCTTCTTTCATTCCTTTTCCTGTTCTCCTCCTTTCTCTCACTCTCTCTAGCTGTCCCCCACTTCCCTCATTTTCTCTCTGCCCCCAACACCCCACCCCCAGTTCACAAGGATTCAGGACTCAAGAGGGTTCTGGCCATGACCTTGAAGAAACCTTGCAAGGTGGTGTACATCTCTGCCTGGCATAGATCCCACACACAGTAGGCTTTTGTGCACCCTGACTATCCTTGAAAACAGCCCAGCCCTGCCCCCACCACCCAGCCAGCAGTGTGGGAGCAGGTGGCTGCCTGCTTTGACAGGGTATTATATAACCTCCTGCCCTTGATGGGTAACAGAAAGGAGAAAATGAGACACGCGGCAATCCACTCAGAGGGACATAGACCAAATCCACAGCTTGGAGTCACCGAGTTTTGGCAGACGTGAGCAGTTGAGACTCTCCCAAGGAGACTGTAATTGAGACCGGCACTAGGTTATCAGTGGTGGTGCATCT
The DNA here is from genome assembly GCF_049852395.1 of Peromyscus maniculatus bairdii. Taxonomy (NCBI): domain Eukaryota; kingdom Metazoa; phylum Chordata; class Mammalia; order Rodentia; family Cricetidae; genus Peromyscus; species Peromyscus maniculatus. The sequence continues at coordinate 47,358,233 of NC_134852.1, read as the reverse complement.
GAAAAAAAAAAAAAGGCAAGAAAAATAAAAATTAAAAAAAAAATCTGAATTGCTTAGCATCTGAATTGCTTCCCGAAGACACAGAATTTAAACATGATTAATTTTTCGGCTTTTTTGTGAATAAGGGCTGATTAAATGTTTATATTTTCCATCATTTTGCTGAAAGCGTGACTACATTATGCCGGCAGAACTGTACTAACTAAATAATATTTCTGTTACTGTTATTACATTGATTCTGCAGCATTGGGAAACAAGATCTCTGCTATCATTATATCAATCCAAATATGGCATTAAGATCAGTGTGGGCACGAGATGCTTCCCTCCGCCTCCTCCCTATACCTGGAGACCAATGCTCAACACCTGCGACAGGAAGGGGGCTCTGGAGAAAGTCGCCTTCAGGAGCATTTAGAGATGCTCCAAAAAGGAGGTGGGCTCCCAGCCCTGCACCCCATGCTTCTGCAATGCTGCTGTGTCTCTTGCCTATTCCTAGACACCCTCCCCAAAAGAGGACAAACCTGCCACTTCCTGATAGCCCGGCTGTACCCCACGAGGGTGAGGGCTCAGTCCCAGGGATGCCTAAATTTAGATTACAAAGACGCTGTCACCACGGTCACCCAAATACCGAATGCAAAAATAAGATGAAATATATTTTGACTGGTTTATAAAAAAAACAATCTGACATAAAGTAATATTCATCTTTGATGAATCCAATATTCTTATGGAATGACATTAGGCGGTATCTATTATATCTTTCATTGTGTTCCCATCTGCCCTTTTCAGGAGCTAAATTATGTGCATTAGTACGTAAATGGGCTAATGCCTCTCAGTATTTAGAGGACTGCACGCCGTGAATACATTCTCTGCTTCGAGAAGTAATTGGTAATTACAATGGTCATTTAGGCAATCACTGTCTCTCCTAGATTCATGTCATTCTTAAAAATAACTAGCTCTTAACCTTTGACAGAGTTCCACAGAAACCGTTCATCATCGCCCACGCTTTGATTAATTTCACACATACACAAACCTGTATCAATAAAAGTGATGGTTTTACATTTGTTAACCACAGCAATTTGCCTCCCTCATCAAAACAGCTTAATATCAGGTAACACTGTGCTCCAAATCTCATTAGTTTCATTTTATAAACACCTTTATAGTTCCTTTCTTGGAGGAAAAAAAAATACCATCTTGGAGCATTCTTCTTCAGGCCATATCCAAACCAGAGCTGATGTGGCCTCTGGCAGGGGGTCTTTTTGTGTTATTGGGGGGGGGGTGTAAATAAACGAAAAGTAAGAAAAATGACCAGGTGTCACCAAATTCAAGTTTCTCATTTTTTTTTTTTTTTTACTTACTGTTCACCCTGATCACCAGAGCCATGCATTATCTGGTGTTTTTGCATGTGGGCACCTTGGTTCAGAGCCGTGGGGAGGGGCAGAGAAAAAGCTAAAATGTCAGACACATGATAAAAAAGCCTGGCTTGGGGAGCCTCCCAGGACATGCCACATCGTCCAGCTCCTTGACACCTGCTTCAGCTCCAAACACAGGGACTTCATCTTTAACTGCACCCACATACACATTTTACCACCCTTTTTATTTATATAAAAGCACCCACAAGTAAGTGGTGTCGACGCATGCTGGCATGTGGCCGTTTCTCAGAGTTAAAGCTGCAAGGCAGACTTTGCTGAGCAAAGGGGATGAAAAGCATGCTTGGAGCCTGCAAAATAATCCAGTCCTGTCTATGGGAGGCAGGCATGCTTTTCCAGTTAATATAATTATATGGAATTATGGAGCCACTTGCAATATGGAGGTAAAATTAGACTTTATTGTTGGCTTCACCCAAATCCCTGCCTTCTGCAGAGTGGATGTCTGCCCCTGAAACACAGTGCGTGAGTGAAGTTTTCCAGATTCGAGCTTCTGCAGAAATAAGGCTGGTGTCTGCTCCTTGAAAGTTCTCTGCAGGGGCATATCTTTGAACTTGGGACCTTGCAGAGGAAAGAAGAGTCCACTGGCCATCCATCCTAGGGTCTTGTGGAGTATGGATGGCTACAGGCAGGCTAATAGGATAAGTCTGATGGAAATGGACCATCCAAGAGAGTACCCCCGTACTGTTGGGCCCTCAAGAGAGATGCCACTGGAGGTCAGCTGTCTACCTTGGGATCCTCTTATAGATGTAGCTTCATCCCTACTTCAAAGTAACACTCCATAAGTAATTCCCGAATTTGTGTCCAATCTGCAGACAAAGAAGGTGGGGTTTAGAGGACTGGCTCTCACTCTTCCTGACCAGTCACCTAGCCAATGAGAGAGACTTGAATGTCCTTCGCTGTAAATATGGGTGCATAGAGGCACTGTCTGTGGGGCCTGTGAGGATGGCTTAGGGCAGTGCACAGCTCTCTGTGGATGCCAATGTTATAACTATGCATCAGTATTCTACTGCTGTCCTTGTGTCTCAATGGCTGCTTCAACTCAGACTTTCAGGCATCCCTGAGCCAAAGCCCCCTGGGGTACCACACCCCAAAACAGCTTCATAAAAGATGAGACCCAGCAAAGAATGAAAATAAAGGACCCCTTCCCCCTCAAAAAAAACAAAACAAAAAAAAAACAGTGGGTAAAAATCCATAAAGGTTTTGAAAATGGAGTATTTTCCTACCCTCTGTTCTCACTTTCCACACACCCCTCTTTCAAAATTGCTACTCAGTCTCCTTTTGGATAGGAGAAGGGCTTCCCCTGGGGCTGGAAACAGACTTTCAGAAGAGCTTTCCCGGTCCCCATAGCGTCACACTGACCATGCAGAGCACCGTCTCAGAGAGGACGGGGCAAGAGCTGGATTCCTGGCTCTTGGCTGGACCACGGTAGAGGATAGGTGACTAAAACACCCCAGGGCAGTCCTCACTGTGGGAACTCAGGTGGCTTGCTTTGTTTCATTTTGGATTCCAGTTGGAATGATGCTGATAACTGAGTCTTTTTTTTTCCCCAAGGCATAAAAGACTGAGAACATTGGTCTGATTCACCCCCCTCTTTTGACAGGTATATGATAATAGGATGGTTTTATGTCTACAAAGGTCAGGGATAAAAATTCACAACTCTCTCCACACATGTATTTGAAATGAACACAAAGACTGAAGGAAAAACAAATATGAGCCATAATTGGCCCCTTTCCCCTCCCCCCTTTCTCTTTGACACGCTGCATACACGTGCATGTGCACAAGCGTGTGTGTGTGTGTGTGTGTGTGTGTGTGTGTGTGTGTGTGTGTGTGAACATTTATACATCATGACTTGGATGTAGGAGGAGGGAGGTGTGACTCAGAACTCGGGAATTCCCCAAGAATCTTGCACACCCTCTACCCCCTCCCCAATACAAAATTGCCCAAAAGTACTGTATGAATTTAGTCAAATGGAATGAAAGGGATGGCTGAGACTTCTTTTCTCCGTACAGAATTCATCCCCTAATCTGTAAAGCTGTAGAGAGTCCTGAGTGCACAGGGGAGCTAACTATGGGACTTTCCTTTCTTGTCTTCAGTTTAAATGTCCTCCCGCGCAGCAGGGAGCGCTGTCCACAGAACCCTTTGGGATCTTACTGTCCTGTCCTCTGTGGATCTGATAGAAGCCCTTGAATTCTCCTTTCATTTGAACTCCGGAAACCCTCTCAGGGTAACTGTTTTGATCTACGTTGATAAGAAGGGTTGGGAGCTGTGTCCAAGGTCACACAGCCGGAGGCTCTGTCACTCCCAACCCCACCTGGGGAATCAGGAAAACAGGAATGCCTAGGTTTCTGAGCACAATCAGGAAACAGGAATGCCTAGATTTCCGAGCACAGTGGCTTTGGCTGACTGCTCTGCGGGAAGATTTGGAAAGCACCCAGCCTGGCCCCTGAAGTCAGGTCACCACACCAAAATCTGATTTTTCTTTTTAGTCACAACAATGCTTCCTTTGCTTGGCAATGGATCTGTAACAGGAATGAGGACAGTGGCATTTGGGGACATACTCTGAGGATACTCTGTGCTTGTGGCCTGCTTAATTCCACCCAGTCTTTATACCCATTTCACAGATCACACAGCTAGAGTCCATAGAGAAGGGCCTGGCTTCCCACCCTATCCAAATGGTTACAGACCACCTGCCTCCCACAGACCTCCCCTGAGTCCTCTGACCTTGTTCAGAACATAGTCAATTCCACACAGCTTCTATGTGGGAGCAGAGCAATGCCCCAACCCATCGTGGCCAAGAAGGAGACTTGCTTCCTCTCTGGATGATAGAGAGGGAAGGGAATCTCCCTCATAGGTGATGGCAGAAGAGCAAAATCAGTAAAGACTCAGAATGGCCTGAGATTGCCACAGTAAGACTGCCCAGTGGTCCTACTTTAGGCTGGCCCACCACTGTACAGGAAGAAGGGAGGGAGGGAGGGCCATGTGCAGCATAGACAAATCTTGTTGTGCACTAACCAAGTTCTACTCCCCCAGGAAGCACTTTCCGACTGCTCCAGGCCTAGCCCTTTCTCTATGCGGATTCACGACTTTCTGCCTACCCGCATAGCTGGATGTCCCCTTTCCAACGCTGGAGCCAGAATGTGACATATGGACAATCACTTTTGGTGTGTGCTATCTAGGCCTTCATGTGTCTGAAATATACAAAGCAAATATTCACCCACAAATGGGCCACTGCTACTTGGGATTTCACATGACCTCTGCATATCTTCTGCCATGGGTCCCTGTCTCCTACCTCAACTCACTCCAGTTTAAGGTTCTCAACAAGGGTATGTTTTAAGTGCCATGGACAGCCCTTGGACAGTGCCCCCACTCTGCCCCTTCGCTTCATGCCAGAATGTGGAGGGCATATCAGTGCTGGTGAGTAGGATACCACCGGATTGAGGCACTTCTGGCAACATTGGGAAGGCCTGGTGTCTATCTTGCATGTGTCTGAGTGCTCCTGTCTTCCACCTGTGTGCACATACATGTGAGTAGGTCTGGAGCTTGAGTGAGGATTTGTGCACATCAATGTGCACAAGCAGCATGTATTCACACATCTCTACATATCTGTGTGCCCAAGCAGTGTGTGTACCACATCTGTGCACATCTGAGCATTCTTGGGCTGCTGTTGGCACAGCTTCTCCAAGGTGGGTGTGCATACCAATCACTCCTTGGCAGGCAGGACCCTCGGCAGTACATCTGTACCCATGTGTGAATGTGCCTCTGTATGCAGTGCCCTGAATACGGAGTGTAGGCCACAGCTTCGTGTGCATGTGTTGGGCAGCAACAAGAGGACAGAAACAGCTATTTTAGGACCCCATGTCATCACTCAAACAAGAATGTGGAGCACAGGCCCTCCCTGGGTTATTCATGTGACACTGGAGTCTGTGATGAGAAATGATGACATGACACTCAGAGGAAGCAGGATGAGTGTCTCTCATGGAGCAGACAGCACAGCACAGGGAGAGGTCGGAGCGTGAAGTAGAAGACTGCAAACTGAGTTCTAGACCAGTCCTATCAGCACAACAGGCTGTCTGAGCCTCCATTTCCCCATCCCATCCAACATAGCAACAAGGAGACTGGGAAGGCAGCCCTAGGACAGGGAGGATTGGAGTCCCAGTTTACACCTTCCTAACTATTTTACTGAACCCATTTGGATTTGAATGTCTTTTTCTGAAAAGTGGGTATATTATGGCACTACCTTTGGGATTTTTAAAACTAAATGAAAATGTCGATTTTCTAGGGCAGCGCAACAGTGCCAAAGCTATGCTGACTTCACCACTGTTCTGCTGACCATATTGCCCCATATGGAGACTTCACACTCAGGAATCCCTGGGGTCCCAAACCCAGGGGTAGCTGTGTGACAGCTAGGATCCACAAAGAATGAAAGTATGGTCCTTGTTCACAAAAGAGGAGGGTGATAACACTCCCAAAGGCCCCCAAAAATAAAGCACATTTGTTCTGCTCACCTCTGTCAGTTTGTTGTGGTGTCTTTAAATTTCTGCTTCCTGTTATTCTCGGCAAAGAATATAAGAACTTGGCCCTATTCGTGTGAATTTTATCTTTCCCCATTTATATTGCATCATGCCAGTTTCAAATACCTACAGAAATCATTTAACTCACCAAAAGTATGTGACTTCTTATAGGGCAGTGGTGTTTGTTTATTTGTTTGTTTGTTTGCTTGTTTTTAAGACTGAGTCCCTGATACCAGGCTGCCTAAGGACACAAGGATGACTTTAAACTTAGGATCCTCCTGCATCTACGTCCTGAGTGCTGCGATTAGAAGCATGCAGTACCACACCTTGTAGATGTGATGCTGTCATCACTCAGGGCCTCAAACAAGTTTAACAAGAACACTACCAACGAGCCCCATCCCCAACCCTACGCACATGATCTCACTCAAAGCTGATATGCATCTTACTGGGAGCAGCATGCACCCTGAAAAGAGCTAACTCTGATGCTCTGCCTTCCTTCCTCAATTCCCATTCCTTCTCCAATACCTTCTACCTCCCTCTGTAGGACACCAGGCCTTCCTCTTCCTTGAACAGCGTGACTCTTGGTGTGAGGAACTGTAGTGAAGTAACCCTAATCCGAAGGATGAGTGAGATAGGGTTCCTTTGAGCACCACTGTCTTCTTCCTGTTTCAAGTAACAACTTCCAATTTACGGATAAAGCATGGCTTCGTGATGGGTGGGATGTTCCACTTGGTCATAGATGAGCCCACTTTTCTGTGCTCACAGTGAGTCATGCTGAACACCCACGTATGGTGTCCACCACAGTTCTGTGCTGATGGGGTTTTATGGGCACATTGAGTGGCAAGGACTTGTGTGTTGGACCTCCTTTGTCCACCCAGTCTTTCACTCTCCCATAAGACCTCAACCATCTAACCGATGCTTGAACATGAAATCATTAAGAATCTCAAAGCTGGGTATAGTTGTAAGGGCCTATCATCCTCAGGAGGCTGAGATTACAGAATCACAAGTTCAAAGCCTGCTTGGGCCACAGAGTGAGTTAGAGACCAGCCTGGGCAACTTAGTGAGATTCTGTCTCAAAATAAAAATTAAAAAGAGAAGCTGGATTAACTCAGCAGTAGAGCACTTGCTAAGCATGTAAGGCCCTGCATTCAACCTTCATTACTGCAGTGAGTGTGGCAGAAATGAAACTGGAGACAAGGTTGAACCAGGCATGGGGCCCTGCTGGGCACAGAACTCGGGTTTCAGGAACACACTCAACACTGCTTTGGCCACCCTCCCGGTGGGCTTGACTTCCTGTTTCCTTGTGACTTCCAACCCCATGTTCATTAATGGCAGGAGCCAAGTGATGAACACAGCCTCGAATCTCTGTCCCCAGCAGATGCCTCCTGTAGAAGCATCATGGCAGCCAATCCATGTTCATCCATGAAGCTAATCAAAATCCCACCCGTAAAAGGTGTTACCTCTGGGGCCAGTGAGTAAAGGCACTTGCTGCTAAGCCTGATGACCTGAGATCAATCCCCATGTGGAGGAAGGAGAGAACCAACTCCCTCAAATTGTAGTCTAACCTCCATATACTCCATACAAAATAAACAAACAAATAAGTAAATAAATAAATACATAAATAAATATTAAGATGCTGTCTCCCAGATGCTTGATAAGTGGAAAAGACACTTAGTGTAATGGGAAGCCTAATAGCAGCCATTCTGAATCAGCTGAGGGAGGGACCCAAGAATGGGGACGAATGAAGATGAACCTGGGCTGAACCAGTCACCAACAGAGATGGCCCTTGTACAGTGGTTTTCAACCTTCCTAACGCTGTGATACAGTTCTTTATGTTGTAGTGACCCCCAACCATAAATTTTGTTGCTACTTCATAACTGCAATTTTGCTACTGTTTTGAATTGTAATGTAAATATCTGATATGCAGATGGTATTATGCAATCCCTGTGAGAGGGTCTTTTGACCTCCAAAGGGGTCATGACCCACTGGTTGAGAACCACTGCCCTAGAAGGTAGGTGAGGCGGCTGGCCAAGCCTGGCAACTAAAGAGCTAGATAAGTCAACACACCCAGGGCCTGCAGAGGATGGGGTGGGGCAGTTGGATCTTGCGTACAAGATGGCTTTGGCCAACTATGGAGTCTCCCTGTTATTGTTTGAGTCCTAAGTATCCCTCATCAGCTCACGATTGGAGGCTTGGGCACCACCTGATGGTGCCATGGGAGGCAGTGGCATCAGCTCAATGATCTAGGGGTATGATTCTTGCCTCTTTCATCATCCCTATCTTAGCCACCAAAGGTGAGCCGTGTTCTGTCAGGCTAAGTGACAGACCACAGACTGAAACCTCTGGCACTATGAGCCAAGACAATCATTTCCTCCTTATATTTTGATCCATCTCAAGCATTCTACCACAGCAACAGAAAGTTGACTAACATTTCCCACACATCCAGCTCTTATTAGTTAGCTGCTGGACACCTGCCATATCCTAAGCTAAACAGAATACATATTATCTCATCTAATCCTTACAACCATCCCATAATAAAATGTATTATTTTCCCCATTTTTCAAGCCAGGAAACTGTGACACAGAGAGTGTTAGTAAGTGATGATGTGGGTTTCTGCCCTGAAGGAGGCTGCCTGCCTCAACCTCAGCCCAGTAGCTCACCCTCAAGTCAGTCCCAGGCAGAAGCTACTCAGCAGAGGGCAGTCATAGATAGAGCCTGGTTTCCCCAGGCTGTGGGAGCTGGAGACAGCCACCTGTGACCCACCCTTTTAATATCCTCAAAAAGCGAAAATATTTTAAAATAGCTTCTTCCATTTCTTTTTCCATCAACAACAAAACAATTAATTTCTTCGTAGATTGTTTCTGTGAAGAACAATAAGGTACCTCCCCAGGGGGTGTCATTATACTGAAAGCCTCCGCCTGGGGTGGGAGCTCCCCTCTGGAAGGAGCCTGCATGAGCTGCTTGTCTGAGCTGGCTTTGCATGTATACCCTACCATCAGCCTGGTGGCAGAGCAGCTTGCAAGGCCTGGTGTGGTGCTCATCAGCCCACCAAAGGACCAGGCAGGGGAGGTACTGACTTCCCATTTTGTTGGTATCCCTCTATGCTGGTCATAAGCATGTACAGTTACAGCCTTGAGAAACCGCCATCACCATAAAATGCCAAGCAGGCCAGCTGTCCACAACCAGTTTGGGCATCCTGGTAGGCTCAGCCACAGAAATCCATAAACAGGACTGCATAAAGGAAGGAGGTTAATGAGATGTCTCCCTGGCATCATTCTGAAGCAGGGGGCCGTGACTCCACCCACTCCCCTTGTAGAAGAAAGGAAGCCACCCAGGAAATTCGGTGGCTCCTGAAAAACCTGGAACTTGTATGCCATTCCCCTGATGCCCTTAAAGACTGTCTTATACACTCATCACCTAGCCTGTGACCAACGCTCTCCCAGCTGCAATGGTCCCTCTGGTCCCCTGGAGACAGTATGCAAGGCCTCAGCAGGGACATTTTTCTGCAGGTAATAGACTCCTAGAGACCCTTGCTCCCCAGTGCCTTCACTAGAAGAGCAAAGACAGGCTTTGCAGAAGCCAAGCACTGAGCCAGGGGATGCAGGGCTGAGTCAGGGCACTCTTTTGTGTCTGATTACCAGGCAGGAAGAAGTCTGATCGAAATGCGTAAAGGAGATCTGTTTGTCAAATACAAGTACCTCGGAAATGAAATGGCAGAAGGCCAACAATAATGGTGGCGTGCACAGCCTTCACAGAGGCTCCAGCGAATCTCCACATGCAGGTGACTGTGACTTCATGTCCAGATTCAAAATCTACCTGGCTCTCTGGTGACAGCCTGGGGAATACCTCCTAGAAGGTTCGTTCAGGTGACATAGAAAAAGCATCTGGGAAGTTATTGGGCTGGAAGGTCCCCAATCCATGTAGCCTGCATGCTCCCAAGGGGCTCCCTCCAGCATCAGGAAAAGTTAAAGGTGGTAATGACCACAATGTGGGTATAAACAGATGCAAACGTCCTCAGTAGGAATGGAGTGTTACATGGCTGATGTCTCTGCATTCTACTCCCCCAGAGAGCCTCCAAAAATATTTCTTAGGGTCCAAAAAGTGTATTTCCTGCAGGACTTAGTCATGTTCATAAATACTTCCCTGTGGCTAAGAAGCAATCTGCTTGCTATTAACACATTGTATGCCGTTATCAATATTGTCATTAACTTCATCTATGACCAGAGCGGGTACTGATGAACTGTGATCAAGCCAGCCTTATAAATAAGGTGATCCTCACAGATATACCTTGGAGGAGGCCAGATGCAGGTTGGGCTAGCAGGCATCACCAGTATGAACCATCACCACAGGGCTTCCCCGAGCAATATTGGTCCAGCCTAGCTTCCTGAGAGACCTGCCTAGTGAGAGTTGGCCTTGAGGACATTCTGCTGAAAGCCGACATCAGAGTTTCAGAAACCAGTGTGAGGAAAGCCATGATAATGAAATGAAACCCCTGGCCTTGCAAGAGAAGATTTCATTTTGTACATAATTAATAAAAACTTATTCCCCTTTTTCTTTATTACAGAAGAAAATAAGTTATTGATTTCAACCACAAAGATAACTATTTGCATAACATAGCTGATTATGGGCTGTAACAGGTCCAGATGGAATTAATTTGCTTGAAATATATTATATCATTTTCTTAAACAGGTAAAGATTTCACATCCAGTAATCTTTCTAGTTGATTAGCAAAGCCCCTAATCTCATCGCCACTGGCTTAGAGAGACACATCTCAAATCCCCGCCCTGCACAGACAGAGATGAATTGTTGCCTAAACCAATTCCACGCAAGAGCTTAGGTACTTTCTAGTCACTTGGGAAAGGCATATAAAGGGGAAGTGCCTCTAACTGAACAGACCCCTGCCTCATGAGTCTTGTGGCCTCATTAGTTCTCCTGGGGGGGGGGTCATTTACAACAGTGCAATCACTTCACTTCTCTGGCCTGACAGTCATGGTACACACTGAAAGTATGCTTCTCTGGTCTATGAATCAAATGTCTGCCTTTCTTTCCCTTTCTGGAGATGAAGGAAAAAGAGGTTTAAGGTGGCCAGGTACCAAGTTCTTTCTAGGTCAGTCATTGTTGGGATGATTAATCTCAAGGGTCAACTTAATGAGATACAGAATCACCTAGGAGACAAGCCCTCAGAACACTCATGAGGGATTATGTAGATTAAGCATATCTATGAAGAAGTGTCTCAATGGGGTTAATTGAAGTAAGAAAACCCACCCACTGTGGGTGGTGCCATTCCCTGGGCTGAAATCTCAGACTGTACAAAATGAAGAAAAGACAGCTGAACAGCAACATTCGTGACTCTCTTCTTCCTGCTGTGGATATGATGTAACCAGTTGTCTCCTGCTACCTCCATTTCCCCACCATGATGGTCTATACCCTTGAGCCAAAAGAAACCCTCTCTTGCTTAAACTGCTTTTCTCTGGGTATTTTTGTCATAGCAACAGGAAAAGAAATTAAGAGGGTTGCCAAATGCCAAAGGTATAGGCTGCATTGCATCCTCTAGAGCAGAGATGTCCTTGCTTGGGCTGGATCATGGGAAATACCTGGAACACATATGATGTCATACTGGGAATAGATAGGCATAGTGGCATAAGCTTATTATTCCAGCCCTTGGTATTCTGGGGCATGAGGGTTACAGGTTTGTAAATTGGCTAGACTTATGTGTCTCATTTTACAGAACTAAATGTACCCAAAATTAACATGAATTTGAGCAATATTTTATAGGTGAAATGAGTTTTCCTTACATTAAAACAGTTGGGCCAGGTGTAGATTCAGGAGGATCAGAAGTTCCAAACCAGTCTGTGCTTATAGCAAGACCCTGTCTCGAAATCCAACCAACAAAACACATTAACCAAAAGATAGGCTACTTCCTGATGAGAACAATCCTGGAACATGAAGATTCCTTATAGCCACTGCACACAGCTCCCCTATTTCCAGCAAGGGGCAGGCCTCCTACCTGGAGTCATCTGCTCAAGTCCAGAGCAAGCAAGTTAAAGCCTCCTGCTCCCAGGGAATTCTTCTTCAAATAACCCTTGAATAACTTGTGACTCACCCTTCCTCCCTTGTGCTGAACCTTGACAGCTGATCAATTTTGTAAAATAGGAAAGGTCAGCTTTGGTTTGGACAAAATTAAAGTCTAGGGTGAGCAAGGAAGGCTGTAGTAGCTGAATTTCACAGCTGGTCACAGCTGGAAGGAGCCCCAGGGCAAATAGCAGGCAGTCAGTGTGGGAAGAGCTCTTAAGAAGCTCTCTCTCTCTCTCTCTCTCTCTCTCTCTCTCTCTCTCTCTCTCTCTCTCTCTCTCTCTCTCTCTCTCAGGCCGGGCGGTGGTGGCGCACGCCTTTAATCCCAGCACTCGGGAGGCAGAGCCAGGCGGATCTCTGTGAGTTCGAGGCCAGCCTGGGCTACCAAGTGAGTCCCAGGAAAGGCACAAAGCTACACAGAGAAACCCTGTCTCGAAAAACAAAAACAAAAACAAAACAAAACAAAAAAAAAAGAAGCTCTCTCTCTTTCTCTCTCTCTCTCTCTCTCTCTCTCTCTCTCTCTCTCTCTCTCTCTCTCTCTCTCTCATCCGTGTGTGTGTGTGTGTGTGTGTGTGTGTGTGTGTGTGTGTGTGTGTGTGTGTGTTGGGTCTTGTACTTGCTAGGCAAGTGCTCTATTTCTGAGTTATAGTCCCTAGTCCCTTGCTGGGAGATTCTAGGAAGGTGCTCTACCAGTGCGCCATGTCCTCAGTCCTTCACTGGGGGATTCTAGGTAAGTGTTCTACCACTGAGCTGCTGGCCCCTCAGTGGTAGGTTCTAAGCAAGTACTCTACCACTGAGCCATGCCTCCAGAAAATTTTTAAAATACATTTCTACATATTCTTTGAGAATTTCATACATGTACAATATGTATTTTATAGCAACATGATCTATTATATCTACCCTTAGCTCCTCCCAGATCCTCCTAAGATGTCCCCTCCAAACTTTATCTCTCCTTTTTAATGGCCCAATAAATCCAATTACAGCTGCCCATGTACAGGTGGGTTAAGGGGACACCCACTGAAGTCTCAGAAACCTACCAGTGGCCACAGTCCCAAAGAAAAATGACTCTGCCCCCAGCAGCCATAAACTCTCAGTGGTCTTCAGCGGGGGTGGGGCTCCTGAGCTCCTCCCACATTCATGCTGGACTTTTGTCTGGCTTTCTCTTATGCAGGTCTTACACAGGGACCAGAGCTACAGTGAGCTCATGAGTGCAGTAACCACATCTTGCCCAGAAGACAGCACTTCACAGCTCAGCTTCCCGAGCCACTATATGACTCTTACGTTCTTTCCACACCCTCATCTGCTACGGTCCCTGAGCGTCGGGTAGGTGGGAGAGAGGATTGATATATCTGTTCCATCTAAGACTGAGTACTCACAATTACTTCTTTTAAACACTTTGACCATTTATAAGTCCTGCATTAATTACTGCCCACTGCAAAAAGATTCTCTGGCCAAGGTTTAGAGTGGCATAGATCTAGGGACCTAAACATAAATATCGAGAAGTCAATTTGAAAATGAGATGTATGTATGTGTGTGTGTTTCACAACCATCCCTAACTCCAGTCCCAAAGGATCCTTTTCTGACCTCCAGGGGCACCAAGCATGCATATGGTGTACATAAACATACACACACACACACACACACACATACATATATGTTACACACATATATATGTTACACACATTATATATATGTATGTGTATGTATATGTATATATATATATAAAAGCAGATTTCCTTCTAGGACCTAGGGCCTTCCCAGCTATGGGCTTTTGACCAGGTTTATAGTACCGGGCAAGAATATTCTCTTATGGACTTCAAACCCAATCAGAAAATGGTTGGTAACTCTCCTAGCTGTCATGCCACTACTGGAGCAGTGTGCCCATCTTACCAGGCAAGTTGGTATTATACCATGCAGTGTCCAAGGCTGGGTAAGATCCTCGATTTTATTTTCTCCTACAGCACCTTAATGCGCTGTGAATATGAGCAAAGAGAAAATTTCCTGTTAAGTTCCTGATTGATTTCTCTATGTCGTGCCATCAAACTGTGTGGTGTCTTCATCAATAGGATCTTTACCATCTTACAGTGGTGGGCAAACAAAAGCAATGACAATTTTTTTGTGTTGTGGGAAAGGAGGCATTCTGGGGTTCTCCTGACCAATAACTCATAAGGAAGGTCTTTCTTGCCTAGCACTGAGACTTTCGTTTAACAGGCTCTGGGTTCTAGGGGCAGTATTGTCTACCCAGGAAGAATACCTCCATTCAAATGCCATTATACAATTGTATTTTTCTTAATTTGTCTCTCTGTGTGTATGTGTATTTCTGTATATCTGTCTGTGCCAATGAATGCTAGAGTATTGGATCCTTTGGAGCTGGAGCTAAAGGCCCTTGTGATCTTCCTGATGTGGGTGCTGGGATCTGAAGTCTGGTCCTCTGATTGGGTAGTAAAGACTCTTAACTGCTGCACCATGTCTCTAGGCCCTAACTATATTTTTAATTAGTTTACAAAGAAGTAGGTTTCCATAACAATTTTTTATCCATCCATAGTTATGCTAACTTACCCTCTCCTCTAACTCACCCTCTCCTCTCCCCCATCTCTCCACCCCACCCCCATTGAAAGCTTTAACCCAGTATCATCACCACCTCTTGGCATATATTACATGTGTTTAACTACGCCCCCCATGGGCCTTTTCTGGCTTCCTGACCTTTACAGACATCCCAAGGTAAGCATATAGACATAAAAATTCAAGTGTAGATCCCCAGTGAGAAAGCAAATGAAATAGTTAACTTTTTAGAACTTACTTTTTTGAGACAAGGTTTTGCTATGTAGCACAGGTCAGCTTTCAACTTACTATTTAACCCAGCCTGGCTCAAAATCATGATCCTCCAGCCTCCACCTCTCAAGTGCCAGAATGAAAGGCATGGTTCAGATGTTTTCAGTGATTCAGGTGTTGAAAGAATTCTGAAATGGGACATCCTCCACCTGGCCCTCACTCGGTCATTCAGGCCCTGCCCCTGCCCTGCACAATGCCAGAGGCTCAACTTCCCAGACTGAGAAAAGGGGAGTGTCTGTCCAGTTCATCAAATGCAAAGGCAACCACTTCTGTAAAAAGAGCAAATGCAGACATCTTCCACAGTGACAGACCCTTCAGTCTGTACTAGGGGAGTGTTTGGCACGTGGGAAACCCATCTTCCTGGTGGTAGAGCAGGCAGCTGCACACATGACATGAGTCAGCGGGGACCCATGTTTATATGGCCCTCGGTGTCACTGTGCAAATGGCAGAGCACCTCAATCTTTGGGAAAAAAAAGAGAGAGGAGGGGAATTTAATAGAAAGAGATCTTATTATTAAGAAGCCATGAATAGAAGTGCATTCATTCAACCTTGGAAGTATGATGGCTTCCCAGCTAGCAACGCATTTACAAAGGAATATGTCATTAATATAAACAGCAAAAAGAAACTATTAAACTAACACAATTTAAAACTGAGCAAACCCTAGTGTTTGATTAAAGTTTTTATACATTCTGTACACTTGAACAGGTAACATAGGACCTTAATATTTTTGTTGATTTTTAATTTGCTCAAGGTATGACATGGGAAACGTTAAAGTTTCCCTAATTTGTATTTGAAATTAAGTGGCAGATCCACAAGGAGGATTTTCGGCCTCATTTTCTCAACTGTCTTCAGACTTTCTGGGGAAGTCTACAGTACAACAGTAACTCAACTTAATGTCAGCCATGTGAGAGGCAATCTCCCCTTTGTCGGAGCGGTAATGCAGCACTCAATTTTGCTGGAGTTGTGTTGAATATAAATACATATGGTGAATATTAACTTTGAGGATCAGCCTAATTCCATATATGTTTTAATGCCCACATATTTTTCTAGAAGGTTCTGTGGGTCATGTACTCCACACTGTGTCTTCTTTAACAGTGGGTTTATTTTTCCATGGTGGCGATTAGGATAAGGTCATCCCCGGTCACACGTGATACCAATACAGGGTCAAGAATGCCTCCCCCACATCTGGATAGGCAAGGGCCTAGTCTCCTCCACAGGAAATGTGTGTGCTTCTAAAGACAGGAGGCCATGCCCAGCCCAGACAGACCCTTCGAAGCCACCATGTGCTACCTAGATCTGCATTAATTCCTCACCCGCTCATTCAAAGCCATCTTCCGCAGGAAACTGGCAGATGTGTGGGCTGGCAGGCTGGAGGGTGTCGTCACATTTCTCCAGAGCTGGGAACCCAGATACTGCCTCCCGGCAGGACGACAGAAGCTCGCCGGGCACACGGAAATGACTTACTGTAATAGGATGGTTTGAATGGCCAAATTACAGCAAGCCATTTTCATTCTGATCACAGCCGCTGGGACTCTGATATGCTGACACCCAGAATTATTGCTCTGTCATTAAAAAAAATAAAGGAGCGGGTGGGAATGCTTTGAATATTCCCCAATATGACATGAGAATGACACAGTGGGTCCCAGGATTAGAGGCTAGCTGAAGGGCTGTGGAGCAGAGGGAGGCTGTGGAGGGGGAGGGCTCTGTCTTTCGGTGGGCATCCATGGGAAGTTGTTCCATGGGCAGCTTCATCAAGAGTGTGAATCACCAGCCAGGACCAATCCAAGTGAAATACCTTTAAGACTTCTTCCTTCTCGACTCTTGAAGATCCGTCTTGTCGGCTGCGAGGAGCCTCATTTTCATGTTGGAACAGATGGGGCAAAATTGTCATTAACAGAATCTGACAACTCTAAAACTGAAATATAGATTTCGAAAGGAATCTAATGAATTAAATCAATGTTATTGCAGTGAAAGCCACAGAAATTATTAGTGATTTGTAAAGTTACCCTGTATTTTAACCTCAGTATATTTCAGTCTAGGCCATTTGAACAGTCGTCGTCCTTTTTCACTGTCGTGGTTAATGTGTAACTGCATGATACACTCATCTTAATTTATCTTCCCCTCCTGATTCTATGACTGCATGCCGGCCAGCCTTGGTGTTGGATGTTTCCAGGCTTTGTCTGGACTCTGGGGTACACAGCCCTCGATTTGTACAGACCAGGGCCTGGCCATGACCTTGTGGGGTCTCCTTGAAAATATGAGATGGTGGGTTCATGGTGATTTTTTCCCCCTATTTCTTTTAGTGAGGAGAATCTAATTTTAAGAACAACTCTAAACTCTGGGGCTGTTTTAAGTAATAAATGGGAGGGAAACATTTCCAGATGTCCAATTTTCAGATGCTTTTCATGATCATATCAAACCAATTAGAAAAAAAACAAACCCAGAACATGACTGGCCTTCCTGCCTCTGGGATCAGAGGGGTGGCAGCTGATTCATTCCCTCCCACCCCCACTGGGGGGGAACATTCCAGGAGGGCTCCAGGCCTCGGGGCCTACAGATCAGGTCAGAGTGTGTCTTGTTCACCCAGTTCTACCAGAGGATCCCCTGAAGCATTCACTCAGCAAACTTTGGGGCCTGTTTTTCTTGTGTCCAGCATTGGTGACACAGCAGTGTCCAGAGTAGACAAGCTCGTGTGGTTCTGAGGCTCTCTTTGGGTTTGGGAAGGTGGGAGATGCATCCTGAACAAGGGGACAGTGTCATCAAAGTCCATGATAGGTGCAAGAAAGAGGACAGAGCAGAGTCAGGATGGTGAGGGCCCCATATGTAATCTAACCAAGACAGCCACTTGGCAAGCACAGCTCAAAGACCTAAATATGTGAATTGGCTACGGGAAGTGGAGGAGGAAGCCTTCTGGTAGAGGAAGCAGCAGATGCAATGGCCTCAGGGTGTAAATGAACGTGAGTTTGCAGAATAACAAGAGGTCTGTGGACTCAGGTTCATCAAGGGGGGGTGCAGACAGAATAGAAGGGCTTGGCAGAATAGACCTGATCGTGTAGGGACACAGAATTAGAGTCAAGGGGAGCAGATAGCTTCATAGGCTTCTATCTGCCCTAGAACTCACCATCTCTACAAGGAATGCCAATGGCTAGCTTCCTGACACCTAAACTGGAGCTTCTTAGAACTGGCTTCAAAACACAGCCCGCTTGGATGGCCAGGTCAGGCTGGGTCCTGGTAATACTGGGTCTCACCTGGGCTTCTAGTTACACTGCCCTCCTAATCTTCATGGATCTGACAGACTTGTGCCTGCATTTGTACCTTCAGAATTAAGTCTAGTCTCCTCACCCCTGTGTCTTAGACCTTGACAGAAACCTGAGTCATCGCCCCCAAGCCCAGACTGCTCCACACACTCCGTGCCAGACTGGCACACTGCCCATCTCCTGTCCATTCCTATCACACTTCCATCTCCCACCCCTAACCTACACTCATCCTCTGTCTTCATATGTCACTGCTGACTCATCCTGCCAGGACCCACTCAGACAGCTCCCTCCATCAGACAGACGTTTCCCAGTTCCTCACAGGCAAATAGCTTTCTCCTTGCTCTGGGACATGGACCTCTCTCACAGTCGTATCCACAAGCAGCTCCAACTCTGAACACTGCCATGTCACCAGTGCTGGACACAAGAAAAGCAGCCCCCAGAATCTGCCTGATCCCTTCACCTCATCAGTGCTGGTGGGCAGTTCCCAGTGCAGGCCCTCTGAGTGAGTACCTCAGCCAGCAGCCCAGGCTACCCTTGCTCTCTTCCCTGTTTCCCTCCCTCTAGTCCTGCCTCACAGAACCCTGCATGGCCAGCTCTCTGGTGCATCTCAAACTGTGTGTCTTCTCTTGTTTTGGTCTCAGGCACTCTCATCCCTGACTTGCACTGGCTCCCTACCTCTTTCTATATATCAGCCATAGGAATTTATCTTGTATGTGTGCATGTTTGTATATATGCATGTACATGTATGTGCTTGCATGTGGAGATCAGAGCTCAATCTTGGGTGTTCTTCAAGTGCAGTCCTCCTTGACTTTTGGGACAGTGTCTCTCACAGGGACCTGAGGCTCACTGATAAGGCTGACTGGCCAGAGAGCCTTAGACTGACTCTCTCTCTCTCTCTCTCTCTCTCTCTCTCTCTCTCTCTCTCTCTCTCTCTCTCTCTCTCCAACACTGGGAATACAAGCAGACCATCATGACCAGCTGTCATGGGGAATGAAACTCAAGTCTGCAAACACTTTTTAAAACGGTATATGTGAGATATATCTGTGTCTCAACATCCCAGAGCACTGCAGTTATGGGTATAGTTGTGGTCACAGCCAGCTTTTTATGGAGAGGCTGAGGACCTCTGCTTTCTGTTCATGAAATGAACAACTGTCCTCCACATGCCTCCACTACCATAATGTTCTGCCTGAACACAAGATCCAAGCACCAGCCAGAGAGACTCTGAGACTCAAAACCAACAACTATCTCCCTCAACTTGTCTCTGTCAGGCATCTTCTCACAGAGACACAGAAGTCATTAATAGAGCTGTGTACACTGAATGTCTCTCAAAGGGACTGATATTCACTGGGAATTACTAAAAGCTGTGCAGTAAGTGCCACCTTACTTAGACATGGAGACGATTAAGATCTGAACTATGTGTTCTGCATTCTTCGGCGAGTCACTGAGTCTCTCTGAGTCAGGGTTTCCTCTGTGAAATGAGGTTGAAGGCAGTTATGGATAACCACTCAGTACAGCTTTAATAGACTCTTCCCTATAAAGCACTTTATAAGGTGATTTGTGCCACCCATATTCTCACAATCCAGTCTTCTGGGACCTGTCACCAGCTGCATGTAGGCATGTGATAGGACCTTTGCACACGCTTTGTCATTGTCTCCCTTCATTTTGTCTTCTCCTTATGAGGTGGCACTGTAGGAGCCATGAAGGCCCAGTTCACGGTCCCTAGCCTCAGTGGAGATGGAAGCTGGACCCATGCTCCACACACATCCCTGACATCCCATCACCTCCCTGTAAGAACTTATACTGAAGCTTGGCCTAACAGCCCACTCTTGCATCCCAGCTACTGGGGAAGCTGAGACAGGAGGATCCAAATCATGCCAAGGCAACTTGGTGATATCCTGTCTCAAAATAAAAACTAAAAGTAGGACTGGGTTGATGACAGCAGTGGAATTGCTGCCTAGAACCCACCAGTGAGGGGATGGAGGCAGGGTTCAATGGTACAGCACCTGCCTAGAACCCACCAGTGAGGGGATGGAGGCAGGGTTCAATGGTACAGCACCTGCCTAGAACCCACCAGTGAGGGGATGGAGGCAGGGTTCAATGGTACAGCACCTGCCTAGAACCCACCAGTGAGGGGATGGAGGCAGGGTTCAATGGTAGAGCATCTGTCTAGACTCATCAGTTAGGGGATGGAGGCAGGGTTCAAGGGTAAAGCGCTTGCCTAAAATCCCCAGTGAGGGGCTGGGGTGTGCCCCAGTATCCTTGTTTTCATTCCTCTTTGAAGGCCTTCTGCAGATTCCACAAGGACTGGATGAAACTGTCCCTCCTCCCAAGAAAGTAGATATCTTTGACTAATGGGTGACAACAGAACCCATGTTTCCCCCTCCCCTATCCCCTTGGCTTCCAGGAGACTAAGCAATAACACTGATTATTTTTAATCTGGGGTCCTCCTCTCTCAATACCATCATGTTACATCGGGGACATATGTGTATAAACAAGTTTCTGGAAGTAGGAAGACCAGACATTTTAGAAAAATCCACAAAGAAGACTCTCCCAGAGGCCCTTGCCCAGTGCAGTACCCTCCCCCCATGTGACATTTTCTATCTGATTACTGCAGAGATCCTGGTCATACCTCTTGCTCAGCATCCTGCTCTGCTTCAGGTTGAGCATCCATGTCCTCTGCAAAAGCCCATGTTTCTGCCTCAAACGTCATGTCAGACAGAACACAGGTGTCAGAGAGCTTGCTCAAGTGCATGGGGAGCACAAATTTCTGTGATGACTGGAGGCTCAGCTGGTGCTGCATGGCCATCACCATACACTTGAAAACATGCTTCTTGGCTGATGGACTGCCCTGCCTCGGGTTCAAAAAATGAAGCAAATTCTGCTTTACTAATTTAGTTCGCATATGACAATAAATCCCAGAAATATGTCTTATGTATACTTCACATTACCTTTTGCCGACAAATACAAAAACATGGTCAACATTTGCAATAAAATTATCATAGAAATGCCATCTCAAATCTTATTTTCTTTTTTCCAATGTGCATTTCACAAATAACTTGTATTAAAATTATGTTTTACAGAGTAGAAATAGAAAACAAATACCCCTGGTAATTTAAATAGGCATTTGCATAACATGACTAGAACACTTTAGAAAAACACCCAGCATCGGAAAATGTGGGCTCAAAAACACTTAAATACAAGTGATTTTAATAAGTCTAATATGAAAAATGCCTTTTAGCTGTATTAATTAGTGAATTAAAATGTGTTGATCTTCAAATATTTTCCAGTTAACAGTTTTGGGGATTTGTGGTTGTTGTTGTTGTTGTTTTTTTTTTTTCCTTCCTTCTTTCTTTTTTATTTATTTATTTTTCCTGGTTGTGAGAAAATCTTGGCTCTCATTTTTCTTGGATGGTTCTTACAGGTAGTTGAAGAAGACTTAGAGACAAGGCTGGGGGATACTATCAGATATCATACACTCTAGGAACTTGAGTTTGGGTCTCTTAGGTGAAAAATGGGGCCATCCCTAGGCAGGCCTGGACTTCCCAGCCATGAGAGAGGGATAAAATGCAATCTAAGCCGGGCGGTGGTGGCGCACGCCTTTGATCCCAGCACTCGGGAGGCAGAGCCAGGTGGATCTCTGTGAGTTCGAGGCCAGCCTGGGCTACCAAGTGAGTTCCAGGAAAAGGCGCAAAGCTACACAGAGAAACCCTGTCTCAAAAAACCAAAAAAAAAAAAAAAAAAAAAAATGCAATCTATACCTGACACTACCATTAATGCCAGGAACCCGAGGCTGGCTAGGTCATGGGTCCTAGTGGAGAACTTACTACTGCTATTCTCCGAAATGGACACAGCAATAAAATGACTCCTAATGATATGTTGGTGTTTGCATAGATCAGGGTGTGACTCAATCCTTGTCAGAGAAGCTTCTTCTCACAGTAGATGGAAATTAACAGACACAGGAGGGGATGGGGGTAGGTTGAAGGGGAAGGCTGGGGGAAGCAGGAGGAGAGATGAGAGGGGGATCTGTGGTTGGTATGTAAAATGGATTAAAAAAAATCTTAAAAAAGATTCCTTCAGTTGGCCAATGTGCAAAGAATAAGAGACTTAGGAGTGGTCGTCCTAAATGGGATTTCTACACCACATCCCTCAAGGCTCAGGATTCTATGGGGAAGAGGAGGCAGAAAGGCTGTAAGAGGCAGAGGGGATGGATAACTTCGAACACACAGTGTTCTCCAGTCACAACAAGGCAGGTGCACACAAGAACTCACAGAGACTGTGGCAGCATTCACAAGACCTGCACAAGCTCAAGCCAGACAGAACCCAGCAGGTAAGAGTACTTACTATACAAGCATAAAGACCAAGTTCAAGTCCTTAGTGCCCACATAAAAAAGGTGGGTTTAGTTACATATTGTGGGGATTTATTAAGGCAACTCTACGTAGTTAAAAAGGAGGTTTATTTTGGGGTAACTTACAGTAAGTAAAGGGGTTGGTTACAGGATCCAGGAGAGGTGAGGTGCAGTCCAGCAAGTTTCTCTGGAGAACTCTCCTCTGTCTACCATCCAGCATCCAAGATCACCAGGAACCAAGAGAGCTGGCACATCCAGATCTCAGGTCTTAAGGCCTCCCATCTCGGCCCCACCCCAGGGGCAGGTCATAGGTGGATGTAGCAGTTACCGGAAGCCTCACTAGGGGTAGTACTTCCAGGTCAAAACTGGAACAGCTACCCACTACAGTTATGTACATCTGTAACCCCAGCACACTGAAGAAACAGAGACAAGGGGAAGGCTGAGGCTCTCTGGCCACTAGCCTTGCTCCAGGTTCAGTGAGAGACCCCATCTCAAGGGAACAGAGTAGAGAGTCATAGAACAGGACCCCCAACATCCCTCTCTGGCTTCTGCCCATGTGAGGGTATGTATATCTACATGCAGAGGCAACTACACCACATGTACATACTCACACATATAACATGGGGGTGGGGGAGACCAATTAATTTTAAAAGAAAAAATTGAGTAAATGTGATTCATTTTCTCTATCCTGGCCTGTTTTCTGGCTTCACACAATAGGTGAGCACTTGATGGATCCTGTAAAGTGTGCGGCCTAGAGACTGTGAAGCACACACAGGGCTGCAAAACCCCAAAGCCAGATAATTCACAGGGTCTCCCTTCCCACTAAGGAGAGTGCTCACACACGTAGCTGGGTTCTGTGCAATGATCACTCATCAAAAATGAGGAAGGTGTATATTTATTTCTGCAATTTCATTTGACTACCCTTCTGAGAATCTTCAGGAAAAAGAAGATCTTTCTATGTGCGACTTCTGAGTTGTTAAAATTTTCATTCTGGGCCCCTGGGAAACAGGGTATTAAAAGCTATCTCTGCTTGCTTGCACCATCAAAAAGAGCCAGCAATCCTCGGAGCATTTCTAGGAATGGAAAGGCCCAGATGGGCAGATGACAGAGCAGGTGGCCTCTGGCCAAGCCACTGGGAACGTGATCCTCCTGCAATTGCAAAAAAAAATGCCAGCAACTAGGTCCATCTGCATCGGAAGGTTCCACACCTGATCAAGTAGGATACAAAGGAAGTACAGACCATCAGGGAGCAACAACTGTGGCACTTCAACCTTGTCATTTGACAGGTAGGGAAACTGAGGTGAATAAGGGAAAGGAAGTAGCTTCCTTAGAGTCACACAATAACCAGAAACCAGCCCCCTTGCTCCCAACCAGGATCCTTTTGTCAGAGGCTTTAGCTATATCAGAAGAGGATGCCTGTTTATAAAGAGACCTTGTTAGGATAGTGACAGATTTCCAGAAAAGCAATAAAGAATGGCAGTTGGTTCTGAGCATCAGCTTTATGGCATTAGGAAACACCTATTGGATGAGTGATGCTCTCCTCTGTGTTTCTGTGGGGGCTTTCCAAAGACATTTAAATCATCAGGACTCTGACCTGATCAGCAGATGAATCATCAATGGATTCATACTAGGACCGCACTATAGGGAGGTGGTGAGAGATAGGAGGTGAGAGTTTGGAGGAAGAGGGTCACCGAGTCCATGTCCTCAGGGTCATCTGCCCTCTGCTCTGCTCCTCTGCACACACCCACCACCTTGTTGCTCTGCCCGAACACATGGGGCCAAGTGCCATGGACTAAACTCTCTGAAATCCTGATCCAGACAAAATCCTTCTTGCCTTGTTGAGTATTTTGTTACAGCAACAAGGAACGTACCTCACACTGCAGTAGATCAGGACCTTACCCCTTGGCAACGCATGGCTCATCCATCCAGAGCCAATGTGGGTGTGTAACTACAAAGGCATACTCTGTTCAGATCTCTTTAGGTTTTACCCAATGTCCTTTTCCTCCTGTCCAGTCCCACCCAGGATGTCAAGCTGTTCTGTTTCCTTAGGCTCTTCTGGACTGAGTTCCTTGAACTCGCTTCATTTTCAAGGCCCTTGAGGAAAACTGATCAGGCATTTAGTAGAAGGTTCTTCCATCTGTTCTTGTCACATTTTCTTCTCACCATGAGACTGGAGTCATGGGATCTTGGGAAAAGAACCAGGGCCAAAATGCCATCCTTACTCTACTCTCAATACAACCACTTGCTGTTGGCATTGACCTTGCTCACTTGGTTAAGGTCATATTTCTCTACACCCAAGTGACCTGTCCTCTCTTTTCATACTGTATTTTGGAAGAAGATCAGTCTATGCAGCTCACACCCAAGAAGTGGAAATCCAAGGCCCCTCCTCAAGAGCAAAGCACTCTGTGAACTGTATGAACCCTGCACAGCAGGTCTGTCTGTCCTCACTCACTAACTTATTGTGATATTATTCATACCACCATGGACTTGTGGATATTTATGGCGTGGTTTGGGCTACAATCCAATCCACACTTACTTTGTTGTCAATTTGTTCCAAGCTTGTCATTGGAAGCCGTTTCAGATAGCTTTGAACATCCCATCAGTGTGTGTACATGTGTGTTCACATGTGTTCACAGGTATGTTCATATGTGTGCACATGAATAAACACATGTCTGTGTTCATGTGTGTGCTCATGTGTATGCATATAGCGTATAGTATTTGTGTGTACACTTTCATGTGTGTATACATGGGGGTGTTCACATGTATATGCATGTGGGTATGTATATGTTCCTGCAAGTGTATGCATGTGTGTTTATGTATTCACAGGTATATTCATGTATGTTTGTGTATTCATGCGTGTGCATTCACATGCATATATGTGTGTATGCATATATTTGAGCCCTTCCCACTTTCTGACACTATAAGATATACCAGTTTTATCTTGTATATTTGTTGCCCTAGATTCAACCATTTCTCCAATGAACCCTGGTTCCTGTTGTTGAGGATGGCATTAGAAACCAAGATCTGGGGCTGGTGAAATAGGCGCTCGCTGCCAAGCCTGACAATATGAGTTAAAGCCTCAGAACCCACATGGTGGAAGGAGAAAAGTGATTCCCAAGAGTTGTCTTCTGACCTCTATATCTGTGCCACGGCACACACTCCTCTGCGTGTGGGATGGAGGGGGGAGGGAGGGAGGAAGAAAAGATCTGGGTGGCAAATACATTCATAGGTGAATCCATAAATGACTCACAGCTGAATGACCTATACAGGAAGGCAGCATGGCTTTGCAGGAATAAGTCATTAAAGACCTAACTTTAAGGGTGTGTTTCTTCCTCCCCTCCCTCTTCCCCTCCCTCCTCCTCTCCCTCCTTCCCTTCCCTCCACCCAGGCTGCTACTAGTTCTGCCTTATCACAGGCCCAGAAATGAGTGTCAAATGACCATGGACCGATCCCTTTCAAACCATGGGACAAAGTAAATCTTTCCTTTGATTAAATTAGTTTTCAGACTTTGTTATCTGCAGGTAGGTGTGTACATATGCACATGGGCAAGTGCCTGTAGAAGACAGAGGACAACTTGCAGGAATCTGTCTTCTTTTTCCAGCATGTGGACTCTGGGGTCAAATTCAGGTCGCCAAGCTGGGTAGTGAGCACTGTTTCCCACCAAGCCATCCTGCCCACCTAAATCTTCCCGTCTGTAAGTGGATTTTCTCAGGTCTTTTGTCACAGTAATAGAAAGCTAGCCAGTATAGAAAGTGAAGAGGTAGACACAAATATACATGTTGCCTCTTGCATGTGTGCACAGCTGTGGAAATCTCTACATACATTTGTCTCAACCTATATAAGCTACATAGGCGAATACATAGATGACTCCAGCTCTGATCTTGTCCTATGGGTCTCCTTGTCTCCTATTGTCCATCCACGATGCATCTATCTTCAGATGGAGATAATAAGACCATGAAATCAGTGTGAGTGGCCCAGGGTCACACCTCAGCAGGGAAGTGGACAGTACCACCTCACTATGTTTCTGCTCTGCCATTTTTCTCATAGCTATGATCAAAAGCCTGACAGAAATAACTTAAAGGAGGGAGTTTTTGTTTGCTTGTTTTGAGCCAGGTTTTTTTTTTTTTTTAAGACAGGGTTTCTCTGTGTAGCTTTGCGCCTTTTCCGGAACTCACTCTGTAGACCAGGCTGGCCTCAAACTCACAGAGATCCGCTTGTCTCTGCCTCCCAAGTGCTGGGATTAAAGGCGTGTGCCACCACCACCCAGAGGCAGATTTTCCTTAGCTCAGGCTGGCTTTGCTATATAGTCAAGGATACTCTTGAACTCCTGATTCTCCTACCTCCATATCCTGAGATCTGGGATTACAGGGATGTGCCACAGAGGGCACCAGATCTCATTACAGATGGTTGTGAGCCACCATATGGTTGCTGGGAATTGAACTCAGGACCTCTGGAAGAGCAGCCAATGTTCTTAACCTCTGAGCCATCTCCCCTTGCCACCACACCCATTTTTGATTGCTTGTTTTGCTTGGGTTTTTTTGTTGTTTTTATGTGGTGCTGGGAGTCAAACCCAGGGCTTTCTGCATACTAGACAAACACTCTACCAACTAAGCTTTATCCCCTGCCCAGGAAGACATTTTGTCTTGTTTTGTGTCAGAGACAGGGCCTCATGTGTAGCCTGGCTTTGGCTCAAACTAGAAATCTTCCTGCCTCAGCCTCCTGAGTGCTGGGATCATAGAGGTATGCCTCCACTCACAGCCAGGCAGGGCTTCATATTGTTTTCAGAGGTGTTGGTTCATCACAGCAGGAAGGGTGAGGTAGAGAAACTCAACCACAGCATCCAGGAAGCAGACAGGGACAACATAGCCCTTGGAACCCGTCTCCAGTAACCTACTTCATCTAGGAAGGCCCCTAAAGTTTCCTGAACATCCCCAAAGAGCACCACCAGCTGGAAACCAAGCATCCAGTGTATATATAGGGACATTTTAAGTTCACACCACAGTACTGCACCTGTCTGGTCCTGAACCCCAAATACAACTGTCCTTGGCTAATGGCAGAGCTTTGTGAACAGAGGATGAAAATGGCTTGCTTAGGGAAGAAAGTCCCATCCAGGAGGCCATCGGACCCCAGGATCAGACAGATCAGCAATACGGAGTGCAACCCAAAGATAGTCAGCAGAGCCCAGGCTTGGGCACCCTGCATTTTTTACTATCCTACCACCACAAACAATAGGACTCAAAAATGTGACCAAGGAGAAGCCACTACAGTCGATGTTGGACTTTCCTGCCTAGGACTCTTGGGCTAAGCAGGCATGTACTGCTACTCCAGGGTCAGGTGTGAGGTGCCACATCATATTCTCTCCCAAGCCCTGGATGACCTTCTGCCTCAGAAGGGACAGTCACTGGGTACAGCCCTCATTGACACTGGCAGTGTTCAGGGTCAGCTTTCCCCTTCATGGAGGTACTAGTAGCATGCACTGCAGTCCCAGGCGCTCAGTTCCCCTTGAGCTCTTTTGTGGATCAAGTGCAGTGTCTGGAGGCCCCCCTTTTTTCCTGCTCCACTACACTCAAGGGACTGCTTCATAAATAAACCATCTGTATCACCACCTCGTTTGGAGTTCCCAAAATATAAATTAGCCTTTTCTTTTAGTTTAGACAAGACCTTGCTATTTAGCCCAGGCTAGCCTTAAATTCATGATCATCCTCCCTCACCTCCTGAGTGCATCCAGACAAACTAACCCTGTCTTATTTGTTCTTCAGAAAGCTTGGCTGCCTCAGCCCAAACTAAGCATGTGTACACACACAAGGGCAGGCCAACAGCATCTGCAGGCAGGAAGAGGCTGCCAAAGCTAAGACTCTGGATCTCAGGCTCCCGGGTAGGTCTCCAGACAGTGGCACAAAGAGCAGTGTTTAGAGGTCAGGACAGTTGACACTACTCACATATCTGCTTGTCCACCTTGGAGGGGAGCTAAGAGGTGACATGGCTCCTGTGGTCTAGCCTGGTGAGGCCCTAGAAAGGAATCAGGGAAGCTGCTTGGCGGCTTAGTCCTTAGAAATGTTTGGAAGCCATCCTTTCTGGATGCATGGAGAAAGAGAGTGTCATTTGTCAGCTGTAGCTAGATGAAGCGACACAGTGTCAAGGGATTCCAGCATCTGAGAGCACACCTGCACAGAGTCTCAGCAAGTTCCCAGGCAGAGGCCATCAGTCAGAGGAAGGTGCCTATGTCCCATGAAGGGCACTGTCACCAGCAAATGATAGTCTAGGTTTCTAGGTTCACCCATATGGAGTGGTGCCCGCTGTCCCCCCTCCCCATGAAGACGAAAACATTTGTCACCAATGTCCCAGGCCTGCAGACATGCTGTGTCTGATTCATCTGCACCTCTGCTACTTTGCCTGCCAGAGGCCACTGCAAAAGCATACTGGACCATTGCTGGAGGACCTTTGCTGCCAAGCTTACCGCCCAGCCCAGGGCTCACCCTGCTCCTTTTTGCCCAAGAAGTTCACGTGCTCTCATGTGCGTGCACACACACACACACACACACACACACACACACACACACACACACAGACTCACACATGTGCTCACACACGTGCTTACACAAATGTATGCCCATACACATACTTATACACATAGACCATGTCCTTACCCACATATATTGTTCATATACACACATACTTACATACATATGCTCATACACACATGCTTACACAAGTATGCACCCACAGACAAGTTCTCTCTCTCTCTCTCTCTCTCTCTCTCTCTCTCTCTCTCTCTCTCTCTCACACACACACACACACACACACACACACACACACAGGCCTTCACACACCCATTCATACACACATGCTCACATACACAATGCACGCTCAAAGTCCTTCTACTTCTCCACAGGAAATCTCTCTCCTGAGCAAGTAGGTGTCTCTCCTCTAGTCCCTGCCCCTCATGAGGAACCTGGCATCTGGGCTTTTGTGGGGCTGGGTCCCCAAGAGGACACTCAGGCCTCTGTGAGGTTTTAGAAGGCTTCTGAGGTGTACCTACTGGCACCATGCCCTCAGGAAATAGATTAGAGAACCCTTAACAGGTTCTCCCCACTTGCTGGACATTGGGCAATTACTGGTGAGGTCTTAAGAGATAAGTGAAGCAGGCTCCAAGGAGGCTTTCGGAAACAATTGCCGAGCCACAGGGAGCAATGGCCTTGGCTTTGGACCTGAACTATGTAGCTCTCTGAGAACTGGGAAGCTGTTAATCCTTTAATTCTAGCAGCTGGCCAGGAGCTCAGGTTGGATTTGGGATGTGGGGCAGAGAGGAAAAGCAACAGAGAAATTTCCAAGTCTTCAAATTTGGACCAGCTCCCTCCTCCCTGCCCTTTCCCACCTGTGGGGAAGAAAGGGGATGCCCCTGGTCTCTCTACAGAGAATGCTGCTCTATGGGTGTCCAGCCTCTGGGGACTCTGGTGGCCACTGGCCAAAAGTCAAAGCCAAGTAAAGGAGACAGGAGAGTCTTTTAGTAAGAGAGCTCAGTGGGGTGTTCCCAAGAGAAACTAATCACCTCAGGACCGGCAAGCAGCACTCTCTCTGTCCCTGTGGTGGCCCGGTAGGTGCAGCTATGCCGGCCACTGACTCAGCCAAGTGAAGAGAGGGGGGATGCAGCTTCACTTCAGGGGCACCCCACACCCTCATGCTGACTGCCACCAACCCCTCAGGCACAGGGACCCCACTCACTATCTGAAAGCTTACAGCCTCACACTGGCGTGTGGGGACCAACAGGCCTCCCAGAAAAGAGAAAGCAAGATGAGTAGATAGAGAGATCAGGGAGGCTAGGAAAGCCAGACATGATGGTTCACAACTGTAATCCTGGCACTCAGGAGGCTGAGGCAGGGGGATCATAAATTTGAGGCCAGCCTCAGCTACACAGCAGGACTGTCTCAAAACCTCAACACATAAACACACACACACACACACACACACACACACACACACACACAGAGAGAGAGAGAGAGAGAGAGAGAGAGAGAGAGAGAGAGAGAGAGAGAGAGAGAGAGGCTAAGGAGTAGGGCATTTACCCAGCATGTGCAAGACCCTGGGTAACATGGGGAGGACAGTTTTAAAAATCTGTCCATGTCCCTAACTAGAACTCTAGGGCCGGAATCAAAGCTAGTGCCCTCCCCGCCCCTTCCCTCCTTCCTCTCCTCCCTTTCTTTTCCTTCATCCCCACCCTCTTTCTCAGACCCCTTCCAATCTCCCTCTTCTACTTCCTCTCAATCCTCTCCTCTCCTGGGCCCCTCCTTTCCTTCCCAAGCTCCTCCTCCTAGTCTTCTGCCTAAGAAGGCAGAAGCTCACCCAGGAAGGAGCTGAAATCAAAGCTAGGAGTCCCCATCTGTACTGGAGGACTTCAACAGACAAACAGACAGATCAATGACTTGTGGAGGGACAGCAGGCACAACCAGGTAACAGGTGAAGTAACAGGTGAGGTGAATGAGGAGTCAGTGTCCACAGGATGAGACCCAGTGGGAAAGATCAAGGAACACCACACCCACTGTATCTTGTCATCACATGACCATTGTCCTTAGAAGTGTTTGGAAATAGAGGTGTGTGTGTGTGTGTGTATGTGTGTGTGTGTGTGTGTGTGTGTATGCATGTGTGTGTTTCTATGCATGCATATGTGTGTGTGTCTATGCATGCATGTATGTGTCTCTGTGTGTGTGTCTGTGTGTGTGTCTATGCATGCATGTATGTGTGTCTGCATGTGTGTGGGGGTGGTGTGTCTGTGTGTCTGTGTCTGTGTGTCTGTGTGTGTGTGTGTGTGCAAGCCAGAGGTCTTCCTCAATCATTCCCTACCTTATTTTTTGAGACAGGCTCTCTTGTTGAACCCGAAACAAACTGAGCTAGACCACCTGACCAATAAGACCTAAAAGGTCTCAGCCTCCCTGTACTGGGATTACAGACGTGTGCCATTGAGCTTGGCTTTTTAAATGGCTGCTAAAGACCTGAGCTCCGGTCCTCATGCTTGTCCAGAAAGTACTTTATTAACTGAGCCAACTCCCTAACCTCCTGGAAATAGATAATTTTTTTAAGTGATGAAGTTATTTTTCAAGTTAGAGCCCTAAAAATAATGCAGGGATAGATGTAGCATAGCTTCTGACAGGTTAGTCTAGGAGTATGCTCTCCTAGTCTGCCCAGGTAGGGACAGATTGCATTTCAGTGTCTTGGGCTGACTCTCAGCACACATGCAGGGAAGCTGAGCACTGCTGAGTCAAATGCTGGGACCACAGGGCATAATGCCTTCTTGTGATAGGCCAGTCAAGGCACTGGCCTCAACCTAAGAGTGAGCAAGTCCAACAGTCTAGCAAGGACTGAGTGTTGAAAACTGTCCTCACAGGAAAACCTAAGAGCTGCCAGAGACGATGAATGGGGTTTATGCTGGTTAATTTTATATAAACTTGGCACAAGCTGGAGTCATCTGAGAGGAAGGTACCTCAGCTGAGAAAATGCCTCCATAAGACTGGGCTATAAGCAAGCCTGAGGGGCATTTTTAAAATTAGTGATTGATGAGAGAGGGCCCAGCCCATTGTGAGTGGTGCCATCTCTGGTTTGGTGGTCCTGGGTTCTATATGAAAGCAGGCTGAGCAAGTCAGTAAGCAGCACCCCTCCATGGCCTCTGCATCAACTCCTGTCTCCAGGTTCCTGCCCTGTTTGAGTTCCTGCCCTGACTTCCTTCAGTGATGTGGAAGTGTAAGCCAAATAACCACCCCCCCCCCTCAACTTGCTTTGAGTCATGATGTCATAGCAGTAGTGACCCTGATGAAGACAGGGTTCAACAGGTGAAATCTACTAGAAACCTTCTTTTTCTTTCTCTCTCTCTCCCTTCCTTCCTTCCTTCCTTCCTTCCTTCCTTCCTTCCTTTCTTCCTTCCTTCCTTTCTTTCTTTCTTTCTTTTTTTTTGAAACTTTCAAAAACAGATGGAATGGGCAGAGCTTAGGAGCCACCCTGGTGGGACTTAAGGAAGAGAAGGCCTATGTAGTAGAATGTTTTAAGGCGTGTTACTTTTGTTCACATTTATTGCATTTGTTTAACTCTGGGAAGCTGTGTTACTGTGCCTGTGTAAAACACCTGATGGTCTAATAAAGAACTGGCCAATAGCAAGGCAGGAGAAAGGATAGGCGGGGTTGGCAGGCAGAGAGAATACATAGAGGGGGAAATCTGGGAGAGATCTAGCAGCCAGAGAAGGGGAGAACATCAGCCACCCAGCTACACAGCAGCAAGCCACGGAGTAAGAGTAAGATTTACAGAAGTAAGGGAACAGGAAAAGCCCGGAGGCTAAAGGTAGACGGGATATGTTAAGTTAAGGAAAGCTGGCTAGAAACTAGGCCAAGTTAAGGCTGGCCATTCATAAGTAAGAATAAGCCTCTGTGTGTGAATTTATTTGGGAGCTGGGTGGTGGGCCCCCCCAAAAGAACAGAAACCCCCAATAACAGGCCTGTGCCACCAGAGGGACAGGTCAATTCCTGAGTCTGGATAAGTAATTCCCACCCCTGCCCTGCACCCTCTCCCCACCCCAGCCTCAGGTACTCACTGGCCCCACTCCCCAGGGGACTGTTTGGGAACAGCAGCTGTCCCTCTATGCTGGTTATTGATTGGATTTCTGTTTACTTCGCTGTAAGTTTAATTTGCTGTGTTAATGGCATTTTAATCCACTTGCCCATTGCAAGGGGCTGATAATGGCGTACTTTTATAAACCAGCAGTGACATTTTCTGCATCCTGGTTCTTCGGTGGATGGGACCGGACATCATTCCCCAGATTGCTTTCCTGGATTGCCTCCATGTGACACTCATGGCCATCCCCTTCAGGATGGGGAGCACTGCTTCCTGTGCTCCAGGCTTCAGGACAGATTGAGATAGGATTCTCCAAGCTCAGAGCCCAGAGGGGCTGAGGGACAACAGACAGCAGGACCAGCTTGTGCAGGCTCTTTAAAAGCAAAGACTGAGAACTCTTAGGAAAATTTACCCAAATCTGATCCTTATCATCCAGAGTCAAACTAAGTCTGTGACTCTGTCCCCTGTGTAAGCATGAGATGCCATGTGGGAGGAATGGCTACCTGGGCAGATCTCCCTGGAAAATCCACCTCTGGCCCTCAATTCACATCTGCAAAATGGGAACAGAAAAACAGGCTGAGCCAATATCACAGTGTAGAGGGATAGTGTATGCAAAGCCAGGCAGATCCTCAGATGGGTCCACATGGTGGCAACTGAGGCGGTGTGCAGGGACAGGACTGGGTGAGAAGAACAGTACCTGGTCTGCCGCCCCCTAGGCAGGACCAAGAACAGCTAGCTACCTTGCACAAGGGCCATATATTCTGCACCCCAAAACAACACAAATCGCTCTCATCAAACACAAAGACAATGGGCTGTGGGTAGCTGCTATAACAGGAAAGAGGGGACTCTAGTCAGCAGGAAGGCTCACCCAGGAGGGGAAATGACTGGCACAGCTCCTCCCTAGCAGAGGGGATGAGGTATCCATCCAGCATCACAGTCAGGAGAGAGGCCAGAAGACAAGAAGAAGGAATAAGAAAAAATAAAAAATAAAACAGGAGAAGGAGGAAGAAGAGGAAGAAAGTATATAGATGAGGAAGAGGAGAGGAGAGCAAAGGTCAAATAAGAACGCAGTGCCTCTGCTTCCTGACTCTTCATTTTAAAGGTGAGACTGAGCAAGGAAAGGCCACAGAACAGCAGTGATCATGCAACACACAGCAGACACCTCAGAGCTAGAGAGAGCCGCTGGAGACACTAGAACACCAGGAGAGCACAAGCTTGTGCGCCCGGGCAGAGGCAGCTGCTTGGCACTGGGTCCTCAGCTCTGCAGATATCCTCAAGCATACGTGCAACCTGTGTCCTGTCCTGCACTGAAGATGGGACCCTGAGTTCACCGTCTCCCGCCTGTCACCAGCTCTCCAAACCCAGGATTCCCACTAGCTGCCAAGCATCTGTCTTCATCTTCCACGTGTCCATGGCACCTCTGTTTCTGTGTGTGCATGCACAGGCCAACCACACACACAAGCAAAGATCCAATGGTCCCCACCCTCCAAGGAGCCAAACCTTGCAAGGGCCATTCCCAGGGGCTGAGTACCACTGCTCATTGAGAGCCACAGAGCCTGTAATAGCCTCAGGCATCGCCTGGGATTAATGGCCAGCAGGGTTAATAGCCCTCAGCAACACCCTGGGCCATTAGGCACCAGGAAACCCCACACCTCAGTGGCTCTCACTTAAGTGGAAGACATTAGAGAGCCAAAAACAATGTCACATAGGTGGAAGTCCTCAGAGAGCTCAGGTCCTGGGGCAGGAGGTTGGCCACTGCAGAGCACTAGTTCCAGACCCCCACTTGGTCTGATGGCTCTTTCTTTGGGATTCTGGAGTGTGTGTGTGTGTGTGTGTGTGTGTGTGTGTGTGTGTGTGTGTGTGTGTGTGCATATGACTGTTGTATTATTATATCTGTGTATTTGCAGGAGTATGTATGTCTCTGTATTCCTATGCATTTGACATGTCTATGTATATCAGTTGTACATATGTGTACTTATATGTTATGTGTTTAAGTCTGTGTCTACTTGTGTATATATTTGTTAGTCTTCATGTGTCTGTGTGTCTAAGTGTTGCTGTGGATATCCCTCTATATAAATAAAACACTGATGGCCAGTGACCAGACAGGAAGTATAGGCGGGACAAGGAGAGAGGAAAATTGGGGAAACAGGAAGAAGGAGGGGGGACACTGCAGCCACCACCAGGACAAGCAACATGTAAAGACACTGGTAAGCCACAAGCCACGTGGCAAGGTATAGATTTGTAGAAATGGGTTAATTTAAGATATAAGAACAGTTAGCAAGAAGCCTGCCACGGCCATACAGTTTATAAGTAATATAAGCGTCTGAGTGATTATTTTATACTTAGATTGTTGGACTGCAGGGCTTGGTGGAACATGGAGAGAAGCTCTCCAGCAACAAAGTGTGTCTGTTTCTATGTCACTGATGTGTGTATCTGACCTATGTCTTCATGTGTCTGTGAGCTTCTATGTGTAATTGTTTCTGTCTGTTTTTTACATTTCTGTGTGTCTCTGTTTCTGTGTGCTTATGTCTCTCTAGATATGTGTGTATATGTATACGTTTATATGTATATGTCTGTATGTGTCTGTGTGTGGTATATGTGCCCCTCTGTGTGTTTGTGTGTATATGGTATATGTGACACATTTGTGTGTTTATCTGTGTGTGTTCATGTCTCTGTGTGGTGCATGTCTTTGTATGGGGGGGCATGTGTATATATGTGTTCCTATTTGTCTATGTATGTCTGTGTATGTGGTATATCTGGTGTGTATGTATATATGTGTATGTTTGTGTCTTTCTATGTACTTTCTTTGTGTGTTTATGTGTGCGGTATGTGTGTAGCTCTCTGTGTGTTTGTAGGCATGGGTATGTGGTTTATATATATGTGTATGTTTGCAACTTTCTGGTTGTGTGTGTGTGTGTGTGTGTGTGTGTGTGTGTGTGTGTATCTTCCTTTGTGTGTGATATGGGTGTATGTGTGTGATTTTTCTGGTGCTTATGTATAGGGGTGCAGCTCTCAGCCTTAGCTCTGAAATGCCTCGAGAGAAGATTCCTCTGACCTCCCTGTCACCTCTACTGTGCTTCACACACACACACACACACACACACACACACACACACACACACACACACACAGAGACACACACACAGACACACAACTTCCCTTTCCCATCTTCAAAACACTTTGCCTTTCATTCCTGCCTTTACTCAGAAATAGTTTTTGAACATGCAGAGAGCTGGCTCCTCAGAGGTCCCGGTACTCCACAGTGAGCAGGCCTAAGGAGGACCTGCCTTCCACAATACACACAGCCTGGAGAAGGAGGAAAGTGACCACTGACGTCAGAAAACCAAGCAGCAGTTCCTGCAGAATGACCCCTTGAGGAACAGACAGGGCCACGTGCTCAGGTCTCTGTGAAGTCTTCAGTCTCATTGCCAGGCTCTGGTCTCAATTAGTTTCCGCTTAAAGTTGAAGGAAAAGACATTGATCCTGAAGGTCCTCAATTGAGGCTAATATTTGAAGCTTATAAAGGTCATCTGATGGAACTGATAAAATAAAAAGAAGGTGGAGGAGGAAGAAAGAAAAAAGAAGGGAAAAGGCATAAAAATAAATGGAATAATAATAATTTTGTTATAATTATAACTGCTCCTGGGGAGGGCCGTGATCTGCAAACTGCAGTGCTGTCACTGAAAGTGGCCGTTCAAGGATCACATAAAACAGTCAGCTAAGTGGTTACTTTATGGAGAACTCCGGCGCCAGTTGTGCCCACAGCTGGACTCAAGCACTGTCACACCTCACCTCACCTCGCAGAAGAGGAAATGCCCCATCAGGCAGTGAAGGCAGGGCCCCAGCCATGCCACAGTGAGGATAGAGCAGAGCTGGTGGGAGCCACAGTCAGTGGCTGTGCCATCCTGCATAACAAGTGGCACCAAATGTGCACTGCAGCCCATTTCCTGTTCTAAGGGGGCACGGACTTCTTCAATGCCACTCCTAGAAGTCTGTATATGTAAATTGGCCTAGTGGTACACACATGTAAACCCAGCCCCCTAGAGAATGAGGCAAAAGATTTCAAGGTCTGGACCAGCATGGACTACATATTATGACCCTGTCTCAAAAAACAAAACAAAACAAAACAAAAAAATCCAATACGTGTAAGCAGGGACCCTCAAAACTATTCTCATAATTTAATTGAGAAAATAGGAGACCATCTTGTGCTCATATTTGAAGGCACAAACAGTAATTATGCAATAAACTATTTAATTAAGTCGCATGTGCCACAAAGGAGACGTGCCGGGTGCCACGAGCCCTAAGGGATGTGTTCCTAAAGAAGCTTGGTTTGAGTTGGCATTTTAGGAAGAAAAAGAATTGACTGGGTGACTGGTGCTGCATGCCAGGGCCCTTCAGGAAGAGAGAATGGTCTGTTCAAAGGCCCTGGGGAGGGCAGGAATGGGTAGCCCAGAAAACAAGGCCCTCTCAAGGGCAGGTGGGAGCTGCTACAGTCTGACACAGCAGAGCGGTGTGGTCTGTTCCCATCTGAAGAGCTCTCTTCAAGCACCACCATGATTGTCCTTAATGGCTAGGGCTCTGGGGATCCCACCACTCACATTCTCTGTTCTCAGCCCCTTCACTGCTCCAGCTGTTTTTCCTGGAAACATGGACCAATTCTCTGTGCCAGGGGTCTCCCTTCTGTCTCCAGCAGGCTGAGTATGCATCAGACACTCCTGAGACACCCCTAGCTGTGCTTCGAAGCAAAGGTAGACATTGCCCATATGGTGGGGACCTCCTAAGATGAGGAAAGAACAAGAAATGAAGGATAAAAGTGGCCATGTGGAGAGTTGACACTGCTGTGTCCTCACAACCTTGCCAAGTGGCTCACAGTAACATGGCATACTCCAGTTAGGGGCTCACTGAAGTAAGTGGGCCACCTGGGCACAGCTCTGTACAGCCAGCAGACCACAGCCAAGGGCTCCTGCCACATTGAGCAGCTGCTCTGACATCCAGCAGAGTCTTCAGTCATGCAGTCAGTCACTGAGCTCATGAGAGTTGGACCCTCACAGTGCAACAGGCCGAATCAACCTCATATCAAAATGGTCCTTAAAAATACTTCTGGAGATGGCTGGAGAGATGACTCAGCATTTAAGAGTACTAGACCCAGGTTCAATACCCAGCATCTACATGGCAGCTCACAATCATCTTAACTCCAGTTCCAGAGAATCTGACACCCTCTGCTGGCCTTTGTGGGCACCAGGCACCTATGTGATGCACATGCATATACAAAGACGAAACACTCATGCACATATTATTTTAAATTTTTTAAAGGATGCAAATTGCTCTTGCAGAGGACCTGAGTTTAGTTCCTAGTACTTCACAACCATCTGTAACTCCAGCTCCTGAGGATTTTATACCCACCTCTGGCCTCCAAGGCACCTGAACTCACATGGTGAACTCCAAGGCGCGCACACACACACACACACACACACACACACACACACACACACACACACACACAAAGAATAAACCTTTTAAAAATGCCTTTGGAAGATGTCACCCTTATGGACCAACCTGTCATCCCCATGTGAGTCCCACACATGCCAGTCTTGGGGATAGATTACTGTTCCTTTGACTAAGCCCATGGTGAAGTAGATGGGTTGTGTTTAGAGGCATGCTGTGTTTACAAAATTTGTTATAAAATACATTTATTTTAGTGTGGACATTTCTACACTCAGTGAGATGCTCAGTGATATTTTCTACATAGAGGAAAGAGATTTTTCTACATAGGGGGAAAGCTACCCCTATGAACATCAGGTTATCTACTTCCACACTATTCCATTCTATGTGCCCCCTCAATGGACTGGCCAGATGAAGAGACAGCCTGGTTCGACATGTCTAGACATCACCTCTGTCACCTTGCCATGAATCCTAACATGGCCACTACAGAGTGTTCCATAGAGGAGTCCATTCTGAGACCATGGAAAATGTAACTGGACAAGCGCATTGGTGAAACCAGGCTTGGCCTGGACTCTGAAGATGTTAATGGATGTTAGTCTCAGTGAAGAGGTACCCAGAGTATGGAGATGTGACCCACTAGAACTGAGTCCCGGCAGCAGCCAGAGTTGCAGCTGTCTGGCTGGGCTGACCAGAGCAGCTGGCCAAACCTACCATGGGCTCTCACTGCAAGGGGTAGGAGCAGGATGCTCTGAGATTCAGGGACCCAACATGCCATTTCGTTCCAGCGCGACTCTGGGTGGACTCTGATAGCCCAGCTCCTATTCCTGGAGCAGGAGCCTCAGCCCAGGAAGTCTCTATACTTTGTTTCACTGCTTCCAAACCGGAAATAATACATTGCATTTGATTTACATCTTGTGACAATGACCAGCATGTGAATACCCAGTGCCCTCAGCATAAAGGAGTTACCACACAACTCTGTGCATACAGCTGGGGTGGATGCAGGGCCCCACTTCACCTCATCTCTCCTTTCTGCTTAAATATTATGCCACATCCTGATTAATACCAGACCAATAAAATCATCTCCGCAATCTGGTTAGAGGCTTTTGTCTTCCCAGATGGCCTGCAATGTTAATGTGTGACAATTTCAACAATGAACTAGGACTGTTTTATGGAACTAACATTTGTTCCACTGCTTTTTTTTTTAGACTCAGAATTTTGACACAGATGGTACAAATTACTCAAAAAACAGAAATGTTCATTTAGAAGGCTTAAATATGTGGTTTTACTCAGGCCATCAGAATATTTTACATTTGCGATTCAGTAAATTTACTAACAACCCTGCTATAATTAAGGTCTGAAAGAAAAAAAAATATCCTCTTTCTCCAGCTTTTTATATCTATAGAGTTTCATTAAAGCCAGAAAATACATACATTATTATTTATTCTCCTTGTGCAGTGTTCTTATTTCCTGATGGCATATAGTGTCCATCTCTGCTCTGTTTCCTTCACAGCTTGTAATTGCTGTTGAGGCCGGAGGAGGAAGGGAGTTGCTGGCCACACTGCCCCGTGTCTCCCCTCCACTCTAAGAGCTGGATTACAACTCGAACCTTCTATGAATGAAGACCACATCTCCTTGACCCCCTGTCTACTCATCTTCACGAACAGGTCCCAAAGCACAACCTTCTGTCTCACAGCTTAGTGAATTCTTTGTTTCTGAAGTTCAAGGATATGCTGCTGCTCTTTCCTTAACAAGCCTTGAGGGGACTCTGCCCAGGGTGCAGCCAGGATGGTGGGAGGATGCATTTGGAGTTAGTTCTTTGTTTTTTCTTCGTGCTTTTCTTTTCTCTCTCCTTTTATTTTATTTGCTTATTTTGAGACAGAGCATTGATATGTAGCCCAGCCTGACCTTAAAACTGAGATCCTCCTGCCTCAGCTGGACTTAGCAATACACATGGCCACAGCCAGCTAAATCTGGTGCTTACTCAGTGTAAGGAACTCCATAGTCATTTCTGTGTATTAGCTCATTTAATCCTCCTCTAAAATGTGGTAACTGAGGCTTCTAGACACTAACATCAGAGTCAACAAAGACTTCCCAAGGTGGAAGCAGCTGATGGAGCAGAGAATCTGTCCACCATATCCTTGGCCAATGATAGTAACAGAAGCAGAGGTGGGCCAACCTAACATTCTGAACTCTAAATCTAGGTCACCTGAAAGGGAAATTATTGGGCTATCCCACCATGAAGGTCAGGTAGGGAAAAGGTTTTGCTCCAAGCTCAGCTACCTACCTACAAGTCCCTTGCTCTACCAAATTTGAGATGGTAAAAGACCTCAGCCACTAGCAATGAGGGGTGGGGACTCCTGAATTCAGAACCTGGGAGCTACAGACACAGTGGGTGACTGACGTTTTGGCTTTTCTAAGATGTGTAAAGCCTCAGTGTGGACAAAGTGTGAGCGCAGAGAGGTAAGCAAGGTATTGAACATGCAGAGAGCTGTCTACAGGATTTGGGAGGCTGGGGAACTCGGCCAGCGGCTGGCTTTGCCATCATTATCACAATTATTCTTTTTGAATTCAGAAAACCCTGCTCAGACAAAGTGGTCCTGAGTGTTTCTCTCCTCTGAGCCTTGTTCCGAGAGCTCTCCTAGTTTGCCCAAAGACCCTCCAGTTAAGCCAGACTGACTCAGCAGTCATTTGTTACTTTGCTGGCATGGACTACAGAAAAAAGAAACCTACTAAGGCCCAGAGCCCAAACAGAGCAGGGAGCCCTGTCACTTCCACCTGTCACACCCTGAAGAGCCATCTGTGGAGAAATCAGTGTCCATGTTGTTACTCTGTTGATAATAGCGGTGACAAGGCAGGGATGTCCCACGTGTGGCTCAGAGACCAAAGTTGTAATACTTGCTTTCTTTACCAGGTTAGAGCTTGCATTTCTGTCCTGTCCTCCAATTATGTAAACAAATGATTTATTTCAACTTTCATATAAAAAGGAAAAAGTACCACACCTACCGTGGCTTGTCCTTTGATGATCCTTGCTATGAGTACTCCCCACAGCTGCTCCAGGCTTCAGTTCATTAGCGCATTCTATCAGTGCTGCCAACACAAAGTGCATTCGGAGTTTTTAAATGTTGTTTCCATTAAAATCAATCACTCTTCACAATTAAGCCAATAGTTTCACCATTTTTTGCTGTTATGAGCAGGAAGCATCCTAAATATATTGACAGCTGTCTTCAATAGGATGACACAAACAAGGGGGAACAGGGCTAAGACTAAATGTCACTAAGGGGAGCAGAGAAGCATCTCTTACTAAAAATGTACCTCATTTTCATACCCTCGCAGGCGTGGAA
The DNA here is from genome assembly GCF_049852395.1 of Peromyscus maniculatus bairdii. Classification (NCBI taxonomy): domain Eukaryota; kingdom Metazoa; phylum Chordata; class Mammalia; order Rodentia; family Cricetidae; genus Peromyscus; species Peromyscus maniculatus. The sequence goes on along the minus strand of NC_134852.1, from coordinate 47,316,418 downwards.
GACATTTTTTTTTGCAATAGTAACATACAGTAATCAATGTTTTGCATATTACAATCAATAACACACTTAAATGTTTAAGTTTTGCATTCTTTTGCAATAAATATTGATATATTACAAACTCAGTAAAAACTGTTCATTGGACTTTTTGTTTGCACTGTGTACTGTATCATTCAGCAAATAAGTGAGCTAAATATTGTTTGTTACAAAACAGATGTCAAATAAAATTATGCCATATGTGCTATTAAACACTTTCCTTATTTTTTTTCCAGCAAAACCCAAGACTTGGTTTCAGAAGTGAATGCATTTGGCTTTTCAAGGATTTGAGGCATGAAAGCAACATCTTTGGAGTATTTTTAAACCTGCTGGCTTTGTGTAATCCAGTTTCATGAGCTAATTCTGAATGCTATTATAGACCTCAAATAAAATATAGATAGAGAAATAGAGATGCAGGTACACACGCAAGAATCTAGGGTTAAGATTAATTTAGGACTGATAAAGAAAGGGGAAAATGAACGAAAGTTAAAAACAAATCAATATAAATATAGATAGAGAATTCAGAGAGTTATTTTTAGGGGACTTGAGAATTTAAGAAGGTGGAAGAGAAAACTTTATAAGAAAATTTTCCATACAGAATAATTAAGGCGTATTTGGAGATTTGGGGATGCCTCAGGTGCTGACCAGTCAGTGAAGGCAAAGGGAGAAGGGCAGGACCACCCCCAGCGGATGCTCAGAGAGAAAATACAAAGGAGGGAATGCAATGGTCAGGACATTGGCTACCTCTGAGAGGGACTCACAAGACAGGAAGGAGATGTAGGTGGGTGTAACTGCCCACCCCCAGCAAGCCATCACTGAGCCCAGCAGGGGTCTCCTCTACCCCAGCCTTGTCAGAAGCATTTGCACTAGATGGATGGATCTCTCAGCCTAGAGAAGTGTGAAATTCGAAACAGAATGAGCAGAATGCAAGAAGCATGTTGCTAAGAGCCACCGAGTGAAGCAGAATCTGGAGCCCCAGCATCCTGGCGTTGGCACCCTCCACCCGGTGACTCCCATCCACAGATGGAGACAAACAGAGGCAGGATGCAGCAAGGCCAAGGAAGAGATCCAGTAACAGGGGTTAATCCAATGGTCACCGCTTATCAGGAGCATCTTCAAAGGACTCTCAACCAAGTGTTTAAGTGTGTGCCTGGAAGCCTAGCCAGCACTCAGGAAGCCGAGGCAGGATGATTTCCAGTTCTAGGCCAACCTGAGCTACACAGTAAGACCCTGTCTCAAACACACTGACACCTTATACACTTGAATACACATACATTATACACACCCTGTGCACATATACACACATTTACACACTTTATGTACTTACACTATTACACACATACAATGTAGATACACAGTATATACACGCACTGTATACACACATTGCATACATGGTAAACACACAGATATACACTATATATTTACCATAAAAATAGTGGTAAATATATAGTGTATATCTTTTATACACATACCATATACACATTCTACACACTTTATGCATACAGTATACACACAATATGCACACATTGCAAGTGTACACACATCTCCTCTGCCCTGACTCACTGGAGTGGTGACCCCAATAAACTGCCTGTCTTTGAGCCCTGGCTTTCAGCTATATACTCCTACAGAGACCCAGACTGAGACATTCTCTGCATATCCCCAGTATTGTGGCCCCAGTATTTCTCTTGGTCCACTCAGGGTCTTGAAGTCAAGACATCAATCCCATGGCTGTGTCATAGAAGGTCCTGTAGATACTGAAATGCTTTCATCCTCTGCTTCATCTAGTCACCAAGAACAGCAGTTTCTGCTCCTCGCTCCTGCATGAAATCCCTCACTCATGTTCCTGCATGGATTCCTGGGCCAGGTGCATCATGACCCTCCCCTAGCTCCCCCCCCCCCCCGAACTGTTCTCTGACAGTGTGCACATAGGCAACCTATGTACATGAGAGGAGTTCCTATCCTTGGAGGCCTTAATGAACAAGGGAGAAAGTTGATGGCTAAATATGGCCTCATTTTATTTCTTTGGGAGAGGACTTGAGTGGGGTTTCTTTCTACAATACTCCTTAGAAGATCCCACAGTGTGAAGTTCTCGGACCCATGCTGCTGGTCAACACAATACTTCATCACTATATACCCTCCACCTCCTTCATGCCCCGACTCACTGGAGTGGTGGCCCCAATAAGCTGCCTGCCCTTGAACCCTGGCCTTCAGCAGTTGCATTCCTACAGAGACCCAGAGTGAGATATTCTCCACACACCCTCAGCACTGTGCCCCTGGTGTTCCTCTTGGTCGCTGACATGGTGTTGACATTTGGAGAGAAGCCAGGCCCCAGGCAAGTTCTTTTGGCAGTTGACTGCATAGCAGATTTTTACCAGGACTGATCAATCTGTTTTAAGTAAGAGCTCAGCTTATTTAACTGATGGCCTCTGTCCTCCTTAGGCACTTGAGTCCATGAAAAGAGGTGTCCTCTGATGGTTAGTCACTGACACACAGTACCCCTGGGGATAATGATCAGCACATAGAGGGCAGAGCTGACTCCTGAAGGACTTTAGGACCCCTGCCACTCCAACACCGAGCCTCCAAGACAGACTCTGGATGCAGCAAAATGTCACTTGCCTGGTTAGCTGCAGCCACTTCAAGAGACTCACCTTCTATCACCTGCATGTGTTCTTCATTCGATCTCCAGTTGTGAGCCCTTGTGGTGTGCCCAGCCGACAAGGGACATTCACAAAGCCCTCAAAGCAAATGACAGAGTGTTACCCACCAAGCGGCATGCCAAAGTTGTGATTATAGAGAGGGACCTGAAAAAAAGCAAGGAAATGGTGGAGAGGAGATGTTCAGGTCCCTCAAGGACCATGTCTGAGTCCAGACTCAGCCAGCACCCCTGTCAGTGCCCTGTGGGGAACAGGAGCACCCACTTCACAGTCTGCACCTCAGATACTTGTGCAGGTGTGCTCATGGGCTCTGGAACCGAGGATCCTGCTCGGATGGTGATTGACTGGATTGTGAGACACTTGGGAGATTAGTGGTGTACACCTCTGGGTATGTCTGAGATGAAGTTTTTAAGGACAATTAGATCAGGGGGGCTGTGACCTAATCAGTGGCTCAATCACTATGATAGTGAAAAGAGGAAGTGAGTTCTTAGTTGGAAGACTTAGGTCACTGATGGGGATTGGCTCAGTCAGATTGCTACCCCCTAGCATGAGGCTTTGGGCTGCTGAAACAGAATAGACGGAGGCAGAAAGCTGGTTTCCACCTTGGCTTTGTTATTATTGTTGAGTTTTATCTTTAGTTTTATTTTTGGTCGTGACTCTGTCAAACATAAGGAAGATGTGTGTCTAGCATTTGGGCCACTGCTCTGATTTGAAGAGCAGGTGGGGGAAAGGGACAAAAGTGTTTGCACAGAGGCAGTGGGACTACCAGGGAAGGCAAACACCATTCAATCTGGAGGTGAACAAACCACCCAAACAAGCCATTGGTGGCAAGTGATGGGAAGCCAGCTTGGTGGGACCTTGATCTTCTCATGTAACCACCTCTTACTCTTGTATTTGGTGTCTCACCTATAAAGTGTCCTGTGATTCTGAACTTTATTATCGGTCACTTTCTCACTGCTATGACAGAATTTCTGAGAAAACAAAACAGTAGACTTAGTTCATGGCTTCAGTCCGCCATGAGGAGAAGATGTGGCAGAGCAGTGTTGGGCATCCAGGAAGAAAAGAGAGAGAAAGTCTGAGTTAGCTGGCTTTCTTCTGATCTTTTGTTCCATCCAAGCCCATGGTCTATTGGCTGGTTCCACACACATTTAGGGTGTGTCTTCCTCTCTTAGTTAATTCTCTCTGAAAACAACCTCAGTGGTATGCTTTCAAAATCTCCTAGATGCTTCTCAATTCAATCAAGTTGACACTCAAGATCCACCAAGACGGTGACCTTGACATTATGTACTTAGGATATGAGGGACATTGGATTCTAGCTATTAAATTAAGTCTGCAAACTCAGTTGCCTATGTGGCTGAGCAGATGACAAAAATAGACAGAGGCCAAGGATAAGAAAGGTCATGTGGCATCTGACACAATCATAAGTACCCTCAGCCATGACAGTGGAAACTATACCGATCTGGATAGAGGTAAAGAGAGGAAGCCACAGGACAGGACGGGGTCCTGCAGATTATAACTCACCATTGCTATAGCTATTGTTTATTTTTAACTTGTAAATACAAACTTTTTAAAAAGCAAATGAGAAAAATAAACATCAAAATAAACCAACCATGAGTCTGCCAAACTACAGGTTGTGAAACGCAGAGTGAGCTGCAAAGCCTTGCTCTGTAACCTGTACTTTTATCCAAAGCCCATTTGTTTCCGCTCTACAGCTGGACCTGGCAGTTGCAACCTCCATAGCTGGAGCCCAGTAGAGTCACCGTCTGTGAGATGGAGAGAAACAGGAACCTGGAGGGGCTTCCCTGGGAGCTAACCAAGAAAGATTGCCGAGGCCAGATCTCAAAATGTTAATCAGATTCAGAGACATAAAACTGACAATTTAATGGTGCTTGGTGGAAACAGAAAATTCTTTAAAGTTCTAACTATCCTACATTGAATTCTAATACTTTTTTAATTATTAGATATAAAATGCTTATAATTTTGAGGGGGAGGGAATTAGACTTGGTAATTTATATTTCTTGTTTATACAGTACAATTTGCTGATGAAAAAATGTGCTAAACTTATTGATTCATGACCATAATTGTTTAATTATTTATCATTGCAGAATGGTATTAGCATTGCTAATAATGCAGATGTGTGCCAGGGCTGAGGAGTCAGACCAGGCTTTTGTTTAAGGGGCGCGGGCTCCAGGGATGTTGCTTTGAGCTGGAGGGTGGCCTGTCTGGGACATGATGACCCTGGATCCCACCTGTCTCCAAGAGAATGACCACAGAATCCTTCGTCTCTGAAGCAATGGAACTCTCAGCCCTACACTAGCACTGCTTCTGAACCCAGAGATGGCCTTGGAGTCACAGCAGCTGTGAGGGGCTCTTCCACCCACTGCCTGATTTGTCCCTTCCAATAACCATGCATTCCCAGCACAGAGTCCAAAAAAGCTCAATGGAAGTCAAGGATCGTGTGCTAGAGAGAGTCAGCAGAGGGTTCTATACCACCCAAGCATAGCCTGGGTAAGCATGTTCACGGCCATTATTAAGTGAGAGGTGCTAGGTATGGAGGCTCATGCCTGTAATCCAGCATACGGGAGGCAGAGAGAGGCCACCATAAGTCTGAGGGTAGCCTGGGCTCTACAGGGAGTCCCTTTCACATATATTTTAAAAGAAATCCAAGGTGGAAAGGGAAGGACAAATGTCACAGTCAAAGATGATAGAACACTTGTCCCCGCTCCCACTACCATCTAGACCAGTCTGCGCACCTGACAGCTAGGGCTACTGAGTCTCAAAGAGGCATGGCTGCTTTGAGAAATACATAGTCCTTACCAGCCTTCAAAGCGACCAGCTGGACATGTCGAGGGCACCTGGACAAGGAGTCTAAAGCTGGAAACAGAGGCAGAGAGTAGAACTTTGTCTCAAATATGTCTCTGAGGTATTTTGGCACAGCAATGTCGGGCTGAAGGGCACTGCCTACTAGATGCTGTGAGAAGACAGTACTCACAAGTTGGGCTACAGCATGAGGCACATGGAGCCAACCCATAGAAGCACTGACAAGGAATGCCCAGTCACTGGTGCCTGACACTGAAGTGCAGGAATATTTGTCAAGCTTGCACTGTGACAAAAGCTCATGGATATGGCGTGTTATGGGCTATGGGATTATGTAGGACTGTGCAGGAGAAAGCTGACAGACCAAATAGAATAAATACCACTGGTATTCAGAGCTCAGGAGGAGCAACTACCCAAAAATGACTAGGACAGAAGAAGACCATAAGGCTGGATCATGGACACCACATGAAGTGAAAAGCCTTCACTCTGTGCTCCTCATGAAGCTCTTGTCACCACAGAGCAGCAAAGCCAAGCAATGATGACTGAAACCTCTGAAGCTGTGAGCCAAGAAAAACCTTTCTGCCTTCAAATGCGATTCCCCAGGTATTTCGTCACAGTGTTGGAAAACTGATTGACATACCAAGGCAGCCACAGAGGGTCATTTGGTTCGGCCTAAGAACATTCATGGCTGTGCAACAGTTTACTGTTTGTATTCTGGCATCTTCATCCATCCCCTGTTCCCTTGGAAAGGGATGCCAACGAGTTTCTGGATACTATCTTGCATCCCACTTAGGCACAGGCCCCAAAAGGGCTGGATCTGACACTTCTTCCATGAGTTTGGCCATGTGCTGACTGCTCTGTTTGTCACTTGGGTATGCATCTAACCTTCCAGGCCATCAAGAGATCACATAAGACTCTAGCAGCCATTGCCACAGATAGCACTTCCAGTCCAAGGCCCATGTCCTGAAGACTGTGGGAGGCAGAAGAATCTTTAAAGCGTATTCTAAAGCTTGGGGCTCATGGAGAATGGGCTTTGAGTCCCCAATTTTAATGGTTCTAATATAAAACCTTGGGTGAGTTAAACCTAAAAGTTCATATGTCAGAATGAGTTGGGTTTTTCCCCTTTGGCTTGGGTCTGAGCTTTGCCCTCAGCAAAATACTGTGTCTGTGGACCATGGAGAGTTTCCCCTCGTATTAGCCTCTATATCTTCTCTTCAGCACCTGTAAAACTGAAGAAAAAACACCCACACAGGGCCCTCTGGCCCCAGTTATCCTGGCCATGCATCCCCCCAAACAACTTTCTCATCTGTGAAATGGGACATATATACTATTGTACACTGTGGTACACTGTGATGAGTTTTTCTGATTGGATTGAGGGCTCTGTGGAGTCCACTTGGGAACAGCAAATCTTTGTTTCCTGTCCCTGTGACCAAAGACTCAATCTACATAAATCCCAGCCATTACAAATTTGCTGTTGCAAACTCTTCAGGGGGCCAGGTATGGTGGCACTTGCCTGTAATTTTGACCCTTGGGAAACTGAGAAACCAGCATGGGTTCTAGACCAGTCTGGGCTATATAGAAAGGCCCCTACTAAGAAAGAAAGAAAGAAAGAAAGAAAGAAAGAAAGAAAGAAAGAAAGAAAGAAAGAAAGAAAGAAAGAAAGAAAGAAAGAAAGAAAGAAAGAAAGAAAGAAGGAAGGAAGGAAAGAAAGAAGGAAAGAAAGATACGAGAGACAGACAGAAGAAATTATCCAAGGACCCAAATCAGCTGAGATCCCTAGGGTGTGAATGGAGTGCCCTGCTACAAATGTGACAGAGCCAGCCTGGCCTGGGAGACAGGGCCTCAGAAAGTGACACTATAGAGTCAGGTAGCCATAGGAATCACCTCTCTACCCAGGACCCAAACCTCCTTTTGGCTTGCCAGCATCTTACCCCAGAGAATCTGAATCTAGAACAGAGAGAAAGGGAACCCCAGGTGCTAGTGTAGCCTGAAGCTCACCCTGACTTGGAGCAAATAAAGAGAGGCTATGTCTCTCCCCTCCAGAAATCTCAAGGTGCCTAAATCTTTGTCCTCACTGAAGGAAGGCTATGCTTACCCAGCCTGCATAGACACAAGTAGCCAGATCTCCAACCTGAGTCTCTCCATAGCCCAACTCTCCCCACCCTACCTTCAAACGGGACACCGCCCTCAGGGAACCACCACCACCATCTGCTAAGCTTGCTCTGAATGCTGGCTTCCCTCGAAGCCTTGTCAGCTCATGACCTGAGGGTGTCCAACAACTCTGGGCCTTAGTTAGGCCTTACCTACAGATGTCTGTGGCACTACAGAAATTTCTGTCCCCTTACAGCTCCCGAAAGGCCATGTATGCTTGAGCTAAATGTGTGTAACAGAGATGCAAACTCCAATGGCCGCTTACTAACACGTGGGACCACAACCATTGTGTTGGTTACTTTTCTAATTGCCGTAGCAAAGCACTCAACAAAAGCAACTCAAGGGAACAGGGTTTGTTTGGGCTCATGGTTCAAGGGCTACAGTCTAACAGCGAGGGGCAGGCATGATGTGGAAGCTCAGTCCATGGTGGTAGGAACATGGGTGAAGGCTGGTCATATCTCAGCCAATGAGGAAGCAGAGACAGGAGAAGCCAGACCCCTAGTGACCAAGAGGAGATTGTAGGGCAGTCCATCAGGGAATGGGGACAGAAAGGACCTTTGGGCAGGCTCAGAGGACCAGAGACAGCCTTCTGTCTACTACCTCAAAAGAATTGAACCCTGTGGCCAGTCTGCCTTGCCACATTGTGCCAGGGGTGAACCCAGGCTAGTACACATCTTCACTCACACACACACACATCCACTCTTATAGGGTAGGCAGCCATCCACATACGTCCAGAGTACAGATGCCTCATTGATAACCTGAATTTATCCATCCAACCCTTCAATTCTCTGACACTACCATACCCTGCGGACCCAGGTAGGCACCCAATGATCCAGTGTCTGGCTGTGGTCCCCATTCCTACACAGCCTTCCTGATCTTAGTAATGGAACTGAGGATCACAGGGACAGGGTGTTGTGGATCATGGCCGGACTCTTCCCAAGTAAGTGAACCCCACTGCCCTCAGCCACAAGGCACAAAAAGAGCTCACAGGTCACAGGAAGATGAGAGTGCATCCAGAGGAAGTGATAGTTCTGTCAGCATGGATGTTCCTGGAACTCTGTCAGCTAAGAGGAAGAGGACACAGGTGTAAACCTGAACAGAGCTACAGTGTCAGAATGGTGGGAAGTGACTCGGAGTAGGGGTGGGGCTAAAGAGGTTGGGAGACACAGGTCACAAACATGCTACAGCAGGAGCCAAGGCAGAGGGGATATGGTCAGGAGGACAGGATTAGAGCAAGAGAGAGGGAGTAGGCAGGTGGCATTCCAAGGAGGTGGGAATCTAGATCAAGACTCTCACACAGGCATGGGCAAGCACTCTGCCCATACATATGCACATCTACATAAGTACGCCTATGTGGGTGCACGAAGTGAAGCCATACCTACATAGGCTCGTGTACACACATCTACACTCACCCATGCCCACACTCAGGATAAATGTACCAACAATAACATCAAACAACCTTTATCAAATGCATCTGTACTGTTTCATCCTCCCAAGAAAGGCACCTATGAGGCCAGGACCACCATATTAGTTACGTTTGAGTCACTGTGACCACAATCTCTGACAGAGATAATCATGAGGAAGGAAGGGTTAATTATGGCGCCTGGCTTCAGTCCATCATGGCAGGGAAGATATGTCAGAGGACTCAGTGCTTGTTGGTGGGAGTATGCATTGAGGTTGTTCACACCACAGCAGACCAGGAAGCAGAATGAGCACCAGGAATCAGGGGCCAGCCAGGTACATCTTTCAGAGGACTGCCATAGTGACTTATTCACACTGGCAAAGCCCTTATTCACACCAACCACCAAAGCATTCCAAAATAATGCTACCAGCTAGGGACCAAGTGTTCAAAATACAAACCTATGAGGACTTTCCTATTCAAACCTAATAGCCACCATTAGTTCCATTTTATGGATTGCCTGTGGATGAGAGCTCAGAGCCACTTGGTAAGATCCTAGCTTTGCCCATGGAAACACCTTCTGGAGAAGTCAGAGAAGGCTTCATCCAACATCCTTTTAGTTAGAGATGCTGTAAGTGGCTACCACCTTGGGATACAAAAGAACCTCAGAACTTCCATGAAGCTGGTACCTAATGGATGCCCTCCGCGTGCTGCAGCCTCTGGCTGGCAGACCTCTGTGAACAACAATGTGAGTTTCCAGTCAGACAATGAGGTAAGTTGTTCACCTACTCAGAAGGACCAAGGGCTGTCCCATCTACTAGGAGATGTCTGGGAAATGGCTTGAACTTATAGAGAACCCAGGCTGAAGTCACCAGCTGTCTTAGAATTCAAGAGGCTCCTGTCCTGGGACCTCATCCTGTACCTGGATGACCACTGAAGCTGACATAGGAAGCCTCTGCTTGGTACCTCCCACCCAGTCCTGTCCTATCTGGGTTGCTCAGCTCACTCTGTTCCAGGGGATCGAGGCCTGACCGTACTATAAGCAAAGTCATTCCCACATTCCCATAGGACATAGAGCCACTTGACTCCTGGGCAAGAGCCTCTCACATTCCCCTTCTGGAGAGACCCATCAAGACGGCAATGTCTCCATGTTGCAAGTGAGACTGAGATAGATCCAGGAAGATGCTCTCATGGTCTGACCAGCTGTTTCCACTCCCCAGAGCTCAGGGTCCAGGTAAGGGTGCTGGTGTACTCAGAGCTCACCCTCACTGTGGTCTGTACACACAGCAAGGCCAGAAGCCACCAGCTGCTGGCCTAGCCAGGCCGCATCATGGCCCTAGACAGCCCTGGAACTCCTGGCTAACATTCTCAGCTACTCTCAGGACTCTGGAAAACACCCCTCCCCTCCGAGGTTAACAGGATAAAGGCTGGATAAGAAGCTACTCATTTCCCCAGCTCGCAAAGAAGCAATTATGCGACTTTCTAGTGTGGTTTCAAATATATTTTGCAAACTAGGACTCAGACAAATATTAATGGCAGCAAATTACAGTACTTAGCAGAATTATCACCTAGCAAAGAGGCGCTTTTAATCTATAAAAAATATCAACAAAAGATGTAAATATGAACCCCTCGATGGGTGGTGTATCTTGAAGAAAATATACATCTAATCTCACAGTGTGTTACCTCTAATACCTGGGGAGAAGGTTAACAATTCTGAGAAGTTCCCTACGGCTAGAGAATATATTTTGATGTAGATTTGTGGATACCAGAGACTTTAAATCTATTGTATAATCACAGGGTGGGAGGGAGGACCAGGCTACCTATTTCTTCCTGGAAGGAAGGCGGCCAGTGAGGGCTGTTTCTGGGGCCTCCTCGCTTGCTTTCCCAGAGCTCACAGTTCATGGGAATTCAGCAGGAGGCTGGGGGCTCATCCTAAAGGAGTAGCCCTAGAACTCAGGACTTGGTGAGAAGTACATGGTTGGGGGACCCCCAGACACCAGCAGACCCACCAAAACCGTCCTGGACATGGGGAAAAGGGAGTGCCAGCCTGCAAAAGATAAACTCTTCGTCTTACTGTGCTACTGACTATCCTTATCAAGTTTGTTATCAACTTGGCACATGTTAGAGCTGTTTGGGAAGAATAGCCCTCAACTGAGAAGATGCCTCCTCTGTGGTGTCTGCTTCAATTCCTACCTCCAGTTTCCCGCCTTGGCTTCCCTGGATGATGGAGTGTGACCTGTCAGCCATGTTATCCCTTTCCTCTTCAAGTTGCTTTTGGTCAGTATTTTAATCACAACAATAGAGAAGCAAGTTAGCATCCTGGGAGCCCCTGAAAGGTACGAACTGAGCCTTTAGAGGGAAACGTCGGGGAGTCCAGAGGGCAGGGTCACAGGACACTTGAGCAGCCACACACATCAGCTTTCCTCTCCTCTTTTCTCTTCTCATCTCTCTCCTTCCCATTGTTCTTTGCTGGGACCAAGATGAACATTAGAATCCCACTCAGCAGCCAAAGATACGGTGAAACACAAATCTTGGTGCTCAGGAGGCTGAGAGGGACTAGGAGGCTGCCTGTGCCAGTAGGCACCTCCTCCATGCCAGCCCATGCTGTTCATTGACTCTGAGCCTCAAGCCAGGAGAACTCCAACTCGGGGTGAGTTCCTTCTCCACTTTTCTCAGGACCCTGGGAGTTCTAATCCAGACCCAGCTTCAGCTGGTAGTGAGGAGGATGCCATGGTTTGAATGTGGAACACAGGTTCATGTGTTTGAGCACTTGGAATCAGGCTAGTGGCATTGTTTGGAGAGGCTATTGAGCCTTTAGAACATGGGACTCTCTGCAAAGAGTGAGTCACCAGGCCAGGGGGCCTTGATGATGTCCCAGCCCCACTCTAGCCCCAGTTCATCTCTGCCTCTGATTGCTGACACTGAGATGTGAGTGAGCAGCCTCACTCACGAGCTGCCATGAAGCCCACCGTGCCTTCCTCACCGTAATGAACAGGGCCCTAGGACTATGACCCTAAACTAATCCTTCTTCTTCCCTTGAGCTGCTCCATGTGGGGCACTTGGTCACAACAATGAGAAAACTAATACAGAGGCTCACAACCATTTGGGTTTAACACTCCTACATGTGTCTCTGTTACAGTTTTTCACACTCTCCTTTGCATATCCCCTTGAGGAAAGTTTGGGTGGAGCTAAGTTTGGTGAATCAAATCACAGTAAAAGGTCTTGAGAAGTCCTTTTCACATATCACCCAGCCCATCACCCCCTTTTCATTGTTTCTCCCCATTCTTCTCATGGAGTGGGGTAGGGACTGGCTCACTATATTCCCTATGCCCAGGACACCACCCACCTCTCCTACTTGCATACATACACACATGTGTACATACATGTACTCATCCAAGCATACACAGATACATACAGGTTCACATTCTCACAATGCACATGCCTGCATGTACATACATGCTTATACATGTATACAAACCTTCACAGCAATGCCCTTCAGGCTTCCTTCAAGCTGCTCATTCCTCAGAGAGTCTTCCTGTATCCTCAGCCTTCCTCAGCCCCAATTGCCACCTCCATTACCTATTCACATCTTCTGGACTCCTTCTGGAATTCACACCTTAACACACTCACAGAACAAGTCATTAGAACAAGACTGACCCTGGCCTCTGCCAGGACAGCAAACCCTAGGAGGGCAAGGGCCTGGAACATTGTGTTTCTTCTTCCATTTTGTCTCACTTCCATGGACCACTTCCATGGTCCAGAGGCTGTCACCTATATTTCAAGAGATGTGAGTGCACTTGCATATAGCTAATGAGGGCTGGCCCTTTGCACCTTCTGTTTAATCAATGATATCCCCTAAGGACTCTTTCCCTGAGGCTTGGATGTGGAAAGCATCCCCCAAAGCCTCCAGGGAGTCCTGGATTCTCATCTTTCCAACTAGACCCCTGTATCTAGTCTAAAGTGGAGTCTTCCATCGGAGCTGCTGTTCTTTGCTGGAAGAATAGGAATAAGAACAGGAATAGCACACCCTGGGACCCTACAGCCAGCATCAGTGCCTTCTATCATCAACACTGTCCCCAGCACACTCCAGGGTTCCTACAGTCCTTCATCAAGATTTCTCCCCTTTATCGACCATGACCCCAGAATCCCTTGGAACATCTACAAGCTGTCAGTGGGATCCCCCACCCTCGCCCATCAATATCTGTACCTCCTCTGAGGTTCCCACAAGTCATTTCCATCCTAGCACTTGGGGTCAAAGCATCTAAGGATCTCACTGCTTGTCCACCAAATGGGCTAGGATGTTTGTAATTCAGCAGAGCCCAGCTCATAAAACCACACCATCAAGAGAGCTACTTAAGCAATTATGACTCTGTTGATTGTTTCTCAAAAAATGAGGTAATTCTTCATAGTTAATTTGCTTTGCAAACCATAAAGTGTATCTAGCTTGGTTAGTTGTCCGGGTCACCATCACTTCTCAGCTGCAGTAAGGAATCAGCCCCTTCACTGTTTTCACACCACTGTTCCCAACCAGCCAGGCCCAGACAGAGGGAGTCCCAGTAGCTGGCTCATAGTGCATGGGTGGGATCACACCATTGAGTTGCAGAGGGAAACTGACATGGGAACTGGAGGAAATTTTCTGTCACTCATGTAAAACCCAGGCCTTTGTACCTGCACTTTGGAGCTGTGGCTGTGGTTGAGGCTTTGATGAGGTTTCTGAGCCCCGGAGTGGTGGACAGGGCTCAGTTCCTGGCTCTGTGGGACCTTAGGCAAGTCACTTAACCTGTCAGTACTGTGGTGGCCTGGCCATGAACAGAGCATGACAGACCTGTCCCCACCTCTCTCACCCAGCTATTTCTAGAATTAATTGGATAATGCTCAGAGTGCTTTGAGCTTTCAAGAAGAGGGGCATGGGAACATGGGACAATTATTCTAATTACATCTGCCTAGACCTGCGGACTGATTTGCCTTTTAGTGTTAACATTGCACATAAATGGTGGAGAAGTCAAGGCCATGTTTCCCCTAAGGTTCGGCTTTAAGAAGCTCCATTTTCAAAGGTGAGTAGAGCTTACACAATAGAAGCACATGGGACCTGCTAGCACTTGGAGAAATTCCCTGCAGCTGGCCTCCATGGGCAGACTTCAGAGTTTCCAACCACAATGGGTGGGAATAGCCAGGCAAGAGCAAAAATGACTTTTTCCCAGAGACACAGGTCAGGGAACAGGTGCTGTGATAGGCAGGACATTCTAGAGGAACAGAACTATTAGAATACATATGCATCTTGTAAAATACAGTTTATTGGCTTGGTTTACAGGATAAGGGCTAGTAACCCAAAAATGGCTATGTGCATGCCCAAGGGACTGAGAACCTGGTAGCTCTCCAGTCAAAGAAACTGGATGTCTTGGCAATCCTTGTCTGGCACTGAAAACCTGGAATCTCCCTGGAGAGTCAGTGGTGTTGAGTCCAAGTTGAAAGGATGAAAGAGCCGGAGTCTAATGGCGGCAGCCACATCAATTCAAGAAAGAAAGCTGTACATGCACATAAGCTGTTTTCCTCTGACTCTTTTTGGTCCCTGCTTCCAGCCCATTTGAAGATGTGGATGTCATTGCCATCTCATGTCAGTCCTCACTGGAATGCCCCACATGCACATGGAGCTGAGCTTCATCAATTCTATGAAGACCAAAGGTCACAGGCACCATGATGAAAATGGCTGCCTCCTTTTTTGGTCTCTAACACCTTCTTTGGTGTTGGTGTGAGGCTCCTTGGGACACACCACAGGGTGGGCAAGCTGAGGTGGGTGTCAGTCTAGCAGGCCAGCTGTTGTCCTCTTGTCTAATCCCCATCAAAGCCTGAGATGCTGCTCTGGCCTATAGCTACTTCATGGCTGTAGAAAGGCCCAAGAAACCAGAAGCCCAAGCCAACTTGCCAGGTGACAGTGGCAGTCTCATGGCTCAGTCATCAATCCTGGTGATACCTGCAGACAGAAGACAGAGGATGGGATAGGAGAGATGGTCAGCATTAGGAGCACTTGTTCAATCCTTAGCACCAATATGGCAGCTCACAACTGCCCATAACTCCATTAATAAGGTCTCTGATGTCCTCTTCTGACTTTTGCAGGTACTGGGCATGTATGTGGTCTACAGATTGCATGCATTCATATGCATAAAATACAATAAATAAATCTAAAAAACTATTTTAAGAAGAAGACAGAAGATGTACAGAGACAGGAAGTGGGAAGCTGAGCAGCCTCGTGGAAAGGGTAAAAGCAGCTGGTGATGAGGGTCTGGCTCCCCCAAGGCTCCTGGGTACTTTGTGTCCCTAAGTCCTCCCATGTACTAGGCTCACAAGTATATACCTGGCTGTACCTGAGGGAGGAGGCTACAAAGTCTGCCACTAGAGCCCTTTCAAAGTTGCTGGGAGTTTAGAAACCAGAGAAAGCAGGCCAAAGTGTTTAAATGGCTGCCCAGAACCCAGGCCTTTTTCTGTATCATAGGGTCTCCACTCTGTATTGGACATTAATACATCATATCTACAACACACTCTCACTCTGGCCAGATGAGGGATGTTGACATCACCCTGAAGAAGGAATCTAAAACCCCAGTGGAGAAGAACTTCCCTCCACCTCACTGGTTCTAAGAAGTGGAAAAGCCAAGACGTAAACTCCTTCCATCTATCTTCCAGATTCACGTTCTTTCCACGCCCTCTGCCACCTTCCAAGATTTTCCTCCCATACTGACACTAGTGACAGCCCAGGTGGACCCTAGAGGAGGTAGACTGGGGGAGGAAGTGGATCTAGGGGCCGGTAGACCTCAGGGCAGGCAGACCTTGGAAGCAGGTGGACTTCAAGGAATGTGAACCTCAGTGGAACCAGAGCTTGAGGTCCTTGGTTCTCCAAATACTTACTGTGAATTCTTAACCAAGGTATATATCTTGTTTGGACCTCCTTAGCTGATGTGGGACCAACACTAGGCCACATTAAGAGATACCAAGTGCTCTACATGGGTACCTGATGTTGATTTTCCTTCCCTCTGGGGGAATGCTCCTAAAGACCATTCTTGGGAGTCAGCAAAGTAACTGGATAAAAGTTAGTAAGCAGTGGTAACTGAGAGAACTAGAAAGGCCAGATAAACATCAAAGGTTGCACAGTCAAGAATGCAGAGATGATCAGCTCTGACAGGCTGCAGACTTCCTATGGGAAGCCAATAGACATTGCAAGGGAGGCCCTCAAATCCCGATTGCCTGAGACAGGGCATGGCCTTGAGTGGAACCCTACCAGTGCTCCATCCAGATCTCACCTGATCTCTCCAGCTCTCCTCTGAGTCCTCAGGAGATCTGCACATGGAACTAGGGCAGAAAGGAGTCTCAAGACAGAAAACATCCTCCCTGGATCAAAGGAGGATAGGTGGAGATTGGCAGGGGGCTGGGTGTTCACAGAGGGGACTGGGAGGAGCTAGCAGGGGCAGGACCTCCTGAAAGAAGGAAAGATCAGTTAGATACAATGCCCCTCTGCCTACCAAGCCAAGTGGTACCCAGGAGCTGAGGGCACAAGTTCTCGGTGGTCATCTTACACCAGCACCATGTGACAATGACAGGAGGCCAGACTAGGTGAGAAAAGCAGGCTGGGAGAGCGGAAAGGAAGTGTGCTGTCATTAGGCTAGTTTTATAACTGACAGCCAGTACTTAACACCAAGTGCAGAATGCTCTGTCTCACATGACTTAGATAACTTGAACTCACCTCCAGATCTTACAGGATAAGCTTTATTATTCTGGAGAAGGAAAGACTGGAATACAGAGAACTGATCTAGCACAACCAAGACAAGATAGGACTGTGGTCTGGACTTAAACACAATACTTGTACTTGAACCATGCCCCTATCCCAGTGACCTGCAGCCCAGGCTGGTCATTGACACAGAATGTAAGCAGATGGCTATTTTTCAATGTTCACATAAAAAATCAGGTGTAAATAATTTTATAATGTATTTTATTTAACCCACTATGTCTAAAATTTTATTTAACATGTAATCATGTTTAAAAATATATCAAGGGGGATTGGAGAGATGGCTCAGTGGTTAAGAACACAGAATGCTCTTCCAGAGGACCTGGGTTTGATTCCCAACTCTCTGTAACTCAGCTCTGGGGAATCAGACGCCCTCTACTGGCCCCTATGGGCACTGCATGCACATGGTGCACAGACACATATGCAGGCAAACATGGATATACATAAAATAACATAATCTAAAATTACCCATCAATGAGGAGGTTCACATTCTGGTCTCTAGGTCTCCCCCAGCCACTCAGCCAGTCTTCTCTGCTTTATGTGTCCTCTCTCCCTTATCCTCATTCTTCTCTTCATCTTGCTCCATTGTATTTGTTCTGTGCTTCTTTCCAATGTTTAGAGTCAAACACTTTGCTCAGTGTTGTCCACCTTCCCTGGTTGCTGATAGAAACATGCAAAGGCATGCATTTCCCTCTACTGAATTGCTCTGTGTTCCACATATTTGGATATCTGTAGCATACCCCAAATCACTTCATTCTAGATTTTCCTAATTTATTATTTCTCTTTCAAACATGCTATTTAGCTTCCAAACACATAGGGGTTTTTGTTTGTTTATTCTTTGTTTTGTTTTGAGACAAGGCCTCACTGTGTAGTCCAAG
This sequence comes from Peromyscus maniculatus bairdii, assembly GCF_049852395.1. NCBI lineage: Eukaryota > Metazoa > Chordata > Mammalia > Rodentia > Cricetidae > Peromyscus > Peromyscus maniculatus. The sequence continues at coordinate 47,298,712 of NC_134852.1, read as the reverse complement.
CTGGCCTTAAGGTTGTCATCCTCCTACCTCCAGCTCCAAATGCTGGGGATACAGGTGTGAGTCATTTGCTTTTAATCTCTGATTTCAGTCCACCATAGTCAGAGGACACAGCAGTACCCTTTGGGATAAAGAGCTTTGGGGATCCACAGATTTCCTACAAGGCCCATCACATGGTTTGTTTCTGTAGATTTCCTGATGTTAGGTTGGGTCTTACCCTAAGAAGTCACTTGCTGGGACTGGAGAGATGAATCAGTGAGCCAAATGACTGTTGTACAAGGGTGATCATCAGACTTGCATCCGGATCCCTAGTACCCACATAAAGCTGTGCATGGTGGCATGTGCCTGTAGTCCTAGTGCTGGGGTAGGGACTGTGGGCAGATCCATGGAGCTCAGTGGCCAGCCAGCCAGTCTAACCAAACTGACAAGCTCCAAATTCTTTCAGCAATCCTAGTGCAAAAAATTAAGGCAGAGAGTGGTTGAGGAAGACATCCGGTGTCAAGCTCTAGCCTCCAAATATGTACACATAGGCAAACATAATCCCATACAGCCTCACAAACACATACATGCAAAACACACACACACACACACACACACACACACACACACACACACACACACACACTCCCTTGTTGACAAATTTCAAATTCTGATAGCAACAGTTCATAGCACCCTGTGTTCAAAGCCATCTGAGGTCAGAGTTTGGACTCAGTCTCCTTGTGACCCTCATCTTCCAGCTCTAGGTGTCCCAGGACAGGGATCTTTCATCTTTAGGGGTCTCAGCTTGTCCAGTCCTCCAAGACCTAGCCATTGATCTTACTTTCCTAGGTCCATCTCGAAGAAATTCTAGGCCAAGAAGGAGCCACAGAGTGAGATAGGGTCGGCTCACTTAATTTCTGTGTAGCCAGGCAACCAGGAGTAAGAGAAACCAACATCTGTGCAAATGACAGCAACAGCTCATGTTTCCTGAGCACTTACTAAGGGCAAGACACCATGGATGCCAAGAGCCTCACACATCAGACACCAACAGTGTCTTAAGCCATATTACTACCAACACTGGAATCTCCCAAGGTGAGGTCACATGTCCAGGACTCGGTCTGGCTGCCATGCTGGGGCTCTAAGCCACGTCACGGAAAGAGAATGAGATCAGAATGGATCCATTACTCAGAAAGTAAAAACAGGATGATAAAGGGAACTTCCCAGGCCCCAAAGGTAGTGTGGGTGAGGCCTATCAATCAATCCTCTAAGCACTGCCCCCTCAAGTCATAAAACAGTTGATAAAACCCAGAAAGTCCAGTGAGAATTACAACCCAGGAAGAAGGTAGACACATGAATAACACATCTGTATGACATGAAAGTAGAATAGGGATATTTGGGAAGAGGAAGGGGTAAAGTGGAGGGAGAGAATGGTGGTAGGAGGATGAATGTGGTCAAAACACATGACATACTTGAATTAAAAAATCATTATGAAGCCGGGCGGTGGTGGCACATGTCTTTAATCCCAGCACTCAGGAGGCAGAGCCAGGAGGATCTCTGTGAGTTCAAGTCCAGCCTGGTCTACAAAGAGCAAGATCCAAGACAGGCACCAAAACTATACAGAGAAATCCTGATTCGGGAAAAAAAAATATTATGAAACCCATTGCTATATACAATGGATGTACACTAATAAAACTATATTCTTTTAAGTATTGGGAATATACCTCGGTGGCAGAGTGTTTGCCTAACATGAGAAAGGCTCTAAAAATCCTTAATGGGAGAGGGATATGGCTCAGTTGGTAGAGTGTATGCCTAGTATACATAACTCCTTGGGTTCCATCCCAGCACTGCATAAACCATATATGGTGGCACATATCTGCTATCCTAATACTCTTGAGTAGAGGTAAGAGAGTCAGATTAAGGCCACCCTCAGCTACACAGGGAGTAAGAGGCCAGCCTGGGCTAGAGAGCCTGAACCATGTCCCTGGCCCAGATCCCTTTCCAAAACTAAAACAAAGCCTTAATCATTGGTCAACACCTGAGTCTAGGGAGGTGGTCCCACAGTGGGGTGGGAGGCAAGGAACACTTACAATTTGCTTCTGAATTTTGCTTTCCCTCATTGGAGGCCAAAGCAAGTCCAGAGACTACTCATCGTTCACTGATAGCCCCTTGACTAGAAGCTGCACAAACACAGCCCACATCAAGGCAAAAGAAGGCTCTGTCCCTGCTGCAGGCCAGACACCTCGCTCCAGTTCCTCCCAGTGCTGGCTCAAAAGCCTGCACCAAAGGCCATGGAAGTGACAGAATTTGACACAACAAGACCACACTCCCATGTTAATGCCCCTCAGATCGGCCCTGCAAAAGTGAAATAATAAATTTAGGAAAACAAGCAGAATGACCCGTCTGCTTGGTTGGTTTTTCTAGATACCATCTACATATTTTAGAAGCGTACAACCTTCTAATAGAAATGAATGAACTACTCAACCATAAAGTTGCTATAGAAGATACGCTTGTTCTGATTCGAAAGGGCATCTGCTATCTGCAATATTGATAATACTTTTCAAATTTCATCTGCTTTTGTTTGCATTCTGTGTCGTCTGTTTAAACACACTGAGAATAATAATGAGTCCCTGCATTATCTCTACTTTTTCAAGGCCAAACATATAACTTTATCACAAAAATAATTAAAATTCTTTGGCACTCTTGTATCTTTTCCATTAAACGTTATCAACCAAGTGACAATAAACTAACATGAGCCCAAGGCTGGCCATGGGCCGCCTTTACAAAGAATGCATTTGTCCCCGGGCGAGAGACATGAATTTTCAGTTTACAGGGTCAGACGATCCTGAAGTTTTTTACAGTAGGAGACCACAAATCTATACCTCCTGTCCCCTCACGGGGGTTGATGGTGGCCATGGGGTACCCCATAAATTCTCAGGCAAGAATACACTTTAATAGGCAAAAAAAAAAACCTTGGCAGCTTAATAATTCTGAGTTGCAAATTTAAATATTTTACATATCATTAGACATTAAAAACAAAGATTTATGCTGCTCGTCTCGGCGGAGTGAGGACTCCGTTGACTTCACACATGGCCATGAATCTGCGTGAGCTTCATTAGCTGAGCGTCTCTGCCTAAGAACGCCGGTTGAGTGCAGGCTGCCTTTAAATCATGGCTTTTATTTTCCCGCCATCAGGCAGCACTTGAGGGGAGCCCCTCCTCTGGGCAATGTCTCAAGCTGGCTCCTTGACCTGCTAATTTCGGGTAGTCATAGGGGTGGTTCTCCAGCTGTGCCACCCTCTTTCTGGAAGAGCGTAGCTAGGGGTCCAGGTCCTCCATCTGTGGGACCCCACCACCAATGATGCCCTACGACTTGGAGGTGGGATGTGAATCTATTGAGACACTCTCTGTGAGGGTCAGCTGGGTACTTCTAAGAGGTCAATGAACATACAAAGCCTAGGACTGCAAAGGTGGCTCAGTCAGCAAAGGGCTTGCTGTAAAAGAATGACAACCTGAGTTCAATTCCCAGAACCCATGAAAAAGCCGGGCATGGTGACCTCTATTCATAGCCCCAGGTGGAGGCTCAACAGCAGATAGCCTAGCCTAACAGGGGAGTGCCAGTCCAATGAGAGATACTGTCTCAAAAAACAAGGTTGATAGCTCCTGAAAGCCAGGCCCTGAGGATAATCTCTGGCCTCCACAGGCAAGTATACACACATGAACGTGTTACACACACATGCATTCATTCTCACACCAAACATGGAACAGGGGTCTAGTTGACATTCTCAGATTAAAAAGTGGGGCAAGGAAGGAGTGGGGCAGCAGAGAGCAAACAGCTCTAGCCACAGGCCTCTGCTGCTGAATGGTCAGAGTATCCCCAGCACATGGCTTTGATGGCAACCCTCCCTCCCAAGGTGCACCTATCATTAGGGTGCCACTTGCCTCAGAATCCTGCTTCTGATCCAACCAGCTCACAGCCCTCTCCCCAGCATGCCCAATGCTCCCAAGGCAACCTGTCTCCTCTTGAGTCCCCATGTAACTTTCCCAGTAGAACCCGACTCCTCATCCAGCCTAGACACTTGTGACAACCTAGCTTCCCTTCACTGGCCCCAAAGGAGCCAAGTTAACATGCCACCAGTCTGGCACCTGCCCAACAGGTTCCTCCCTGGGAATCAGAGCAGGCTCCTCTGCTATTTATGTCTTTTGTTTGCTCTATTTCAGATGCTTTGACTTCTAGGGTCTTGCTGACCCAGAAGGGCAGGCAATTCCCTAAAGAGTAAACACTTTGTTCAAAAGAAACTCACTTTCCAGAGTCCATCCTTCCTCCCTCTACCCCTGAACCAGTCCTTTCTAAGTCTCAGAGCCCACTACTCCACAACGAGGAACAGCTTTGTATCTTGAGCTACCTGAGACACCACAGCCCTGTGGTCCCTCCTCTCCAATTCCTTCCCATGGAAACCTGTGGGCTCCCTGTCCTATTGCATGCATGCCATTGCTACCAAACTAACTTACAAAGTACCTTCCCAAAGGAAGTGTCTTTTGTTTTATGTTATGTGTATGTTTGTGTACCATGTGCATGCAGTGCCTGGGAAGGCCAGAAATGATCGCCTAGAAGTAGAATTGCAGGTATTTGTGAGAAGCCATGTGTGTACTGGGAACTGAACTCAGGTCCTCTGCAAGAGCAAGCAGTGCTCTTAACCACTGAGTGATCTCTCTAGCCCCACCTCGTGAGACAGGGTCTCTCTCTGAACCTGGAGCTAGACTGCTGGTCATCAAGCTCAAGAAATCCTCCCATCTCCACTGCTCACAGTGCTAGGATTACAGGGGTGTCCACATGGCCACACCCACCTATTTTGCTTGGGTGCTGGGATCCAAACTTGAGTCCTTAAGCTTTTGCAGCAAACACCCACTGAACCATCTCTCCCATCTCTCCAGTCCCTAAGCTGCCAACCTCATGATTCTTACATTTTCTGTTACTACATTCTATTTCCAAAGCATACTGCTGGCAGGCATGGCTGTCTCTAGGCTTGCTTGGCAGTTCCAGAATTCTCACATGTATGCCTTTTGTTGTTGATGTTTTGTTTTGTTTTGTTTTGTTTGAGATAGTATGACAATGTAGCCTAAATAAGCCTCAAACTTGCAATCTTCCTGCTTCAGCTTCCCTAGTTCCAAGATTACAGGGTTATACCACCACTCTCAGCTCAAATGTGCATTCTTCGAGGGAGCATGAACAGTCTGGTAAAATGGCCCCCACCATTCCATCTTGTCATCTCACCAAGTCCCAGCCTGTCCTAAAAGCTTAGGAGTCTGGGATCCTGGCCTCTAGACTTGCACCCTGGATGACCAAGTGTAAGGAGGAAGGAACGATCATGCCGAGGGGTGGCTAGCCCATGGGCCCCTTAGTGCTGGGTCCTAGTGTCATTTACAGGGAGGAAGATGTGCCAGCTCAGCCCACAGCAGATCTAGACAGAAGCCTCCACAGAACCTAGCAACACTGCCAGGGCCAGCCAGCTTCCTCACTGGGGGACCCTGGGGCCTGTGTGGGAACGGAGCCACCAGCATGTGCTCTGACTTACTGTGCTGACGGTGGGGAAGGGCATTGATGAGGAGAAGGGATCTTGACATGGGTTTAACAGATGGCGCTGTGCTTTGGGTGTATGTGTCCCCTCAGAATGGGCGCACTGAGGCTTAATCCTCACCGTAAGTTAAGGAACTACTTCAGAAGGCAGACAGAAAACAGGAACAATAGAAAGAATCAATAAGATAGATGTGGAGGGTCAGCAGGACGGTCAGAGGGTGAAATAATATTTCTAGAAATATGTAGCTGAGAAAAACCTCCAGAAAACACTTTAAGGAAGTAATTCAAGAAGACACCCTAGGACTGAAGGACCTGAGTATCTGGACTGAAAGAGCCCATCGTCGTGAGATTTGAAGAAAGGGAATAAGAGGGGATCTGAAAGCTTTCACAGAATAAAACAGCCCACATCTGTTTTATATTTTTAATGTCTCTCCCAGTGGAAAGGTTTCTCAAAAGCCACCCTGGGACCCAGAAGACATTGTGAGAGAAAAATGATCTCACCCTAGAATTTCAGGTTCAACCATGTAACTGGTGAGGAAGAAGAGTGGACACTCGAGGAATGGAAAGTGTCAAAATAGTTTTCCAGGAGTCTGTTCTCAGAAGGCTGCTGGAGGGTGTGCACTGTGAAGATTTGGTGTAAACCAAGGGAGGTGAGGAGCCAGCTTACAGGACATGTGGGGATGGGAGAGTGTCACGGGCAGCTCAGAAGCTGATGTTGAGGGGGTCACCAGGAGGGTGTGGAGCCTCCAACACAGATCCAAACACTTTAAAAGGGGGTCCTCAGGAATCAAAAACTGGGAACAGGAGAACTGTCAACTGCCATGTTAAGAGGTTACTGTTCTGGTAAGAAATCTGACATAAATTAGTAATGGTACATTTAAAAAATAAAACACAAAAACAGTAACAGAAAAAAAGTAATTAAAATGGCTCAAAGAGTGGAAAAAGGCTGCCAGGGGAGCTAGTATGAGAGTGTAGAGAGCAGCAGGAGCCCATGACACTTCTGGGGCCTGCTGCAAGCTCTATCTGCTATCTACAACCATGGACTCTCCTGGTGGCTATGGAGTGCTGAGTGCCTCGGGGAAGGTGTGCCGTCTTATATTCTGCCGTGCCAAAAGCCCATTCTGAGGGGACACATACACCCAAATGGCCAGGGAGGTGAGAGTTTCCAAGTCCTTGAGGAGCAGCTGTCTTTGGTCTGATGTTTCCTGACCACAGTGGGAATTCAGGGTGACTCCAGCAGTCTCCAGCAGGCCACCAAGGGGTGGGTTCCTTTCCCTCACAGGGGAGCGTCTCCTGAATCAACCAGATTCTTGCAAACTTGGGAAAACCACGTGACCTTAGGAAGCTTCCTTCCTCCTCACACCTGTTCTCAAGAGCCAGGTCCAAAGTCCTGACTGGGGCTAGGGCCTGAGTTGTGAGCTCAGCTGGGATCCCAGCTAGTGTCTCGAACCAGCTTCCTTCCTCCCTTCCTTCACTGGGGGTGGTGGGGGTTCCCAGTGTCTGCCTCCTCAGCTGTTTGTCTCCCTCTGACCAGCTTCACTGCTTTTGAGACCATCAGGACGAAGGAGAGGAAGTTTTTACTCTCTCCTGCATGGGCAGTGGAGAGTTGTGGAGGATCGAGGACTGAAGGAGCCAGGAAGGCTACACAAGGGACCCAGCCAGCCCAGGTCTCATTCAGACCCACGGGGAAGCCCCTGTACCCCTGCTGGGTACCTGCACACCAGAGGCTTGTGGTCATTTCACCCTCCTGCCTCTCAAGCATGCAAGGACACCATGAGGCAAAGAGGAGGTTGTGCAAGGAAGTCCAGGCCAGACTCAAAATAGTTACCTTCTGACAAAGAGGAGAATAGCCATGGAGACATAGGTCACAGGGGCACAATGAGCACCTGACCCTAGGGGTCTCCTGAGTGTATGTGAGTAGATGCGCTCACTTATGTGTAGTGTAAGGACCACTGTGGGACCATGGGGGGCAGGTGTGTCCTGGTATAGACATCCTTGTCCTAGCCTATGGTGACCCATGGGAACCAGGGTGTCCTACTGACTTTATGGTTAAAAGGCCTGGCTCAGAGCCAGGGCTGGTGCACCATAGAACTTAAAGTCTGTATATCCAGAAGGGGGTGTTTCACATGTTCATCTGTATGAGTGCTGTGGTTCAGTGTGTACCCTGTACAGCTGTATACCATGACTGTACTGAGACCCCAAGACTGCCTCCTGCATGCCTAGTGTGGACCCCTGGGCAGCCCTCCTCAACAAACCTACAATCACAGTGCCAGGAGCAGATCTCCAATCTCTCCTAAAGACGCTGGGCCTGTTTTAGGCTCCCTCCTCACAGAGCCATGAGAGTGCTGCCAGCAATCCTTTGTTCTGTGGGGTCCATGTCTGAGTGGACTGAGAGGTCCAGCAAAGACCTAAAGGTCAAACGATAGGAGCAAAGGCAGGATAGGTAGTATAAAAAGCTTAGCCAGCCCTGCAGTGCAGGCTTACTTGCCCTGGGCCTCAGTTTCCCTGTCTAAAGTTGAAGGCTCTGCAGCTCTCTCCTCCCAGCCCTCAACTCTACAACTCTTCACCATCAAAAGTCCTTGGTTCTGTGGAGCTCAGCTGAGGCTGGAGACTGCCCAGATATGGAGATGCCAGGAAAACCTGGTCCTAGGCTGGTGGGCCAGTGCAGACCATGCCCCACATTTACCACACAGACATCTCGGGCAACTCTTTTAGCACCTTCTCATTACGGACAACACTCTCCACCCTATGTGTCACCTTTAAATAAATGCTGTAAGGACGCTGGCTTGTGGGTGTGCTTATCCACCCCCATACACACAGAACTATGCTCCTGAGTTAGAGAAGGACTCCTGGGGGCTAAACAGGTAGGAGGATCTTCTGGAATCCCTGAAGCAAGGTCCTCAAGAATCACAAACTGTGGGTCCCTGTGTCCCCTACTTCCAGAGCCCCCATGTCCCACAAGGCCAATGCAGACTCAGAGTCCTATCTTCCTGGGACACCCCCTCCAGCCTGCCACTTCTCTGTGGGGCTGAATAGGGTGCAGAGAAGCAATGGAGCAGGGCTGTGCTCAGGAGCCTGCAGCCCTGCTCCTCACAGCTCCCCAGATCACAAAGGGCCCGCTTCCCATTTGCTTCCTATTCAACCATGTCTCTCCATTGTCAATAAAAAGCCATTTTTAAGGTCAACTATCTTCCTCCATCAACTGCCAACCCCACACAGCTTCAGCAGCATCAGCCGAGCACCACATCATGAAATAAAAATTAAATTGTAGTTGGGCTTTTAAATCAACTCAATTAAAATAAAGAGATTCTTGGCTTGATATAGGGAAATATTTGTATTTCCAATTCTATTTGTTAATACATTGACATATGTGGTATTTTTTAAATGTAGCACTAAGTGCACTTTCTGTCAATGCCATAGATTTTTTAATAGACTGAGAAAATGCATTTCATTTCTTCTTATTTTCCTTCAATACATCATTTGGTTCTGCTTTTTTGCCTGCATGAAATTCATTTTCTAATGGAAATATTTGTTTTGTAAATCAAATATGTATTATGCACAAAATGCAAAGCACAAATTAAATTATGTTAATGAAATGAAAGAGATATGAAATGCATATTTCATGGACAAAACATAACCTCAGCAAACAACCATTTCTTGATAAAATCTTTAAACACAATCTCATTCTGTGACAGACATACTGTTAAAGTAGATAGCACCTCATTTAAATGGCTTCCTTTAATATTAGTGCTCAGTATATAATTGTAAATAACTTTTGGGATGAAAAACCAATAATGAAATACTGTCTTTAATAGTTTGCTATTGATGTCAGCATAAAATTTGTCGTTGTTGAATATTGGAAATTGGGAGTGCACAGAAATATTCTCAAAAGCTGTAAATGATTGCATATTTAAATAGAGCTGACTAAGGCAAAGATGTTATAGATATTAGTAATAGGCAGAAAATTATGCTGACCTAACATTATTTGACAAAACCCACTGTTTTAAATTATATATTGGTTACACTTAATGAATAATAGATTTGGGAGGTGTTGCTTCCCCGATCATAATGCTGATGACTCGATATGGCAGGGATTTTGTAGTCATCTTTCTGACAATAAATACAGCCCGGGCTCACAGAGGTCACTGGAGAGTCCATTGGGTCACTGCTCAGTACTATCCCATTGGAGAAGCTCTCAGTCCCCAGAAAGGAACCACCCTGACTGTGTCCCAGGGTAAGGCAGATCCTGCCCACAATCCTCCCACAAGGTACTTGGTAAGATCCAGGTGAGGTGGCCCAGCACTCTTGGATGGGACCTGTTGAAGCTCCAGTTGAGATCTCAATTTACTCAGAATGCCCAGACCTAGGGGTGGAGGGAGCCTGGCCCATAAGTCCCCAAGGGACATCTGCCTTCTCCATATCACATGAACCACACAAAGAATGCAGAAGTATGGGGCGTTACAGACATCAACATGACCAGGAGAATATACAGTGTCTACCATGGTCTGAACTCTGCAGAGCCTCAGGGTGTTCAGACTGCTGACCCTCATCTTCAGGTCCTCAGGCTTTGTTTGGGACTAGGTCTATGTACTGAGTCTGCTCCCAAAGTATTTGTCTACATGCAGTGAAGGCAGGGTTGCACACTGTGTCCAAGGTACACGTGTACATGTATGCATATGTGTGCATGTGTTATGATGTGTCCTCTGGATACACAATCCCGAAGGTGGAACCCCAAAACTCACTGTGCATGCATGGGGGATAAAAGTGAGGGCTGATTTGAGGAAGGGGGCACACATGACAGCAAGGGAAGCAAGAAGGAACATGAGGAAGGAGATGGGGTGCAGCCTCTGGAAAGCCAGTGCCCAGATTCAGCTTGTCATAGAAGGGGAAAGAGTGAAGAAAGAAACCATGGAGTACCCCATGAGCACCAGGCTTTATTCAACCCCTTTCTCCTGGAAGAGCATCAAGCCCTAAGCTGATGTGTCCTGAGCTAAGTGATTCTCCATCTCTTGGCCTGTTTTCTCCTTTGTCAAACTGGCCTCAGGGTAAATTCAATAATCCAAGAGACCACCACAAGGTACTAGATCCACCTAATGAGTCCAGCTCTGTCCAGCACCATGAACATAGCCCCAGAGGATCTGGTCAACTATAGATCAGACACGTCCAGAGAGAAGGGCCTTGCCATTTGCACATACTAGAACACATTCCTGTGCATGGGGTCAGTGCGTCCACCTGGACCCATGAGGAAGTTACACCTAGTAATGTGTGTGATGGCCAGTAGTGATGGAAGCATCCAGCTGCAGCGCTTCCAGGGCTGCATTCTGAGGATCCTACCCGAATTTCCCAACTCCTAAATTGGGCATGGCAGCACATTCCTATAATCCTAGCACTTGGGAGGTGGGGGCGAGATAATCAGGAGTTAAAGGCCAACCTGGAATACTTGAGACCCTCATCTCAAAAACAACAACACCTGCTGGTAAAGCCTCCACTTCAGCACCTATAGGACCTGTGGGAAATGAGACGTGGAGTCAGAGCACATCAGGGTGGGTGTTAGAGTTTGTCCCTGAACACACCTACCCTTTAGCACAGTCCTGGGCAAACAGTTAGAATTTAGTGGGTGCTTTCTGGTGTCAATGGCTGGAGGCAAGAAAGTTTTCACCCCTGTATCCAGTAGATGCTCTATATTTGGTGAGCCGGGCACTGTGCTAGGCATTGGTAATACATATAACAATTCCAGACACTGTCCTCTTGGAGCTTGGAAAAAACATTCAGCTCTAGGCTGGGGTGATGGTCAGTCAGCAAAGCAAATGCCTCAAAATCATAAGAGTATGAGTTTGATCCCCATCACCCACATTTAAAAAGATAGACGTAATGCATGTCTGGTGCTGTAAATGTGGCCAAGAACCCATGGTTGGGGACCTCATAGGCTCCGTAGATGAACCACCTATCACTACTATTTTGCTAAATGAATATAATCCAACTACCCTCTAAATTCACATCTCTATGCCCACAGATTAGTACAGTTCTCAGACCTCAGCAGAGAAATTTCTTTGTGTGAGGAGCGGTTGTTAATGCATAAACTCACAACTGGCCAAAGTGTCAATGGAGGGACCAAAAACAAATGGAGCATCTCTATCATGCTCTGCCTTCCCAAGCTCAGGAACCCTTGCAGAAAGGGTGTAAGAGCAAGAAGTCAGAGATGGCTGGAGTGCCTGCTAGACAAGCCTCTCATGAACTCACAACAGCTGCAACTGCCTACTCAAGATCAAGCCAGTCAACATTCGAGCATGGAGAGAAGGGCTAATGAGTCCCAACCCCTAACTGAAGAGCTGTTGACTGATAATGGCTTCTGGAAGAGGAAGAGTTAGTATTCTTCAAACATGTGACCCTGGTAGGTGGACCACAGCCCAGTATATAGCCCCACATGCATGAGTATATAGGCTGTATAAATTGGGCTCACAGGGTTATTTAAAAAAATAACAACCGCCGGGCGTTGGTGGCGCACGCCTTTAATCCCAGCACTCGGGAGGCGGAGGCAGGCGGATCTCTGTGAGTTCGAGGCCAGCCTGGGCTACCAAGTGAGCTCCAGGAAAAGGCGCAAAGCTACACAGAGAAACCCTGTCTTGAAAAACCAAAAAAAAAAAAAAATAACAACCATGAAGTTGAGTGGGGTGGTTAGATCTGGAAGAGTTTAAGGAGAGACATGAGGGGTGGATATTATCAAAATACACTGTATGAAATTCTCAAGGAGTTAACAAAAATATTATATTGAAATTAAAAAGCCAGGCTCAGTGGCACATGCCTGTAATCCCAACAGTGAGGTGGCAGAGGAGGGAGAACTAGCCTAGGTGAGCTCCAGGTTTGGAGAGTCCTTTGGCCACACACACACAATCATTCAGCTCAGTGTCACATCAATGGTGACTAATGTTGCTGTGGTGACAAGGTATATGTGCACAATCTGCCCCAGTTTTAGCAAAGTACCACTCACTACAGGCTCAACAGACAGTCATTGTCTCACACATTTAGAAGCCAATGGTCTAAGTTCAATATGTCAGCACGTCTGGCCCTAGTCCTGGCTTCCAGCAATCAGTGGTCTCCCTTCCTTGTCTCACAGAACCACAGCCCCATCTCTGCTCCTGTCTTCACGTGGCATTCTTTCTCTTTCCCTGCATGTGTCTTTGTCCAAATGTCCCATTTTTATAGGACACCAGTCATTTCGGATTAGAGACCCACACTATTCCAACATGACCTCATCTTAATTAATTATGTCTGCAATGACCTTATTTCCAAATGAGGTCACATTCTGAGGCACTGGGCTTTAGGATTTCTACATTTAAATTTGGGGGGCACAATTCAGCCTGTGACAGTGTAGTAGACCCCAAAAGATATCTGAATCTAGAATCTGATGAAGTAGGAGGAGGAAGAGAGAAGACAGGCCTATGAACATAAAAAAAAAAAAAAACTGTGACAGAGGAGCTGGGGGTGTGGCTCACAGGTACAGTGTTTGCTAGCACAATTGAGGCCCTTCGTTTAATATACAGTGCTGGGGAGATGGGGAACAACCCCACAAGCCTGGGCTAAGCCCAGAGCAAAACAGAAAGTGAGAGTGTACTGAAGGAACAGCAGTGCAGGGACCGGGTAGCCAGGACACCGGGCAGAGTTGGTGTGAGATGGTGCCTCCAAGTTACAGGCAGCCATCTGGCTTCTCCCCTGCTTGGTTTCCCAGCTGAGGTGTGGGGACCAATCCCTGGTCAGGTGGCAGCAACAGGAGAGCATCTCAGCTCTTAGCCCATGGGTGCAGTTCTGGGAAAGCTGTCAGGGCAAGTGCCCAAGCCACAGGATCTGGCCTTGATAGCTGTACTTTCTAGGAACACAGACACAGCGGTGCCCCTGAGCTACAGGAGAGCCTTTGCCCTGGTGCATCCCGTGTCATCCTTCGCAGAAGAGCTGCTGAGAATTTGGAAGTTCCTACTTCATGTCTGCCACTCTCAGTCACCTGTCACCCCTGGACCAAGCTCTGTCCTGCGGGAATCCCTCTGCCTGGGGGTCCTCTAAGGCTGCTTACCTCGCAGCGGGCAAACATTTTTATCCATTCCTTGAAATTAAACTTCCCCATTTTTCATTATCAAATTCCAAGCTGGTGTCATCTCCCCCACGCCGGCGTGCCTCGCTCGTTTACAGCACCCGAGATTAATATTAGGTGTTTGTAAAAGGCGAATATTAGCTTCTCCCTTATATCTGTCAGAATTAATAACTTCCCCATCACAGATAACTCCGGGTCAATATTAGATTCGCAGATGAGGCTGGAAATAAAATGTATGGAAATATAACGTCTCATTTGTACTTATTCAAAAGAGGCCCTTCCATTATTGAAATCTGGCGGCAACTGTTCAAAGGTCAGAGGACTTTGTGGCCTGGAAATACCCACCATCTGGCCTGGGCAGTTGCAAGCGAGGACAAATTGGTGTCCCTCCACAGGGAGGTGGCGCTGGCGCGCGTGGGCAACTCTGCCAGGAATTCTTATAGGGCAAGGACGGATGGAGAGCTTACCCACTGCCGCCCAAGCTCAAGCTGGGACCTGAGCCAGGGTCTGGTGCAGGCACCTTTCCAATGGCTGCCGTCCACATGCCCTTCTCACCTCCATGCCAAACTGGGGGCACAAGGTGGCTCCCTCCCTTCAGCAGCTTGGACCTGAGCTTGCAGACAAGGAGTTAACAGTTAATGTGGCTGGAGACCCACCTTCTCCCAAAAGATCACGAACCAGCAGCCTTACCCTGCAGTCAGAGAAGGCGTAAAGCGGCCTCTAAGATGGGCAGGGCAACTCCCTCTTTGGCAATCACTCATAAATCATAATTGACAAGTTTAATTTTCCCCTGAGCCACAATAGTGCTTTATTTAGTTGTTTCTACTTTATTTGGTATGGAGCTGATGGGCCCCTCCTCACCTCCTCGGCTTTTTCCCATCATAATAAAACTCCTCACTAGGCCAGGGAAAGATATGAAGCCATCTTTTCTGCTTGACCCATAATAATGGTGCCTTGGAACTCCATTCCTGGAACAGGAAGGTTGGAGGAACTTCCAGCATTCAAGAGGACAACATGGGCACCCACATCAATCCAGAGCAGAGGGAGGCTTCCAAGATTTTACCCAAGCTCCCCTGGGTAGAGGAGTCCCAAGACCTGTGGTTCCCTCTGGAATTCCATGTAGAAAGATGGAGGTTGGAGAGCAAAGGGTAGGGGCCTTCCTCCATCACACAGAGGAAGAGAGACAGAGGTGGCACCTCCAGGCCCTAAACATCAAGGCTGACTCCCCCATGCTGAGGCATACCCATCATAGGTCACTAGGAGCAAAGATTCGGGCTGTTTCCATTGCCCCAAGCCTCCACCAAGGCCTTGTTTCTAAGATTCACACATGACTGCCACAGAAGGCAGCTCTCTGGCTCATCACAGATGTGTGGGAATTCCTGGAGTTAGGTGGCAGAAGGGAGTGGGCCCTAGATTCCTAAGTCCCAAGCTGCCCCTGAGTTCCAGAGAGCAGAGGGTCAGCCCTCCCCTTGAGGGGCAATGAAAAAAAGCCCCTAGGAAATCCCTCGGTGCAGCCTCTCAACCTCCCTCCCCCCCACCCCCGGGATCTGGAAGGCCCTCTTTTTTGTGCTAGGAAACCCTCTCTGTTCACATTAATGACTTAAGCTCTTCCCTGTCAGCAGCTCCCTCCAGCTGGGCGAGCATTGAAGTCCAGCTCTGGGACCTTGCCTTTGTGAGAGGGGCCCTGCTCTGGGGAGGATGAAGGCAAAAGGCCCTCTCTTTCTTTCCTCTTAAGCCCCTCAAACTGGCGGTGACCCACAGTTAAATCCCTTTTAACAAGGCTCACTTCCTTGTGAACCAGTTAAAATGCTCCAAAAATAAACAAGGCTGAGGGCCAGCCTTTCCTACAGTCACTCGGGAAGCCAGTCTGGGGGGAGGGAAGGCCAGGCCCTATCTCTGTCTCCCAGGGTCAGATGCCAGGCTGTCCACTACCTCTGGACATGGCATAGCAGCCTGTCACTTTACACTGAGCCTGTAATCCTGCCTTGTAAGTAGGGGTGCTAGCCTGTTAAACTCTTTAAAATCCCACAGAGCACTAAATTAAGTAGTTGCTCCAGGGTCAAGCCTGAGACCACTTAAATTTGCTTTTCCAACCACCACCATCATCCTCTTGGGGTCTGGTGGATGCTCAAGCTACTGAACTGGCTAGCAATGGGCCAACCTCCCCTGCTAGACCATGCTAGAGCATGGGCCAATGGCAGGTTGTCCTACAGTCATTGTCAGGATTGTGTTGCGTGGCCATGCTCCCCCAAACTTAGGATTGAGACACTAGTGGGAGCTAAGCCTAAGATTAAAATGGTTAAAGAAACAAGGAACAAACCAAGGGAGTCTGAGTCCTTGTCATCTCCTCTGAGATATGCATCCCTAATCTCTCTCTGTGCCCACAAACTGCAGCCATAACTACCCTGGGCCATCCAGGATCCACAGCCCTATTCAGACAGGTGAGCTCAAGAACAAGACTAGAAGTAGGGTGTGGGTGTCAGCCCAGTGTGTGCACACTGGCCACAGTCACAGGCCTACTGGAGGACAGGCTTCCCTAGAAAGTCCTTCTACCACCTCCCTGAGTTCGCTGCCCTCCGTGAAGCCAAAAGGGGCCAAGGAATGGAACCAAAGGTCTCTCACAGGGCTTAGACCAGCAAGTATGTGGTGTTGAAGGTACACAGAGGACTAGGGGAGCTGTGAGTCTGCTCCCCTTCTCATATCCCACCTAGAAAGCAGCTCTGCCAAGAAACCCCAATAATCACACAGAACCCCTCTCAAAGCTCCACATCTCTATCCATCATCCATTCATCCTATGTTAATTAATTTCCTCATTGCTGAGGCAAAATCCCCAAAGGACCAAAGAAAGAAAGATTGATTTGGACTCACAGCTTCAGAGGTGTCAGCCTGTGGTCAGTTAGTTGTGTTGCTTTTAAGCCCATGGCAAGGCAGAGACATAATGGATGAAGCTACTTGCTTTGTGATAGTCAGTAGGCTAAGTAACAGGCAGGGAGAGATGGAGAGAGGGAAGGAGGGAGAGAGAGAGGGAGGGAAGGAGGGAGGAAGGGGAGGAGGGAGGGAGGGAGGGGAGGAGGGAGGGAGGGAGGGGGAGACAGAAAACAAAATATAAGCTTGAATGACATCTTCAGTGGCTACTTCTTACAACCAGGCCCCACTTCTCAGCTTCCTCCCACACATGCCCCAATAGTGCCTCAAAATTATTAATCCATCAATGGCTTTATTCACTGATGAGGTCAACATCTCAGGATCAAATCACTTCCCAAAGGCTCATCAGCTGGCAGCCAAGTTGTGACACATGAGCCTTTAGGGGACATTTTCAATTCAAACCATAATATCCCTAAATGCTGACTTGGTACCTGCTTGGTGAATCCAGCAGCCACTATGGCAGGGAGGAGACTTTAACACAATGCAACAAACTTGTCTCACATACTCAGATAGAAAAGAAGATGGCCAGTTACTTGGGCAGTCATGAATCCTCCAATCTAAGGGCTCCAAAAGAGATGAAGTTTCAGCTGGGCCCTGTAGTGAAGGGAATGGGTAATGCCACAGACTCAGAGGGAGGCCTCAAGCTAAATGAAGGGTGAGCATACCCCATGAAAGGGGTATGTGCCAATAGAAAGATTAGACACGACCAGGAAGGGGTAATGTCCATTTTCAATACTGCTCCTACATAGCCATGTCTCTCATCCAATAAGCAAAGGGAACCTGACCTATCCCCTGTGCCCACAGAGGAATCAGGGGAGCTTGACATGGGGCAAATGAACTGTGGCTAGAGACTTCTGACCTGAAGAGCCAGTGTGGAGGTGAAGATTCCTCATGACCTGCACACACCAAGCTGGGATCCTCATGGCTCCAGGTATAGACTCTAGTATTGAAGCCTGAAATAATAGCACATTCAGACCAGCAGCTTCAAAAAACTGACATCAAATTATTATTCTTCCTCCTGGCACAAGGTCAGAAGCAATGTGAAAACTATCTTCAAGGCCCAAGTGTTTGGTTCTTAGGCCCCTAGGATATGTCCAATATATAAACTCTTGGGGTGGTTGAGTGGATGGATGGATGAATGGACGGATGGATGGACGGATGGACGGATGGACGGACGGACGGACGGATGGACGGATGGATGGATGGATGGATGGATGGATGGATGGATGGATGGATAAATGGATGGGCAGATGGATAGATAGATGGGCGGGTGGATAGATAGATGGGTAGATGGATGGGTAGATGGATGGATGGATAGGTGAGTGGGTAGAAAAGGGGAGACAAGATGATAGAGTGGTGGATTGGACGGGTAGATAAATGGACAGACAGATGGATGGGTGGACAGGTAAACAGGTAACATGAGTTGGTGATCTCAGCCCCGATTCTCTTTCAAGCCTGGTTTGTTTCCATCCACTGCTCTATGACCCACAGAATAAAGTCACTTGCTTTGCTGGCATTCCAGACCTTGCTGGTCTGGTTTATCCTCTGTCTGCTGTCACACAGGATCAGACTCTCTGCTGACCTGGCTGGGTCATCCTCACCACCTCCAATACACTTTCATGGCCCACTTCCCCACCATCTCCAACACTGTGGCCATTATCATCCTAAAAGCTTCTCTAAGCCATTCCTCCCCATAGTCCTGCATCCTGTCCCATGGAGGGACCTGTGCTGTCTTGTCTCCTGCCCAAAGTGAGATGAAGAGCAGAGGTCATCACTCCATGCTGTCTGAACTAGCAGGAAGTAATTTAGGAAACCTCAGGGTCCAGCTTTGAAATCTACTTTTAGGAGCCAAGTTACTGGCAGACTGTTAGGCTCCTGGTGACAAGATAAAGTTCTCACCACTTGTTCCCCCATCCCAAGCTCCAGGCCCCAAAGGCTGGGTAACCTAGATCAAATGCAGATCTGAACCCTTGCCCTCCACTCAGCTCCCAATCTCATGCATAGGACCAGGAAGGGGAAGGGAGGTCACAGGTCACCTGGGGGCACATTCCTCCAGGGATCTGGTTTGGGATTGAATAGTGTCTCAGGCCTGCTGCCCTCGAGTTGCTAAACTAAGCTACAGGAAAGTTTTAGTCTGCAAACAGCAGCATCAAGAGCTTTGCAGCAGCAGTAAACCAAGCCAGACCCAGCACTGCCTGTGGCTCACCCTGCAGAGTGAGTGGAACACAGGGTGCCAAGAGGACCAAGCAGTGCCTCTAGCTACTGATCTTGCCAGTGCTGGATACTTTTATGTCAACTTGACACAAGCTAAAGTCATCTGAGAGGAAGGAACCTCAATTGAGAAATTGTCTCCATAAGATCTGGCATTTTCTTAATTAGTGATTGATGTGGGAGGGTTCATCTATATGAAAGTAGTTTGAGCAAGCCAGGAGGAGCAACCTAGTAAACAGCAACCCTCCATGGCTTCTGCATCAGCTCCTGCACCCAGGATCCTGCTCTGTTTGAATTCCTGGCCTGACTTCTTCGATGATGAACAGTGCTGTGGAAGTGTAAGCCAAACCCTTTCCTTCTCAACTTGCTTTTGGTCCTGGTGTTTCATTGCATCAATAGAAACTCTAACTAAGACAAATTGGTACCAGGATTGTGGGATACTGCTCTGACACACCTGACCATGTTGTTTTGGGGAGGATTGTGGAAGGACTTTGGAACTTTGTGCAAGAGTGTTCAATGCTTAGTGAACTGTTCTGTGTGAGCTTGGAAGATAAGAATGTTGAGGGCAACGCAGAAGATGGAGGCCTGCTTTGTGGAGTTTCAAAGGGAAGTTTAAAGGTTCTATTGGGACCATTTATTATTTCAAATTAAGATTCTGTGGTTCTGGTTAGCTGGGGCTGAAGAATCAGCTATGATTAACAAGATACCAGAACAATAAAGGGAAACCTTCAATTTGCTGGAATACTTTAAGTTAGTTGGCTAGAGCTGAGAAATTAGTGGTGATTAAGAAGAGACCAGCATCACTGAGGTAAGATCTTCTGGGAAGTGTTTTGGGGAGTCAGCACACAGAAGCTATGTTCCAGAGATGTCCAAGGTTGTACCTCACTCTAACAGCTGAACTTGATAGTGTAAGAGTCACCAAGGTGGTATGGTTTTGAAGGCATGAAGGGGTCATGGAGAGTGGCTGAGGATTGGCACTGTGAGAGGCCATTGGTGAAGGTACAGCCTCGGTGGCAGTTGAAGGCCCAGGACTGAAGGGGTCACACAGAAAAGTTGAGGCTTGGCACCATGAAGAGAACCCAGGAGAGGCTATTGGTGAAAGTACAGCCCAGTTGCACCAGAAGACCTCAACATTTTAGGAATACCAGTACCACAGAATGACCACCAAGAACAGCAGCAGCAGTGGAGTAGACCTAGCCAGGGCTTAGAAGGCAAACTGTGTGTACTGCAGAGGATGGAGCCCAGAGTGAAGTGAAGACCGTGAGTGAAACTAGATATCAGACAATGAGTTATTTATACCTTTAACATTTGGTTTGGCTTTGACTTGTGACTGTGCCCTGGTTCTTGAAGTAAGAAACTTTTTTTTTTTTAATTTCATAGGAGCCCACAGTCGAAAAATTGAATTTTAAAAGACTTTGGATTTTAAGAGATTGGCTATTTTAAGTCAGGCGGTGGTGGCGCACACCTTTAATCCCAGCACTTGGGAAGCAGAGGCAGGTGGGTCTCTGTGAGTTCAAGGCCACCCTGGTCTACAGAGTGAGTTCCAGGATAGCCAGGGCTACACAGTGAAACCCTGTCTTAGAGAGAGGGGGGGGTGAGAGGAGAGAGGCTATTTTAAAGAGATTGCACTTTTTTTTTTTTTTGGTTTTTCGAGACAGGGTTTCTCTGTGTAGCTTTGCGCCTTTCCTGGAACTCCCTTTGGAGACCAGGTTAGCCTCGAACTCATGGAGATCCGCCTGGCTCTGCCTCCCGAGTGCTGGGATTAAAGGCGTGTGCCACCACCGCCCGGCTGAGATTGCACTTTTAATGTGTTTGAATATGTAAAGACTGTGGAATTTTTAAAATTATTTATATTTTTAATGTGAGATCTTGGGGATGAATGAGAAAGGAAAGGTTGTAGCTTAACAGTGATGTGTCTGTGTGTCAAGTTAACAAGGGGTCAATTGTGTTTGATAGTTTTATGTCAACTTGACATAAGCTAAAGTCATCTGAGAGGAGGGAGCCCCAATTAAGAAAATGCCTCCATAAGTTCCTGCTGTAAGGCATTTTCTTAATTAGTTATTGGTGGGGGGAGGGCCAGCCCATGGTGGGTGGTGCCATCCCTGGACTGGTAGTCCTAAGTTCTATAAGAAAGCAGGCTGAGCAAGCCATGGGAAGCAAGCCAATAAACAGCACCCCTCCATGGCTTCTGCCTCCAGGTTCCTGCCCTGTTTGGGTTTCTGTCCTGACTTCTTCAATTATGAACAGTGATATGGAAGTGTAAGCCAAATAAACTCCTTCCTCCCCAATTTGCTTCTTGGTCATGGTGTGTCATTGCAGCAATAGAAACCCTAAGATATTTCCCAGGTCACCACTGGCAGAAAGCTGCCTGTGTCATCTAATGCCAAGCTCCAGGTCTCTGAGTATCTCAAATCTTCATAGCAGCCATGCGGCCACACCTGGGCTCCAGGTGATCTGTGCCAGAGAGCACAGTATGCAGCTGCAGAGCTGAGACGTGGCCTTACCACTTCACATTGTCCTTCTACCCAAGGCCTGCCGGCCTTCCTGAGGAAGATTCATTTCCATATCACACAGACTGTGATCTCTGTGACCTTTCAGGCACATTTACTCCTGGCACGCTGACCAAATGACAGGTCCCCCCTCCGAGACGCCCGGGTCAATGCCCAATATCCATAACGCTCCTGATCCAACAGAGCCACTTGCCTCCTCCCTCAATCTGGGGGCCACTTTCACCATCTGCTTCCTGCACCAACATTCCTCGCCCCCTCGTGATGTGTGGCCCTGGAGAAGAGAAATCAGGTCTTAGGGTCCTGACCCCACACAGTGCTGGGCAGAATGGACTCTGTGCAGGCTTGCTGAGTACAGCACCCCCCTCAGCTCTGCCATTGCATTCCTGTCCTCAGCAGTCTGAGCAGAGGAGTCACTGCTTCCCCTGAAAGAGCTTGAAGCCGCAGCCCAAGGTACCCAGGTCATAGCCTCTGCATCCCCCACCTTTGGGGGACAGCTCCCCCTACCAGGACCCTGCACAGCCTGCCATCCTGCTTCCTGGGGAGCATTTGGGCACAGCAGGCTTGGCGGGCCCTCAGCTTCCCAGGCGGATGTGATGGCAAATAGCAGGCGCTTGGCATCGGGTCGGGATTTCTGAGCATAACAGAAATGTCAGGCGGGTTTTAATGAAAGGCTGTGTGCTTCTGGGGATTGACAGGCTAACACACAATCCGGATTTTCAGATGGCTTGTTCTCAGGGCTCTTGGCACAGAAGCCTGAGCTGAGGGGAGCTCCCTGAATGTTCCAGGGGGCAGGGCCATCTCCCCCACTTGCAGAAGTAGCTACCCTCATTTGACAGGCTCCCCTACCCCACTCTGGCCACCATGCTGAGCCCTAATTTAGAAACCAAATTCTTTCTCATCCTCACCCGCAGCAATTGGATGCTTGCCTTTTGCCTACACTTCGTGAGCAATGTGTGGCAGAGGAGGCGGTGTCCCCTCCATTGACGTCAGGAGGGCTGCTGGGAGCACAGTGGCCACTCTGAACAAGTGCCACAGGGACAGGTGCCCCATTGTGGGGGTGGGGGGCTGCTGCCTGTAGCCCATAAATACCATGGTAATCGTCCCTAAAGGGAAATCTTGTCTCCAAGCCAGCTCCAAGGGTCACCGGACCATGAGGAAAGGCCAGTACCCGCAGCAGAGTGGTCTCACCCTTATAGGTGAAGTGGATGGACAAACATGTGGCTAGTTTGCATGGTCAAAATGTCTTGCCCTCTGGTGAGAGCTGCTTAGGGGCTGGGTGGCTGCAGGTATCCAAGATGGTGCTTGCTGAGCCAGACAGGTGGGACTGGAGTGACTCCTGGTCGGGCAGGCTGGAGGGACAAGGGTCACCCACCTCTTTACCACCTTCCCTTTTATAGCACAAATGATGAGATTGTCCCATCCCTGCTTCTGAGAGCTCAGTATCTGATTGGAGGGTTTGCTTACCTCCAGCAAGCAAACCAATCTTTTGGTCACTTTTGTTACTGTGATAGATATCCTTAACAAAGCAGCTTCAAGAATTTGGGGGAGCTCCTGCTTTCAGGGGTTTCTATATGTGAGTGCTTGGCTGTGTTGCTGTGGACCTGGGTACAGAACTGACCATCAATCACAGAGAAGGTATGATGAAGGAAAGGTCCACTAAGTGGACCAGGAACAAGATATGCTCTTCGAGAGCTAGTCCTGACCCTCAGCAGCTGCAGCACACAAGAGAGTGGGTGCTGCACCCCATCTAGGCAGCACCCCAGAGCTGACCCTGCTGTTGGGGATGTGGGTAAGCAGGCCCTGAGAGCATGAGAACAGCAGAACTGACTCAGCACTCCCTCATCTGCCATGCAATGGCTTGGGTGAGGGAGAGATGCTGTTGAGCCTCCACCTCTTGTTACCTATAGAGAGCTGCCACCCCACCACCCCACCCCACCCCACCCCACCCCTGCCCTCTTCACAAGAGTGAGAGATCCAGCCCTGCCCCCACACCAGCTGCAGCACACAAGACAGCCAGCCCTACACTCAACTTGAACAGCACACTAGAGCTGACCCTGCTGTCGGGATGCAGGTGAGCCAGCCCTGAGGGCATGAGAGCAAGAGAGCTGATCCTCTCTTTCAGCAATAGGGAGAGGACCCTGCACCTCACCCGGGAGAAACAGTAGAGCTGGCCCTGGTGGTGTCAGTATGAGTAACCTGGATTGAGAGCCTCAGAACCGGCCCTGCTCCTTGCTGCAGGCTGCACTGGGTGAGCTGGCCTGAGCAGTGCTGGAGAGCTCACCCATGTAGTGATGAGGGAAAGCTGGAGAGCTGACCAGCCCAGCTACCACCCAGGTCCAGAACCAGGGCTATGAGATGGCCCACCCCAACATCCACCAAATCTAATCTTTTGGAGCGTGTGAAGGGGACAAACCCACAGATCACAAACTGCAGGATCTCCATGACACAGGACAACAAGATATCCAAGAGGAGCCCCAGTGATTGGTGGCATAACAGAAGCCAGACCAATGACTCCCAGCAATGAACACTTGCAAGTAAAGATGAACAGACTAAAGGGTAAACTGTGACTCAACAGGCTGCACTACAGCTTCCACAACGAGATTCTTCCTTTTTTGTTTGTTTGGTTGGTTTTGCTTCTTTGTTTTATTTGGTTTTTGGTTTTTCTTTTGGTTTTGTTTTGGAGGGGGAGGTTGCAAGGGCAGAGGTCAGATGCGAGGGGACAGGGCAATAAGGAGGATCTGAATGCATGATATGAAATCACAAAGAATCACACACACACACACACACACACACACACACACACACACACACACACAGTTACCTACTTCCTCCAACCAGGCCCTACATCCTAACAGCCCATTGAGTAATTAATTCAACAGAAGATGAAGTCAATGCCCTCATGATGCAACTGCCTCTCAGTGGCACAGTAGACTGAACTTTTTGTGGAAATACTTCATATCCAAACTACAATAATAACCACTAAAGGAAATGAACTGGCAGTGTGGACACTGCAGGTGAGGATTTCTCCAGACTCAGCTGGGTTTTGGTCAAGAGTTAAGAAGCCTGGGGCTCCCACCATGGGCTGGTATTCAGAGGGATTCCAGGTTCCATCTTGACCTTTGTCTCTTGCTCCTTGTTCAGATCTCCAGGGCAGGTGAGGCCTGTCTCCTCAGCTAAGCTGGGAGCATGACTGGACAGCTCCAGTAGAAGGTGATCTGATGCCTCAAGGCAGGCTGGGCAAGCCTCCCGATTACCCAGCCTTCCCCTGAAGACAACCTGCTCAGAGACAACTCAGTCCAAATTCCTTCCACTGGAGGACTGTGTTAACACCCAGGAGCCTGGAGCTTCTGGGCTGAGAGGAAAGCCAGTTCTCCCAGGAGCAATCTGAGAAGGTTGCCTGGAGGAGGCTAGTGCTGTTGGGCCTCCACAGGGGTTGGGTTGATATGAGAGCAAGTAGGCAGACCCAGTCAAGGCTTTCTGTATTGACCAGGACAGGGACAGAACCTTCAGAGACCCTGGCTGCTAAGCAGCTGAGCATAGGCATACCCTTCTTCCAGCCAGAAGGGGTCTTTGATACAGTGAGGGCAGACAGCAGAGACATGTGCCCTGAGGGGTGTAGGAGTCTTAAGTTGGCAAAGCCAGTCCTAGCCAAAGTGCATGGGAGCCAAGAACTAGGTCCAGATGGGGTAGGAAGGCATTCTGCAGAGAACTTGCCCATGATCATAAGAGATGGCTGGGTGGATGAGGTCTGAGCTGCAGGTCACACTGTCATTCACAGCCCCACCCCCACCCCTCATTAGGTCTCTTATCTGAAAGACATCCACACTCCCCCACTTCAGACTCTTCCCCGTCACTGATTCCTTTCTGTCCACTTGGCCACTGGGCCATTTTCAGCTCTTCGAAGGCACTGGACTTCCTCCCAGGCTGCTCTGCCTGCCAGCACTGCTCTGGTTCCTGTGGCTGGCAAGTCTCTGAGCCTTGCTCCTCTACTCAGATGTCACTCCTGCAGGAAGCACCACCCCCATTAGGGCTCCCACTGCTCCCTAGCATCCATCCCTTGAACACCTTGTGAGGGTGGGTCCCTGAGACTCGTCTCCATTCTAGGGAGCATATATTTATTTGTGTGATTATTTGATTATTCTCCTCTGCCCCCATCCCAGCTTGACCACAATGACTTGGAAAACACAGAACATTGAGATTCCTAAAATACAACCAACCTGGCACACAGTAGGCATTTCAGCAAGGGAGGAAAGAACTGAATGAACAGTTCCAGTCCAGTTCACACTGGCCTATGCCAAAACACATTGACTGGCCTCTGCCCATGAGGCTGTCCTCTCCACCAGATGTGAGAGACACCTAAGAGCTGGCCCAGTGTGTGTCCCTAGGACACACCCAAGGCACCAGCTGGCAGACCCAAATGCCTGGCTGATCAGGAAGACAGGAAGGAAGGATGATTGAGCTTGTTCTCCTCCCTATCACCTCAGCCCCTTTGTCCCAAAGGCTTCAGATGCCCATAGTTCAACCCTCTTGGGGGATGGGATGTCCAGGGAGCCATGCCAGGGAGCCTCCTGGGTATCACATTTTTACAGGCATATGAACCCCAAAGAGGAACAGAGATCAATGTCCTGGCCTATTGATGAAAACCTCACTGTAATGCAGATATTTCTCACATTTTTATTATGTTCATATATGGTGATTCATAGCAGTTTTCTCAATAAAAAAATACCACACAAAGTCTGACACTAAAACTGTCACCAAAAAGTATTTATTTCTACCATAACAGCAAATTATACATTGAAGGATTGTGGTGGTAGTGGTGGGTAGGGTAGTGGGTACCAGCACAACCGGCTGAGAAGGTCCCCCCTCCAAGCACTTACATCATCTGGCACCCCTCCCTAACCCTACCAGACCTGATAGGGTTCAGGTATTCACACCCAAAAACGTAAGGGTCTGGTGTGGAGGGTTGGGTTTAATGTGAAATATCCCCACAGGCACGTGCTTTTGAACAGTTGGTCTCCAGCTGGTGGAAGTTTGGGGGAGGTTGTGGGACCTTTTAGAATGCTGGCTATCACTGTCATTGGCTGACCTAAGAGCTTGAGGGTTTCAGGCCAGCTCCACTTCTGCCAAGATCTCTGCTTCCAGGTTGGTGACCAAGGCTCCAGAATCCATGGACCAACTACACACCACGCTTACCACATCATAGTGGACCAAGTCCTCTGAACCATGGGCCAAAATAAACCTCTACCTTTAAGTGGCTTCTGTCAAGCATTTGGTGATGGTGATGAGGAGAGTGACTGACGTAGGAGGAACATCCTTGATACAGCTGACACTGATGAATACAAGGTGGAATGTGGTCTTGAAACAGTAATGCCAGTGTGCCCATGCTTGGAGAGGACCATTTTTCACCAGGTAAGTCAGGAAGCTATACTCAAGGAAAAAACAACTGGGCCACCTCTGAAAGGCAGGTGGGCTCCAAATATTCACTTCCAGGAGAAAGCAACAGCACAAGGGTGGGCTTGATGGGGACACCTGCCCGGGTCAGAGAGAGTAGCAGGCATACTGGGTACTCTTCTCATTTGAGAGCTGATAGACAGTGAAACAGCCCAGACTTGGGCCATGGAGCTCATGACCATCCACTGGTCCATTTAATCCATAAATATGTACTTTTAAGTTATGTATACATAGGGGGAGCATGTACCTGCAGAGGCTAGAAGAGGGTGTCAGATGCCCTGGAGCTGGAATTCCAAGCCTCTGATGTGGGTGCTGGGAACCAAACCCAAGTCCTCTGCAAGAGCAGTAGCTGCTCCTGACCAACAAGCCATCATCCCTCCAGTTCCCATAAAAAGGTTTTTAAGTGATTTTTTTTCTTGGAAAATTTATCCTCTGGTTTTGGTATTTGGTGTCATGGGCATAAATTTTGGGGGTGGGGAATCACAAACCCTAAAGGCAGCTTTTTGCTTAAACTATAAATGTACGAAGAGGCAATTCAGGACAGTGGGTCAGGGGAGGGCCAACCTTCCCTGGTGGCCATGGGGCTGGCTTCATGGGCAGGAGTGGGCTGGTTCAGGGCACTGGCACCAACAAGGAGCAGAGGGAACAGTGTCTCTTCAGCCAGGCTTTCTATTTGGGGCAATTAACAAGGAGGCAGGGATAATTTTTTTCTATAGGAATGTCTGCCTGGGGGTCAGAAATTTATACTTAGATCAATTGGTTGGGTAAACGGGAAAGAACAAATTTTTTTTAAGAATCTGGAGAAGGCGTCTGCTCTGCCCTGGCAGCCCTGAGTCTGCTCATCTTTGTTCATGTGGTTTTGTCTCGGTGATTTGAGCGTGTTCTAATTTTGTCATTCAAGCCATCTGACTTTCCCCACTCTAGACAAACAAAACCTAATTTAGTTTGAGATGTTTTAAGTCATAACAATGACGGATGGCCAGGGTTCAGGTGTGGTGGAATATTTAAACACTAGTCTATATTTTTCTGATATAGAGACAGGCAGCGTTTTTGTGCTCTGATTAATTATGATTTTGCATTTCAGAAAAAAATAGCTTTTTCTATTCTACATTATTAATTGGTTATTTAATTAGGAATTCTCCAAGCTTCAGATGTTGGGAAGCTAAATCTGTGAGTGGGTTTAAAAAAAGCCAAGCTCCATCCTATTGCCTTTTTGAATCTTATGAAGGTCACAATAAGACGTGATTGTTTGGCACAGCAGCAGTGAATTATGCCACCCAGACAAGCTTTTAACCTATGTGCCTTCGCTCTGAGTGAGACACACGGGCATGTGCTCACGCTAAACCTTCTCTATTGAAGAGGATTCAATCACCATAATGAATCTGAGGCCAGGCAGCAATCTTCCGCACTGAAAGAATTTCTAAAAGATTGTAGAATTTGTAAAACGAACAGCTCGCAGACTAAATGGCTGTGTGGGTGAATCAATTATTGCAAGGCCCCGAGTAGTCATAATATTTAGTACATATCATACAGTGTTTCAGGTACAATAAGATATGCTCGTTTTTCCCCCATTCCTACTGGAAATGGTACCAAGAGCCTGCAAACAGCCCTGGTTGGCCTGGCCTGCAGCACCCAGGAGAGCTGGGTCAAGTGGAACT
The DNA here is from genome assembly GCF_049852395.1 of Peromyscus maniculatus bairdii. Lineage (NCBI taxonomy): Eukaryota > Metazoa > Chordata > Mammalia > Rodentia > Cricetidae > Peromyscus > Peromyscus maniculatus. The sequence continues at coordinate 47,270,324 of NC_134852.1, read as the reverse complement.
GAGGAACACACATCCAAGCGTGGATGCGGCTGGCAAAGAGGCTCCCTCCGAGAGGCAGAGGAGGTGGGGCACCCCCACCATCTCACCAAGCCGGCTCCCAGCCACCAAGATGCTAAGTTGCCAGCTCTCCATTTTTAGAGCCTGGTTTTGAATCGCTTCCTTATTAATACAATAATTATTTTTCTCTGACAGCACCATTTATAACCATCTACTCTGTGTCCAACTAGCCCTGTTTTCATTAATCAGTGGGCATTGGGTGACTGTCAGCCTCTCTCTGGATCATGACTTATCGGCCCCATGCAGGCTCCTCATGCTGGGTGGACCACAAATCCCACGAGGACCCAGCCTTTATGGCTGCCTGTGGGGAAAGCTTCACACACATGGACCTAGGAGTCATCTGAAGACCTAGGCTTTAGGAAAGGGTACTGAGAACCTCAAGGAATGTGTGAAAGGCTGTCTCCATGGTGACTGAAAAGTTGTAGGAGAAGCCACACATGGTGGTCTACCATGTACTCCCAGCACTCAGGAAACTGAGGCAGGAGGATGGTTAAGCGCGAAGCCAGTCTGGCCTGCATAGTAATATCCTGTCTCAAACAAAACAGTTGGAAAAGAATTGTTGTAAGATGTAACTCAGTACAGTTATTCTAGAGGACAGTATGGAGGGTTCTCAACAAATAAAAAATAGACCCACCATATGATTCAGCTACCATGCCTCAATAAATACCCAAAATAAATGAAATGATGCATTCAAAGGAACCCTGCACATCCATGTTCACATAACAGCCAATATATCAATCAATATGTCCCCTAACACACAATTTGGATTAAAAAAATAAAAGGATACTATTTAGCCACAAAAGAACAAAGCCCTGGCATTTGTGCCAATATGGATAGAACACGAAATAAGTTAGGCACAGAAAGACAACTACCACATGTTCTTATTTGTGCACCCATATCAAGCAGCTCACAACCACCTGTAACTCCAGCTCTATAGGATCCCTCACCCTCTTCTGGCCTCCATGGGTACTACACTCACTGCATATACCCATATACAGATACACATACCCACATATAAATAAATAATTTAAAAAATCAAAAATAGAAGAGAGGAGTTCAAAGGTCCCCAAGAGAGGGAAATTATTAGTGCATAAGGAGTTGGATATGCTAATTAACCTGATTCAATACTATATAAATATACACATATTGAATTATCACACTATACCCTTAAATATGTATAATTATTATGTGTCTATTAAAATTAAAGACTGGCAGAGAGCTTACCTAGCATGCACAAAATCCTAAGTTCAATCCACAGTACTGATTTTAAAAAACTAATTCAAACTGGGTGTGGTGGTACACAGTTGTAATATCAGCAGATGTTATAAGAGAGGCAGGAGGATCATGGGTTGAGGCCATCCTGGGCTACATTGTAAGTTCAAGCCGGGCCTGTAGCAATGCCCACCACATACAAAAATTAAGTTAATTTTAAAAGTCTTAAGAGGCAGTACCTATCTCCCTCCAGCAGCTTGAAGAAGCTGGATAGAAACCAAGGGAAACTTTTAAAATGTCATGGTGTCATCAGACAAACCATTCTTCAACTGTTGGACTTAAGGGGCCAAGAAGAAACCTAAAATGAGTATTGCACAAGACACAGTGGGCCTGTTATTTCAGTACTTGGGAGGCTAAGGCAGGAGACCAGAAGCCACACTAAGCAATATAGCAGACATCCTTTTAGCCTGTGTTCTCTGAATGAATCCTATTCATCCCCAGAGGAAGCTTCCCACCACCGAGGACCACAAAGCCACACCTCTATGTCTCCAAAGGGAACAGCATTCATTCCAGGATGCTTCTTAGGCTTCCTCTGGTCCTGTGGCTGCTCATTTGTTACAAACCCTCTGATAGTATGAGTCACTTGCTATTCTCAGCTGTTAAGGAAATAAAAAGACAATCTTTTATGATGTTCTAAACTCCATGCAAACCTTTTCTCTTGTGAATTTCACTTCCACTCTCCTTTACTGATAAATGACCAGAAGGGTAATGTTCTAGAAGTCTGGCTGGTAGACCACAGAGTCAAGACTCAAGCACAGATCTTAGGAGACCTTTTCTCCTAGCCTGGATTCTTCACTCATCACCAGGTGCTCCCTCCATGATCTGGAGCACCCATGCTCACTCCAGAGAAGAGCAATGCTCTCTTGCCAAATGATCTTAGAGCAAGGTCCCTCACCAGCTCAAACCGCAACAAACAGGCAAGACCATCCATTCCAGAAACACCCCTTCAGCCCAGCTTTCAACAGCTCCATTCTAATACTCAGTTGGATGAGGAGAAGGATAAACAGAAGTATCTGGAAGGGCTACATGGCAATAAAATCCATGTAAATGGCCGGGCAGTGGTGGTGCATGCCTTTAATCCCAGCACTCAGGAGGCAGAGCCAGGTGGATCTCTGTGACTTTGAGGCCAGCCTGAGCTACCAAGTGAGTTCCAGGAAAGACGCAAAGCTACACAGAGAAACCCTGTCTTGAAAAACAAAACAAAACAAAAAAATCCATGTAAATGAATATGAACTGTCTAGGAAGAAATTGAACAAAGCAAGTTCCTAAGCTCTGTAGGATTGGTAAAGTTTTATCAAGGGCTTATGAAGAAGTCCTAATCCAATGGAGAGATAGACTATGTCCATGGATACATTAGTCAAATGTTGTATAGATTTGATTCTCTCCCTGAAGTATCTACTGACCCCATGTTGTTTCGTTTTAAACACCCACAGGAATGTCTAAAAAAAAATCATTAAATAACATGGAAGAATAAACAAAAGGCAAGAATAATAAGAATAATTCTCAATATGAAAGGTAGTAAGGAAAGGTTCTAAGTTCCACGATATTCAATATACAACAAAACTAGCATATCAGATCAGTGTGAAAAAGACAAAATTAAAAACAAAAGCAACAACAAAACTACTACCCACATCAACCTGTGCCCAATCCCACACTGGCTCACTCCAGAGAGAGGAACGCAAGGTCAGGGTAACCTTGGCAGGCCTTCCTGGCATGAGGAGATGAGCAAAGGTGGTGCGGGAGGCATTTAATATGCATGCAGATGCTGGTCCATGGGTCCTTGGGAGCTACAGTAGTAGTATCACATATGACATGTTGTGGAATAAATCTGGTTGGTCTCAGAGAGATGGGCTGAGGATAAGAGCCCTTTTGGTGGTCTGGAGAGATGTCTCAGCAGTTAAGAGCATTTACTGATCGATCTTATAGAGGACTTGAGTTTGGCTCCCAGCATTCACATCAGACAGCTCACAACTCTGGGGAATCTGACACCCTCTTCTGGACTCCCAAGACATCTTCACTCACAAATGCATATTCCCATAATATACATCCACACACACATAATTAACAACAATAACAACAAAAACTAAATCTGTTTTAAAAATAAGAACTGAACAACAGCAACAAAAGTGCTTATAGCTAGGCCTAGTGGTTAAGACCTGCCATCCTAGCTACTTAGGAGTCTGAGGCATGAGGATCATGAGTTCAAAACCAGCCTTGGCAACTTAGCAAGACCCTGTCTTAACATAAAAGAAAACAGAATACTATAGACACAATCCAGTGGTAGAACACTTAATATCTACCAGTGAAGGATGGGGTGTACTCAGAGGTACAAAGCTTGTCTAGCATGCCTGAGGCCTTAGGTTTAATACCCAGTACCACAAACCTGTGTATATGCACACACACACACACACACACACACACACACACACACACACACACACTTTTAAGAATATGACACACAGAATAACACATATCAAAGGGAGGCAAAAAGATCCCAAAGCAGAGAATTGAGAAGTTCCCCTGGGTAAAGGAGGTGAGGGTGTAGGGTGGTGGGGGAACTGTAGATTATTAAGTTCTTAGTCATTGTTTGAAGCAATGAGTTCACACTATTGAAAAGATTATGGCTGGATACTAGATTAACTCAAAAAAATCAGTAGTCCTTCTATATACAAAAGACAAATGGGCTGAAAAAGAAATCAGAGAAACAATATCTTTTGCAATAGTCACAAATAATTTAAAAATATCTTGGTATAACTCTAACCAAGCAAGTGAAAGACCTGTATAACAAGAACTTCAAGTCTTTAGAGAAAGAAATTGGAAAAGATATCAGAAAATGGAAAGATTTCCCATGCTCATGGATCAGTAGGATTAACATAGTAAAAGTGGCCATTTTACCAAAAGCAATCTACAGATTCAATGCAATCCCCATCAAAAATCCAACACAATTCTTTACAGACCTTGAAAGAGCAATACCCAACTTCATATGAAAAAGCAGGATAGCTAAAACAATCATATACAATAAAAGAACTTCTGGAGGCATCACCATCCCTGATTTCAAGCTGTACTACAGAGCTATAGTAAACAGACAGGTTGATCAATGGAATCGAATCGAAGACCCAGACATAAATCCATATACCTATGGACACCTGATTTTTTTATAAGAAGCCAAAAATACACAATGGAAAAAAAAGATAGCATCTCCAACAAATGGTGCTGGCATAACTGGACATCAGCATGTAGAAGAATGCAAATAGATCCATATCTATCACCCTACACAAAACTCAAGTCCAAGTGGATCAAAGACCTCAACATAAATACAGATACACTGAACCTCACAGAAACAAAAGTGGGCAATAGCCTTGAATGTTCTTGCACTGAGCTGTATCTATAGCATTCTGTTCAGTAGACAATTTCCTGAACAGAACACCAATAGCACAGGCACTAAGATCAACATTTAATAAATGGAACCTCATGAAACTGAAAAACTTCTGTAAGGCAAAGGATACCATCAATGGGACAAAATGACAGCCTACAGAATGGGAAAAGATCTTCACCAACCAACATCTGATGGAGGGCTGATATCCAAAATATATAAAGAACTCAGGAAACTAGACATAAAAAAAACTCAAACAATTCAATTTAAAAATGGGGTACAAGTCTAAATAGAGAATTCTCAACAAAGGAATCTTAAATGGTCAAGAAACTCTTGAAGAAATTTTCAACATCCTTAGTGTGGTAGTTTGAAAGTAATTGGCCTCCATAATCTCATAGGGAGTAGCACTATTAGGAGGTATGACTTTGTTGGAGTGGGTATGGCCTTGTTGGAGGAAGTGTGTCACTGTAGGGTTGGGCTTTGAGGTTTCCTATGCTCAGGATACTGCCCAGTGTCTCAGTCAACTTCCTATTGCCTGCCAGATGTAGGACTCTCAGCTACTCCTCCAGAACCATGCCTGCCTGCATTCCACCATGCTCCCCACCATGATAATAATAGACTGAACCTCTGAAACTGTAAGTAAGCCACCCCAATCAAATGTTTTCTTTATAAGGGTTGCCATGGTCATGGTAGACCAGAGCCTAGTTTAATCATCATCAGAGCAGCTTCATCAAGCAACTGATGGGCGCAGACACAGAGACCCACAGCCAAACATTAGGTAGAGCATGGAGAATCCTGAAGCAGAGGGAGAGGAAGGATTGTAGGAACCAAAGGTGTCAAGGACATCCCAAGAAAATGGCCCACAGGATCAACTAAGCAGGGCTCATAGGGGCTTACAGAGACAGAACCAACAATCAAGGAGGTCTGACCTAGGTTCTCTGCACATATGTTACAGTTATGAAGCTTAGTCATCTTGTGGGACTCCTAACAGTGGGAATAGAGGCTGTCTCTGACTCTTTTGCCTGCTTTTGGGACCCTTTTCCTCCTACTGGTTTGCCTCACCCACCCTTAATATGAGGGGATGTGCCTAGTCTTATTACAACACGATATGCCATGTTTTGTTGATATTCTTGGGAGGGCTACTCTTTTTGAGGGGAAACAGAAGAGGAGTAGATCTGGGGGAGATGAAAAGTGGAGCAGAGGGACTGTGAAGAGGGGGTGGGAACTGTGGATGGGAATGTAACATACAAGAGAAAAAATTTAAAAAAAGAAAAGAAAAGAAAAAGAAAGATCACTTCAGGGGCTAGAGAGATGGTTCAGCAGTTAAGAATGCTGGTTGCCCTCCAAGAGCACCAGAGTTTTGTTCCCAGAACCTATACCAGCCAACCATTCACAATCACCTATAACTCCAGCTCCAAGGGATCCCATGCCTCTTCTAGCCTCTGTGGACACCTGCACACATGTGGTATATACACTCACAGAGATACATAATAAAAATAAAACCCATCGCTTCAGTAATTATAGCACACATGGGCCCATGCATGGAACAAGGGTGAGTGTGTGAGAGCCCAGGATCATGATAAGCCACTTAATATTCTTGGATCTAACTCCTCCAAATCACAGATGCCTACACCCAGCAATTCTTTCAGGAATACACCCTAAGAAGAACACTCAGACACATGTGCAGCACTGCTGAGGACCAAGCTGTTCTTGTGACAGAAAACTAAGAACATGAATGTCCATCAATGGAGGACCGGCTTATTGAACACAAGATTCTGTCACATGGTAAAATACCAACAAAGTTCCCAAAAGCAGAGTGGCTGGCCAGGTGTGGTGGAACAGACCTGTGATCCCAGCACTCGGAGCCCAAGGCAGGAAGATCGGGGGTTCAGTGTCAGCCTGGGTACATAGTGAAATCCTATCTAAACAAACAAAACTGGCAGGGGAGGGGATAAGCTTCTAATCCTTACACTCAGAAAGGAGAGACAGGAAGATCAGGAGTTCAAGCCCATCCTCACCAACACAGGAGACTGTCTCAAAAGAAGCAAACATACAAAAAAAGAAGAGTGGGTTGGGGAGATCTAAGCAAAACTGGAACAGAAACACATCTGGGACAGGACAACTACTCACAGGGTATAAGTTACACATGAGTCCCCCACCCCTCCCTGCTCATACTTCCTGGCCCTACAGGTTATTCTGTCATTTTAAACCACAAATCTAACAGAGAATACAGGACTTGGTACCATGGCCTGGGCAGGAGAGGGACAGCTGCTATAAATACACCCCTCTTCAGACATGGCAAGGGCTGCTTCCTGGGGCCACATAAGATCATTCAGATTTAATTTTCCATTTTTCACATGCTTGGATAAAAGCATGCTTACTGTAGAAGCCCTAGGCTGCAAAGAATGTGTCCAGAATCAATGCCTCCACAGAACAACAGCACCTATCAACCTGGCTGAGCATTATGACTGATCGTCCAGTCTGGATATTGTCTTGAACGTTTTTTTGTTTTGGGGGGTTTGGAGTTTTTTGTTTTGTTTTTTTTTTTTTAGTGTGATGGATTTAAGTAAGTATCATTTGGATGAAGAAGATTGCCCTTTATCATGTGGGTGGGCCTCATCCAATCAATTGAAGGTCTGAAGAGAAAAAAATGGAGGTTCCCCAAGGAAGAAAAAATGTTGCCTCCAACTGCTTTTGAACTTGAGCTGTAGCCTCAGTTCTTCCTTGGGTCCCCAGGCTGCTGGGATGCTCTGGGGATGTAGGATATGCCAAGTGCCACCACAAAGCTAATTCAGGTAGATGGATGTGTAGTTCAATCAATCAGCCTATGGCAGAGATTGATGACAGACTCATAGATGAATAATAGATGTGTACATGAATGTGCACATGTATGTATTCATGCTCTCTATTGATTGTTTATTTTCTGGAGAACCTGGCTATCAGAGGCTAACACACTGACTTACTTGCATGCAGATCTCTACAAAGCAAGGCACCTGCATTCTGTTTCCACATAACTTCAAGTGCATTGTGAGCATGGTCCATCTTATTGGAGAAGCTTTTAAAATCCTCTTAATGATCACACATCTTTATAGTAGTATATTTTGAACAAGTTGCTTATTGCCAGACCCTGGGATTTTCTCCAATCTGTCACTGTTACAAGTAAAGATTTAACAAGAAGATATGGAACATACTTGTTTTGTTTTATGACACTGTCTCACTCAGTAGAGCAGGCTAACCTTGCACTTGAGATTCTCCTGCCTCAACCTCTCAAAGGCTGGGATGACAAGCATGTGGTACCACACCTGGTTAGGAACATATTTTTTTAAAGAAAAAAATATTTTTATTTATGCATACTTGTTGGTATGTACACTGTGTGCATGCAGTATCCACACAGGCTAGAAAAGGCATTGGACCCCCTGGGATTGGAGTTATATGAGCTTGTGAGCCACTCAATATGGGTGCTGGGAACTGAACCCAAATATATATTAATGTAACAAAGAGGCTCAGCAGTTAAGAGCACCAGAGGACCCAGGTTTGGTTCCCAGCATCCATGTGATGGCTCACAACCATACATAACTCCAATTCCAGGAGTTATTCACATGTGATGCATAGACATACATGGGGACAAACAATCATATACATAAAACAAAATAAGTCTTTTTTTAACATATGGACAAGCCATGGGGTTGGGATACAGAAGTCTGGATTCTGGCTCTGGTCTGACTCACTTCCACAGATAACTTTACCTCTAGTGGCCTCTATGAGTTGGCCTGTCATTCACAAGCCTGCTTCGAGACACTGCATTTCAGTCACCAGGCTGGATCTGCTCTCATCCCATGGCCTGGTGTCCAGTACTGAGGTCAGTGCCTCTCAGCAGCACAGCTGCCCACCACCTCTAACCCACCCATGACCCTTCTTCCTCCTCCACCCCACCCCATTTTCAACCCACCTCACCTCATCTCCCATTTCTGTCCCCTCGTGAGCCACACTGTCTCCTGCACACAGTACAGGACTCCCAGATTTCCTGTCATGCCACCATCTCAACAGCCTGTGCCCAAATTAGGCTTTTCCTTTCCTTACTTAATTTTGTGTGCATGGATGTTTTGTCTGCATGTTTGTCTGTATACTACTTGCATGGCTGGTGCTTGTGAAAACCAGAGAGGACATCAAATCCCCTGCAACTGGAATTTTAGACAGTTGTGAGCTGGCATTCAAGTGCTGGGAATTGAACCCTGGTGCTCTGGAAGAGCAACTAATGCTCTTAACTGCTGAGCCGCTTCACCAGTCCCCTCTAATAAGCCCTTTTAAGAAGAAGACATACCCATCATTCCATCACTGAGGAGGCTGAGGCAGGAGTACGGAGAATTCTAAGCCATCCTTAGCTACATAGTAAGAGTCTGTCTTTAACTAGGGTCTGGTGAGGTGGCTTAGTGGTTAAGAGCACTGGCTGCTCTTCTAGAGGTCCTGAGTTCAAATCCCAGCAACCACATGGTGGCTCGCAACCATCTATAATGAGATCTGGTGCCCCTTCTGGCATGCAGATGTATATGCAGACAGAACACTGTATACATAATAAGTAAATAAATCTTAAAAAAAAAAAAAGAGTCTGTCTTTAACTGAAAGAAGGAGGAAGATTTAAAGAAAAACAACAGAGGAGAGAAGAGAGTAGAAAGGTGAGGAAGGAAGATGGAAACCGAAGGCAAGCACTGGGAAGCAAGGTGAGAACCAGTGAGGCCAAGACCTGCCGGGGTCCAGCAATGGGTGGGAGGTAGGCATCCTGCCAGGGAGGGTGTCCTCAGAGAAGCCCAAGTTTCTTAGTGACCTGGCTCTAAGGTGTCACCGAGTCTCCATGCCTTTCCATCCTCCTGGGGTCCCCAGTGGCCTGCTGGTAAGAGATGGTTCTCAATTCTGTTTCCCATGGAGGCCATCAACAAGTCCCACGAGTTCTGACTCTGCTGTCTGTTTGAATGTATCCCTTCTCTCTCCATTGCTGTCATCATGTTATCTGAAAAGAGGGTCCCTCTGCACTGTATCAGCCTCCCATGGCAATTCCGAGGGAGAAGACCCAGTGATGGTCTTCAAATGTGAGTCACACCTAATCCCTAACTGTGAGGAACTTTCAGAGCCTCCCACTGCTGGAGAACAAAGCCTTCCACACCTAACAAGGCCCTGGCAATCTTCTCTTCACAGCCAGCCTCACTCTGCTTTCTGCCCTGTTCCCCAACCTCACCCAACATTCCCCAGGCATCCCTGTCTTTGGGTCTTGGCACCCATGATTGCCTCTTTGCTTCTATTCTCCACAGCCTCACCTGGTCATCCTTCTGGTCTTAATAATGCCACCTCATTCGAGGCCTTTCCTGATCACATACTATCCAGTTATTGTCTGGCTCCACTTATATTCATGGTTTTGTTTTGTTTTTGTTTTTTCCTTACTAGTCTCAAAGTTCCACAAAGGTAGGGCCCAGGCCTGCTCACAACATCTGCTACTATTCAGATTTCTAAATAAATACATATTTGTCTGAGACAGGGATTCATATATCCCAGGCCAGTCTCAAACTCACTATGTAGTCAAGGATGACCTTGAGCGTCTGCCTCCACTTTCAAGTGCTGGGATTACAAGCGTGCGTCATCTTGCCTGCTTTTACATAAATACATGCTTCTCCCTCATCTGAATCATTAGGAATCCAGCAACGTAGAAGCAGACTGCTGCCTCTCCCTAGCTCCCTGCCCCCCTCTCTGGGACATCTGCTTGCTGGAGCCTTCCCAGAGAATAGAAGGAACTTCCGGGGTGGTTGGGCAGTGCCTGGTAATGGTATAATGGTAGAACTGATACATCCATACTGGTTGCAGGGGGTGTATCACATGGCCTACTTCAAAGTGTAGTCTTGGTTTTACCCTCTCACTCATCCAGGACCCACTACTGAGCAACGTACCACAGGTGTGTGCCAGACCGTCATTCGTGCATGGAGTAGACATGCTGGTTCAGGAATGGCTGGTACCTGGTAGCCAGCCTCAGGTGGGGACTGAAGACAGTGTCATAGGTTTACTTGGCCAGCCAGTGAAAAGAAGGGAGGAAAAAGAAAAGAGGAAGAGAAGAAGAAAGAAGAGAGCAAAGAGGCAGTAGAGAAAAATGGAGGGAGGGAAGGAAGGACAGAGGGAAAGGAAAGAAGAATGGAGAGAGGGAGACAAAAAAGGAAGCATGGGAAAGGAGATGCAAAGGGATGGGATTGGCATGCACCATTCAGGATTTCTGGGGCTTTGTGCCTGGAACATTGCTCGGGAGTTGAGAGCTTGCCTAGAACCTACCAGTATTGTGGGGTTAGGGTCTAGCTATATAAGCACTTGCTCAGCAAGTAAGACCCAAAATTCTACCCCCAGGATGTGTGTGTGTGTGTGTGTGTGTGTGTGTGTGTGTGTGTGTGTGTACCACTCCACCCAAGATTTCTGCTGTCCCCAGAAAAAGCTGGGAAGATGCACATTACTCTAAGTTCTCTGTCTCTCTACCCCTGGAGTCCATTTGTCTCTACTACTGGATACAGTAACACTGGAGACACTGAGACTAGAGACCCTGGGGAGGCTTTTCTGTCTCTGAGTTTCTGTTCACTTGCAGATCCTTCATGTGTTCAGCCTGCCAGTCCAGTAGAGGCCAAAACAAAACCTAGGATCACGACAAACCTCTCCAGAGGATAAAGAAATGTGTCCTCACTCCCTGCAGAATAGATTGGCACACATTTGAGCACCTCCATATACAGGATCCATCCCATCCTTCTACAACGAACTGGAGAACAAATAAAAAACTGGTAGCTTGTCCACGGGTTGGTCAGCTATGAAACGGTATGGCTGGAGAGCAGCCCAGGGTGCATGGCTCCCAAGCCTTCACTGAGGGGACAAGTACCCAGAAGAGGGCTTAACAGAAAGATTTCAAGATTTAGTGGTGTGTGAATGGAGGTGGCTCTCTGTTCTAACACAAGATACCCCCAACATATACAAGTTGTCTTTTCTCTTCTGACCACACCAAAAGCATGGCAATGGGATGCACCCCAAAGAGCACAGGGCAAGACAGTCTATTTTATAATAGGCTGTCACCAGTTCAGCCACTCTCCCTGACATTCTCTTTAAAAAATGTGGACAGCACTGGTTCCTGCAATTTAGAGGTCGCAGAAGGGAACATCCCGCCCCAGAATCACTTAACATGTTCCCACTGCAAGCTGATGCCAGTTGTCCCCCGAGCCCTGAGATCCTGGGTCCTGAGCCCTGCCCCCTGCACATTCTATACATTTGTTTATATGGAGCTATGGTGCTCTCCTGATTGCACAACATTGCAGCCTGCTGATGAGGGTTGCTGTTGACATTTCCACATAGCTGGCTTTTGTCAATTGTGGCAGCCTAAGAAATTCTATCTTAAGGGCTGCTCTTTATTAAATTTGCAAGCTACAAAACTGTGGCTGATAATCGGTCTCTTTCCCTTTGCAAATTCAGAACCCACACTCAGTGACTCCCGAGTCATTAAAATGGGCCCTACACTTGAACAGCAACAACAACAAAAAAACCATAATGACCGGAGTTTTTACAAGCGCTGGGATTTCCAACATTTGACCGAATGAAACATTTGCTTTCTATTTCTCAACCGTTATCAGCACACAGATCTTGGGGGATGGTATGGGGGAGGCAGGCAGCAGGGGAGAAAACTGAGAAATGAACGGACAGGAGCCCCCTTGTCCTAGGCTTCACCAAACTTTGTGACAGAAGCTTCTGTGCGACTCTTTTATGTGCTATCGGTGACATAATTCCTATTTTTTCCCCAGCCATTATATATGATAAATAAAACAATACTCTGAAAACACTGCGATCTCTCATCAATGTCACTGTGAAAAGGGCCCAGATAAATGAGTGCTGGAATCACAGGCAGATGACATGGCTGGCCATGTATCATCTTCCATGTATTGAACGTAGTCTTTGTAAAGATAGAACGGTAATAAAGAGTGGTATTGTACGCTCTGAAAGGCTGTGTGGGTCTGTGCATGACTAATCTGTCTTTCTGCATTATTTTATTCAATCTTCTCTGACTTTATGCCTTTGACATTTTTGCTACACTCAGTAAATTTGAGTGAATAGGCAATTTTGAAGAATTTTTATAGGGCTTCAGAGAAGTCATATGCAGACTGCATCTCTGTTCAAATTTAACAGTTTAAATATTCCCTTTGTCTAGGGTGCAGAGTAATCTTGAGACAGAAAAGAAAAAGAATGCTTTAACCTTAAGATTTTAACAATGTTTCCTGAAATTGCTTGATTATTTAAAGAAAAACAAACAACAACCCCCCAAAAAATAACCAAGAGCAGGCTCATAATGAAGGCACATCCCAACTTATTTTTTAATATAATTTCATCATTTTTATCAACAGAAGACTGGCTGTTCTAAAAACTAAGACATTGTTTCTTCTCCCAGAATTCAGAGATGTGGATAAGGAAAAGCAAGGGGTGGCTTTTAATCAGAGTTCTGAGAGGCCTCACTGGACCCACTTCTCTGCCTTCCTCTTACCAGGGTAGTTGTCTGTCAGTAAATGATGACCTCATTGTAGGTCTTTAATTCGTTGTAAATCGGTATCATTTATTATCTAACCTGTACCATTAGTTTGGCGAGGCCCTTCAGTTCAAATAATTTATACTAGAGATATGCAATATGAAAATCAAAAATTATTTCCTTGGCTAAACTGTGAAGTCTATTAGACCACTGTGTTCAAAGAGACCCACTCCCTTGTTTAGGTTGTTTAATGGTTTTCAAGAAAACCTGGAATTACTTGATAAAACTGTTTGAGCTAGCAGGTGTTAGCCTCATAGCTTTAGCTTATAAACACTTTTGTAAAATGTTATTAAAGTATTTAAAGTGAGTCTAAACTTCAGATGACCCCAGCCTGATGGATTCATTTAGCCAATTACATTTTACAGTATCCCTATCAAAAACACAGACCGCATATTTCACTATTAGTGACTCAACCCACAAGCCTATATCTAGGAGGGTGACTGGAAATTTCTATACCTTCATGGCACCTTGTAGTAACTGGAGGCAGGATACTCCCAGTTGGTGCTCAGGGCACACTTGGGCAGCTGGGGAGAAGCAGAGTCTGTCAGTCCAGTGCAGCTGAGGCATGAGGGCCCATGTTCTGGTACCAAAGTAGAAGCCAGATCAGGGGCAGGAAATGACTCTCCTCCAGGCATCCTGGTAAATCAAAGGGCCCAGAGCTCTTGTCTCTGGCCTCTCAGAAAATCAGGTCCTACTGCCCCGTGCATCCTTCCTGCTTCTGATGCTTCACCACAGGTTCCCAGCCACTGTGACCAGCAGGAAGACAAGAAGAAACAAGCATATGTATGCACGGCAAGCACACCAGGGAGCTCTGCTGCTGATGGCAGTGAGACCGTATAAGGAGCCAGAGCCCACTCCTTTACCATCTTTCTTCAGGAGGCTCCCTGGCCTCCAAGTAAACTACTTGGAGTAGTAGTTTCACACACAAGGAAACTACTGGTCACAACTAGCACCAGTGGTGGCTCCATGACAGATGCTGACAATCTCACTGGGAACTGAGGTAACAGATGGGTCTGGTATGTGGGGCCAAGCATTCCCATAGCGTCCTAGCCCAGAACAAGATCTGGACTGTTAACTCTATTTGTGACTTCTGCTTGGGAAATGGATAAACATTTCACATCTAAGACTGAAGCCCGAATCACTATCTTTCTTCAGAGCAGACACAAACAAATGCTACTTTTTATCACTGCACAGCACTCGATGTAAGTTCATTAAAATGAAAGATTAGAGAGCCCCGGATGTAGGATGCTGTGATTCATGCACAGCGCCCAGATAACAGATGCAGTGTCTATTATTTTCCTACCACATACAGGACCGCGCCTGCTCCTGCAGGAAGTTACCTTCCTCTTTAGGGTCCATTTTCATAAGATGAATAAGCCACATGTACTGCCATGATTAGCTATGACAGCTGCCCGTTGATTTATCTGACTCAAATCCTAAGACAAGGTCTGGTTTCTGCACATTTTCCTGACATAATAAAACTTTTAAAATGGAATCATCCATAGTCTCCAAAATAATGGAAAATGAGAGGGCTTTGAGACTGAGAGCTCATAACCTTGTTGCCAAGCAGGATGGAGAATCTGCATTTTCAGAACTCTGGTCCTTAGCAGGGAAGCCAGGGAGGAGAGGCCCTCTCACTGGCATGCTTTTTAAGCCCAGTCTGAGCTCTCTATGCTTCAGAGCATCTTATGATGCTGTAACTAACCTCAAACCTGGAGCAGCAGGGGGGCAACAGACCTCAGAATACAGCAATGTCATGCTTTCCAGACACTCTCGGCAACAGCATGAATGAGGGGGGGAAGTTGGTTGCCTAGGAAACCCTCTACTCCTGGTAATTATTACTGTAACCGACTGCACACCCCACCTATAACAGAAACGAATAATAATCTATCACTGCTGACTGGCAGCTTTCTGTCTGGGCCTCTGCTCACCACTGCTCCCTACTGGCGTGCAGAATTAGCTACAAGCCAACAGCGGGGCAGGGCAGAGGGAAAATGCGCCTTTAAAGAGACCTTCCCCATCTTTCTCCACCAGGTTTTGAATGCAGTTCAAGCAAATTGCTGCTCGATCAATAGAGCAAAAATGAAAAGTGCTTTGTGTTCGTCCACACAATGGGGGTCGAACAATCTAATGGAAGTTGGTCATCTCAATTAAAAGCAATTTCATATTGTGACAGGAGCTAGACCCCCCCCCGAAAAAAGGTACTTAATAAGGTTAACAGAAGCTAAATAACGGCTTATATCTTAATGACCCCCCAAATATACGACTTACAAGCTCTTTAATAGTATAGAATTTGATACTAAGCAAAACCGCTATAAATAAAATCCTATCTGGTAGTTTTGATCAATTAAACTACATAATTAACAAAGATGGTCCATCCGTCTTAGGTTGTCTAATTTGCAGTACAGTGTTAAAGTACCTCTATGGAAGACTAGTTTGTTTAGAAATTAGAGCATTCATAGTGATTTACTGGATTTGATTTAAAAGACACAGCAGGAGTTGGCAAAATTCACATATCATGGGGTTAATGTGGGTTAGAATGTAGCTATTTGTAATACAAAAATATTGCATACCAAATACACACATCTGATTTCTTCTAATCCTAGTTCATCTTCTTTGCAGAAAGGAGTTAGTCTGCCAAAAACAAAGAAAAAGAAAAAGAAAATTTAAAGCCAGCTGTGTTTGCCACTCTGAGGACACAGAGATCTGCCATTTTCAATTTTTAGAGCAAGAGAATGCTGGGTGGGAGTGACTCACATGACACATGGAAAGGTGTCCCCTAGCTGACAGCTGTCACAGCTCCACAACTCACCAGGTCTGTCTGGTCAGGACACTCCAACATCATGAGTTCTTTTAGTCTGAGTAGTTATGAGGTTCAGGGAGTATCACAATGATGGAGGACAGGAACAAGATGAACAGCGGGGCACAAGTGTTCTAAGCCATCCACATACAACCCTCAGAACTCCCAAATCCATCTGTGTTCCTGAGATTTATGGCACAAAAGATGCTCTCTAATCAAGTTCATATTAAGCATCGTGGAATTTTCCATCCCAAGCCCTAAGTAGCTGATCTCATTATAACATAAAAAGTGATTTATCAAAATATTTTAGTCTTAAAACCAACCTAATATAACAACAATCAGAGGTCCTCCTGTTGTGTTCTGTACTCTTTAATGTACGTAATTACTGAACAACCACCTTGCTTTTCTGGAAGCAACAGCATTTCAGAAAATTTCCCCAGTTCTTCGGGTTTTTGCATGGTTCTGAGACCATTCTAACTTCTTCAAGCTATTCTCATTCAAGGACCCACTCGACAGCAGTCTGAAGATGCAACAGCCACACACAAGTGTGAAGACACTAAAACACAGAGTGGAGGATTCCAGGCCTTGCAGAAAGCCTCCACAGGCCAAAGGGGGCTTCACATTTTCAACACATTCAAGTTCCAAGCGAGTATTTGCAAATTCCGCCTTCCTGAAGAGCTGCTGAGTGCTGCTCCTTGGCTACCTCAATTAAGCTCCTAACAAGAGCCCCTTGAAAGATTTCCAGTCACTGTAGAAAATCAAACTTACTTTTCTCCTCTGCCACTGCAAGTGGATGGTGGAGCCTACCCAGCCTGAGAACAGGCTGACATCTCACTGTCATTTCCACCAGTAGATCCAGTCCTCCCTGGACACATGACACCAAGCTGTCACTGACCCAAGTCCATCCCTTTAAGCCGCCAGACCCCAATGTACATGGGCAATAAATACCTTGCATCCAAAGAGAATATTTTAGTTTCCCAAAACCCATGCTGCTCACAACAGGCTATAACCTATTCCTTAAACAATAGCATCTTCGTGTAGGTGACAGTTTACTGACCCAGGCTCTAACGCTCCTGAGATCTCAGCCTACCTGAATGCCTAGTACAGTGTCTGACAAAAGTGGTTGCTGATTCATCTCAAAGACTCATTCCTACAAGTTTGAATCCTTCTGCTTGTCTCTGAGAACATTGCTGTTTCTTCTTTGACCTGACCACTGGACCCACCTTGCCAACTCAGGCAAACTACTGAAAATTGGAATGTTACTATCCTGGGGCAGGAGCGGGGTGGGGGTTGGGAGATTACCATAATCTCTACACAGAGGAAAGGATTCCAGCATAGCACACTGTGCCACCTGCCCTCCTGCTAGAAAACGTCAAAGGATGCTGGGTAAAATATAACAGAGACCTTCTCAACTTGAAAGCCTCACTTGCAAGAAAATTATAAAAATCACCAGTAGCAGATTTAAAAATAATAATAATAAAATAATTAAAAAAAACAACATTCCAAAAACCAAAGCTGAAACTACTGTTAAGATTAGGTTAGAACTTTATCCTGGTCCCTAAACACAAACTTCTTGTCTTTAAAGTACAGAGGTAGAAGGCAAGCCTTTAGGCTCAACTAATGAGTTAGAGTTAAGATCATTCAGGAAGATGGAGCTGGTGAAAGTCTCCATTATGAGAGACTTTCCCACTATCAAAACAAGAAAACCTGCTTCAGGCTGCCTAAGCTCCAAGGAGGGAAAGCTGGAGGAGTTGTACATGGGTACATGCTATGGGCCGGCCCTTACCAGGACCCAGATGTAAGCCATACCCTGCCATGGAATTAACTGAGAAACTCCAAGCAATGGCCCAACATAGAGGTCATCCAAAAGCTCCTGATTCTAACCCCAAAGCTCCCCATTCTAGCATGAGAAGGCTGTCATCCCACCATCAACAACAGCACAGAGTTTTCCGATACTAGGACAAGACTCAGAATGCCCAACAGAAGGAAGCAGATGAGATGAGTCTTTCTCAAGAGACATTACACCACAGCATAAGAAGAAATCCAAGCAAAATAAGCCTGGCATTCTGGGGAAGAAATTAATCAGATGTCAGTTCAGTAACATTGGGATCAACATCTGGATAGGACATGCGTAGAGAGGCATACTGCAGTTGACAGTGCATGTCCCCACAGGCTCGCTCATCCAATACTTACTCCCCAACTGGTGGCACTGTTCTGGGAGGTTGGGGCCTGAGGGAAATGGGTCGCTGAAGGGTGGACTTGGAGAGTTATCTTGTGCCCAGCTCTCTCTGCTTCCTAGTCCACAGGATGTAAGAGTCCCAGGGCCACACTCTTACTGCCGAGAACTCTGCCATGCCTCTCCAGCAATGATGGGCTGCACCCTCTTGAACTCCAGTCAAAATCAGTCTTTCCTCCCTTGAGTCATTTCTGTCGGTTATCTGACTACATCAGCATGGAAAGCTAATGCTGGCATGTCACCTGTCACTGTTCCAAAGGTGAACTCCACAATACTCATAGGAAAATACTAGTAAATCAAAAATGAAAGCTATTCTATAAAATTATCAAAAGTATACAAAAGTATGAAGGTCCTGAAAAAGCAAGAAACCAGAAATGGCCATAGACAGGATAGGGTTAAGATGAGACGGCTGAATGCAATAGGTACCCATGTTAATTTCTCAGGTTTGACAATTGATCCTCACAGCACATTAACCTGAAGGCTGACATATAAGGAAACACAATCACACTGAAAGTGAGTAAGGGTGTATGAAAACTCTGTCTTGGAATTCTTCCTATAAAGCAAAGTAATTCCAGAATAAAAAGATAAAGAAAATTCTATCTTGCTATGATGGTACATACCTCCAATCATAGCACTCAGCAGATGGAGGCATGAGGATTTTAAGTTGACTGTCAGCCTGAACTACACAGTAAGACCTTGTCTCCAAACAAAACAAAACAAAAATTAACAGTCAACAAAAGATTCTAGTATGAAATTAAATTTAAGAATAAGAAAAAAATTTAGCCATAGCTAAGAGGAAATCAGTGAGAATAGAATAAATGTAAAAATATCTGGGTGTGGTGGTGCACACCTTTGATTCCAACATTTGGAAGGCAGAGGAAAACATATCTCTGTGAGCTCAAGGCCAGCCTAGTCTACAGTGAGTTCTAGGCTATCCAGCAGACCTTGTCTTCTTAGGGGTAAGGGGTGGGATATAAAAATGATAGAAAAGCATGAGACAATATGTTTCAAGACCTGAAAGCAAATAACTACCAATAAAGATTACTATACCCAGCAAAATTATCTTCCAAAACTAACAGAGAAATGAGGATGTTTCAAAAATAAACATAAGCAGTTATGACAACCAGTCCAGCACTGCAAAAATTTCTTAAAAGAATCCTATAAAGGGAGAAGAAAAACTACCTCATCCATAAGAGCTATGGAAAGAAAGGTACAGGTGAACGGTGAAAAGTCAGGGAAGAACCAATCATGCCCAACACAGCAGATGAGAAACCCCCAAACTAACAGAGAAGAAATATCAGAATATTTCCAAGTCTACCAGAATATTGCCAAACAAAATCATAGGAAGTAATAGTCCCTTTCAATAATAACCTAAATGTAATTGGACTAAAGTCACCAATATAAAAACAGACTGAATGACTGATCAAAACACAAGAACCAAAATACATAACTAGCAAAAATGCCCCCAAACTGAGAGTCAAAAGATGGAAATCAACCCAAAGGAAACTGTAAACAAGTAGACATAGCTATTATTGTATCTGATAAGGTAGACTTAAACACTTAAAAACAAAAGAGATAAAGAAGGCCATTAAATATTAATAGAGGGAACAATCCTTCAACAATGGTAGACATTTATACACCCAGGATTGGGGCTCCGAATTTCGTCAAAGACTGAAAAGCATGAATGGCCATAGGTCCTGATATAATAGTAGTGAGAGGCCTCAATACCCCACTCTCATATTTAGGCCTTTATGATGGTTACTATTGTCAGTCTGACAGGATCTAGAATCGCCTAGGAGACAAGCTTCCTGGCATACCTGTGAGGGATTATCTGAGTTAACTGAGGTACAAAGGCCCACCCTTAAATAGGGCAGCACCATTCCCTGGGCTTGGGTCCTGAGCTACATAAAAAGGAGAAAGCTAGAAGCACAAACACTCATCTCCCTCTGCTTCCTGACCAGGAATGTGATGTGACTAGCTGCCTCAGGTTCGTGCTACATGAATTACTAGCCATGATGGACTCTGGAACTATGAGCCAAAATAAATCTTATTTCCCTTGAGTTGCTGTTGCCTGGGTATTTTATCATAGCAACAGGATAGCAACTGAGATAGTCGTCCAAAGTCAACAAAGAAATTTCAGAGCTAATATACCACAGACCAGCTGGGTGGACAGATATCTATAGGATATTCCATCTGACTGACAGGGATTCTTCTCGACAGCACAGGGAATCTCCAAAACTGATCATATCATAGGCCACAAAGCAACCCTTGGCAAATGCAGAAAGACAGACAGGGGTGGAGGTGGGGTGGGGTAAGAAGTGGGTAAGGAGGACAGAAGGAGGAGGGGAGGGAGAGAGAATTCTTTGTATCCTTTCAGTCTACAGTGGAGAGAAAGAAAAGAAAAAAGAACAGCAAGAGAAACTTCAGAAACTACAAAAATACCTTGAGATGGAACAATATACTTTTGAATGAATAGCTGAGTCACCAAAGAAATCAAGGAAGGAATAATTCCTTGCAACAAATTAAAAGGACAGACCAACCTAGTAGGTCCTCTGGACATGGCTAAAGCAGTCCTTAAGAAGGAAGTTTATAGCTGTAAGTGCTCCCATTAAGAAATCTCAACTAGGGGTGGGAGAGAATGTTCAATGGTTAAGAGCACTCACTTCCAGAGGACCCAGGTTTGGCTTCAAGCACCAAGATGGGAGCTCACAACCAGCTGTAACTCCAATCCCAGGAGACCCAATGCCCTCTTCTGGCTTCTATGTGCACTGCATGTACATGGTGCACAGGCAAACAGTCCACACACATAAAATAAAAACAAATCTTAAAAAACAAATAACAGCCAGGTATAATGGTACACAAAATACCAGCACTTGGGAGGCAAAGGCTAGCAGGTCTCTGTGAATTCCAGGACAGCCAGAGCTACATAGTGAAACCCTGTATTGAAAAAAAAAAAAAATCAAACCTAAACCAAGGAAGAGGAAGAGGAAAAGAAAAAGACAGAGACCTCAATGAAACAGCCTAATGATATGCCTTAAAAATAACAAGCTAGCCCAAAACTCAGTGGCAGCAAGGAATAAGGACTAAGGCAGAAACTAATGAACTAGAGACTGAAAGAACAATACATAGAGTCAATCCATCAAAGAGTTTGTTCTTTGGAAAGGTTGACAAGGCTGACAAACTCCTATCCACACCAGCAACAAGAGACAAGGCCCAAGTTAGTAAAGCAAGAGACAAAAAAAGGATTGTTACATTCACTCCAATGGAATCCAGAAAAGCATTAGGGGGGATTTTGAAAACTTATATTCTGAAAGCTGAAAAGGAAATGGAAAAAACTGATAAATTTCTAGATGTGTATGACCTACAAAAATTAAAGTTAAAAAAATCATTTTAAAACAGACCTATTACAAGCAATAAGATTGAAGCTATAATTGAATCTCCCTACAAAGAGAAGCCCAGGACCACATAAATTCACTGCTAGTCTATCAAGCTTTTTTCAAAAGTATTTCATTTATTTATTTACTGTGTGATATGCATGCGACATGTACATCACAGTGCACATGTGGAGGTCAGAGGACAACTTTCAGGGATCTATTACTTACTTCCACATTGAGGATCCCAGGGGTAGATCTCAGGCTATCAGGCTTATCCACGGAGCCATTTTTACTGACTCTACCAAATTTTTAAGGAATATCTAATACCAACACTTTTCTCAAACTGTTCCACAAACTAGAAAGGAAAAGCTGTATTATCCTGATACCCAAACAAGATAAAGACATAACAAAAAAAAAAAAAAACAAAAACAAAAAACCCAGACCAATTTCCCTGATGGGCAAGGCATAAAAATTCTTAACAAAACACTTGCAAACCAAATTCAAGAACATATTAAGACAACCTTACATTATGACCAAGTAGACTTCATCCTAGGATTGCAAGATTCTTTCAACATCCACAAATCAATAAACATGATATGCCACATAAATACTCATATGGACAGAAATCAAGTGATCCCTTCAATAGAGGAGAAATGGCATTTGACAAGCTTCAACGTGTCTATATGATAGACGTCCTAGAAAAATTAGGAATAGATGGAATATACCTCAAAATAATAAAGCCAATACATCACAGACTAGATAAGATAGGGATGCCCACTCTCTCCATTCATAATTCAGTATAATGCTTGAAGTCTTAGCCAGAGCACTAAGACAAGAGAAGGATTAGGGAAAACATTCCATTCACAATAGTTCCAAAAACAGTAAGATAATAAAGCATCTAGGAATAAACTTGGCCAAGGAAGTAAAGGACCTTTATAATGAAAACTTGAAGACAGTAAAAAAGGGGATACTAGAGGGTGTAAGGCACTCTGCCTGCCTTCAGACTGGCAGAATTAATACTACATTATGTCTACACTACCACAAGTCATCTACAGAGTCAATGTAATCCTTACCAAAAGCCCAATGACATTCTTCACAGAATTAGAAAAGAATAAATTAAACACAAAGAAACAGCCAAAGTAATCTTTATCGGGAAGAATTAGTTGAGGAATGTCAATATCTGACCTCAAATTACAGTGTGTGTGTGTGTGTGTGTGTGTGTGTGTAGAAAGATGGATGGATGGATGGATGGATGGATGGATGGATGGATGGATGGATATGTGGATGGATGGATGGATGGATGGTGGGTGGATGGATGGATGGGAGGAGGAGGAGAAGAGAGAAGAGGAGAGGAGAGGAGAGGAGAGGAGAGGAGAGGAGAGGAGAGGAGAGGAGAGGAGAGGAGAGGAGAGAGGAGAGGAGAGAGGAGACAGCATGGTAGGCACAAAAACAGACATGTTGACAAATGGAACAGAACATGGGACCTAGAAATAGATCTACATACTAGAAAAAAGAAAGCCCACTCAACAAATAGGGCTGGTCAAACTAGGTATCCACCTACCGAAGAATGAAATTAGATCCTTCTCTCTTACCCTGAACAACAACAACAAAAAAAATCAATTCAAAGTGGATCAAAGGATCTTAAAACATGAAACCACCAGAGGAAAATACTTCAAGATACAAGTACAGACAAGAACTTTCTGGCCAGGATGTCAATAACACAAGAAATAAGTAACAGGACAACATGAAAGTTCAATTTGTGCACAGCAAAGAAAACTATCAGCAGAGTGAACAGAGCCTACAGAATGAGTTCTCTCTTGCTGGCTACACTTCATACAGGGGTTAATATCAAATATGCAGGGGCTGGAGAGACGGCTCAGTGGGTGAGAGCACTTGCTTAGCAAACAAGATGACCTGAGTTCAAATCCCTGACACTCATGTGAAAAAGCCTAGTGTAGCTACATATGCCCTGCAACCCCATAGTGGAAGCAGAAGGCAGATCCTAGAAGCTTACTGGCCCACCACAATCTAGCCAAAAGTGGTAAGCTTTAGGTTTAACCAGAGACTCTGTCTCAAAACATAAGGTGAAGAGCAAGAGAGCAACAAACTGAACCCCTCCTCTGGTTTCCACACGCATGCACATGGATACCCACACACCCATACACATGTACATAACTACACATGCAATGCACAAAAATAGAATATATAAGGAACTGCAAATATTAAACACCAAAAGAAAAAACCCACACAAACAAATCTGCTAGTCAGATAGGCTAATGGAATGAACAGACAATTCTCAAAAGAAACAGAAATGGCCCATATAAGAGCTTTAACACATGTTCAACATCTCCAGCCATCAGGGAAATAGAAACTAAAACTACTCTGAGATTTCATCTCACCCCAGTCTGAATGGCTGTCATTAAGAAATGACACTAACAAATGACAACAAATGCTGGCAAGGATGTGGGGGGGGGGGCGGGGGGATGAACCCTTTTCACTGCAGAAGGAATGTAAACTGTTGCAATGATGGGAGTCAGTGTGGTTTCTCAAAAAGTCAAAACTAGAACTATCATATGACCAAGCTATACCACTCCTGCATGTCCCGCAGGGCTCTGCATCCTACCAGAAACATTTACACATCCCTGTTCATCTGCCCTACTCACAATAGCAAAGAAATGAAACTGTGGATAAGAAAATGAGAGACAGAGACAGAGACAGAGAGACAGAGACTGAGGTTTTATTCAGCTATATAAAAATGAAATCTGTAGAAAAATGGTTGAAACTGGCAAGAATTAAGCTAGGCAACAGACTCAAAAAGACAAAAATCTCATTTCTGCTCATACACAGATCATAGCCTGTGTTTATATGTGTGGTATATAAGTGAGGTGAGTGTAGGCATCGAGTATAAAACTGGAGGAGCACAAAGGAAGAAAGAGTTGTTGAGGGGGTGGGGCCAATAGGACATAGGAGGCAGGAAAGCAGAAGGGAAGTTTGGCCGTGAGTAGAAGGGGACAGGGTAGGGGCGGGTTTCAAGGGATGGGAGGAACATCAACAAAAGCAAAGTATCTGAAAATGTCAAAATGAAACCTAATACTGTATATGCTAATTTAAAAATGAAACCAAATGAAAAGGAACTGAATAAAATGAATCAGTTCTCAGTGACCTTTATGAAACAATAAAAGATAACAGATAATACTTATTCTCTCAGTCCTTCCCTATCCCTGTCCCTTCCTCCACAGTCTTGCTATGAAGAACAGGCTGGCCTTGAACTTGCAAACTGCCTACGTCAGCCTTCCAAGTGTTGGTATTACAAAAAGGCATGACTCAGCACACCCTGTTTAAAATTTGCACAACACAAATGTAACTGATGATTCAGAACTAGAGAAAGAGGTAGAGAAGCAAACATCTTTAAAGAAATAGCCAAAGTATTTCCACACTTTTTGAAAACTGTATCTAAGATTCTTAGGAGGTACCCACCCAACTAAAAAAACATGGGACAGACATCTATGTCCATTATAGCTAAAATGTAGCTGTGAAAATATATCACCTACAGAGACAAGGGGAAACATCTGCAAGCATAAAGAAAAAATAATCTATCAATCTAGAATTCCATACCTAGGAAAAATATTTTTTCAAAACATGAAGGCAATAGCTAAGTGTAGTGATATATGTCTATAATCCTAGCGTTAAGGAAACAGGATTGTGAGTTTGAGACTACTCTGAGCTATAAGACCTTGTCTCCAAAAATAAACATATTTATGTATACATACTCACATATGCATGCAGGAATGGAGGGAGGTAATCTGGCAAAGTGGTTACTGTGCAAACAAGAGGACCTGAATTCACCACCCCCCAATGTTCCTAAAAAGCCAGGAGTGGCAGCAAATGCCTATAACCCCAGCACTGGGGGGAGGGGGGAAGGCGGGAGACAAATAGCAGTGAGAGAGACAGGCTCCAGGCACTCACTGGCAGATAATATAGCCAGAGCAGCAAGCTCCAGGGTCAGTGAGAGACCACGTCTCAGAAAAAAAAAAAAAAAAAAGGTGGAAAGCAATGGAAAACACTCAAAGTCAACCTCTGACCTCCACACATGTGAACAAACTGGTAAACACACCTGTGTGCACACACACACCACAAAATAGTATTTTTTTAGGTGCCCATTCAAGGGGGTGAAAAGTGCAGGCAGACAGACTTGGCGCTTCACGTCAACACTGCCAAGTCATAAGTCCCTGGGAGTAGGAGACCCAAACCTGGTGGCAACTTTACTTCAAGGTATAGAAAATAATGAAAAGAAACAGAAATATTAAATTCATGGGTAGACGAAGATTTCTGCACATTTTAATTTCTTTTAAAAGACAATTGGGGGGGCTGGAGAGATGGCTCAGTGGTTAAGAGCACTGACTGCTTTCCCAGAGGACCCAGGTTCAATTCCCAGCATCCACATGGCAGCTCACAACTGTCTATAACTCTAATTCCAGGGGATCTGACACTCTCACAGAGATATACATGCAGGCAAAACCACTAACACACATAAAAATAAAAAGTTCAAAAAAATGACAGGAATGGCAAAATGAGGGTCTCAACAAGTGCTTCCACCCCCAAATAATAATAAAGTTGGAGAGCTTTAGATGGTACATATAGTGTATATATTGTATGTTACATATAGTGTATATATTGTATATACTATATGTCACCACAGGAAGAACTTCACCTGCCCCTCCCCCTCCACACACACCCCCACCAACTGGAGACTGACAGGTAAACACCAGGACAACTTAACAGAGCAGAAGCTGACCAGCAAGGGCATCC
This sequence comes from Peromyscus maniculatus bairdii, assembly GCF_049852395.1. Classification (NCBI taxonomy): domain Eukaryota; kingdom Metazoa; phylum Chordata; class Mammalia; order Rodentia; family Cricetidae; genus Peromyscus; species Peromyscus maniculatus. Next base: position 47,243,822 of record NC_134852.1, on the reverse strand, counting down.
ACAGAAACCAGTGCCCAGGTAGGAAGCCCAGACAGAATGCCTTCCAAACTACATGCAGTGTGGGCTTCACTCCCAAGCCCTCTTACGTTTTGTACATGAACTCTGTCAAGGACAGCTTGCCTGGCTATCAAGCAAAAACTGCAAGGCACGCTAAAGACCAAACAGTCTGAAGAAATGAGGCATCTTCAGAAATTTGCAGGTACATGAGGATGCTGGGATTATCAGACCAGGGATCCAAAACTGGGATTTATGTCCTAAGAATATTAATGGGTAAAGTAGGTAAATGAAAGAACTGAGCAATGTAAGCAGATATGAACATTTTAAGTAAAGTACCAAAAGGGGCCAGAAATGCAATACATGTGAAGATAAAGAATGCCTGCTGGATCCATTAGTAAATGAGTATGGCCTACAGTCTGAACTGGAAGACACCCTGACAGAAACCTCAAACTTGAAAAGCAAACAGAAATGAACAGAAAAGCCAAAAGTCATGGGAAAACTACAAACAAATGCAAAGCAGAGATTCACAAAGGAAGAGAAAAAGAAACAGAAAACTATTGAAGACAATGACTGAAAATTTTCCCCAAATTAATGTCAGCCACTAAATCATACACTCAAGCTCAGAGAAAAGAAGAGCTAGGTGGTGTTTGTGTGTGTGTGTGTGTGTGTGTGTGTGTGTGTGTGTGTGTGTGTGTGTGTGTGTGTGTGAACCCAGCATTTGGGAAGCTGAGGCAGGAGAATGAAGGCTAGCCTAGGCTACCTGGGGAACTGCTGTCTCAAAAACCATCAAGAATAGTTGGCAGCTGGGAATCGAGCTCAGTGGCAGAACACTTTCCTAGGTTATGTGGCACCCTGGGTTCAAACTCTAGCACCAACACACACACACACACACACACACACACACACACACACACACACACACACACACACACACAGCATTTGACTCATGTCATTTTCCAACTACAAAAAGTCAAAAATAAGGGTCAGAAAGAAGCCCCTGGGAAAAACACACATGGGGAGCAATGCTAAGAACTAGATCTGGCACCTCAGAAGTCATGAAAAAAGAACAGAGTAAGGTATTTACGGTGCTGAGAAAGTACTCTACAACTAAAAATTCTGTATCTTAAAAAACACCCTCAAACTGAAAGACAAATACTTCTTCTACCGAGAACTGGCTGCCAGGAAGCCTGCAAAGAAGTTCCTCAGAGAGAAGGAAAACGGTACCCTTCAAAAACCAGCAGCTACACTATGAAACCCATGGGTGCTGCAGAAACTCCTTCTTGGACTAACAGGAAGGCCTGCACAAGGGACAGAAAGAGGAGGGTGGCCTGTCTCATCCATGGTGTGAATGAACAGGGCTAACAGCTGACATGGGTTAGCTGCAGATGCATTGTGAGTAATGTGACAACCAATAGGAAACATGGGAAAAGAAACAAACTCACCTTACTGAACAAAGTTAAATAAACCACACTGAACTAAGCCAGAAACCAATAGACTGCTGGAAAGTCTATGACAGCCTGAATGCTGAGCAGAAACTTACAAATAACACGTGGGCCAAGGAAATAAATCCCATGAGAATTTTCAAATGTTTTGAACTAAATAAAAGGAAAACACAACTTATCAAAGTTTGAAAGTATAGAAAAACCAAGTCCATCATGGAGGCTTCAGACTCAGGACACCAGGAAAAGAATGAATTAATTCTAAGAAAGAAAGGAAATAATAAATCAAAGCAGAAATAGAGGGTTACATGGTGTGATGGTGAGCACTATGCACTCTGAATCCAGAATTAAAAGCAAAAATCAATAAAATATAAACAAGAGATCAGTGGGGTGGGGAGAGAAATCAACCAAATTAAAAGCTGGTTTTTAAATAATAAAATTAATAGGTCTCTGGCCAGACAAAAATAGAGAGGACACAGGTTGGAGATGAGAGGAAATTCAGTACAAATCCCAGGAAGACTAAAATGATAACCAAGAAACACCAGGAGCTCACCCACACAAAGTGGAGCGATTCTTTATAAGCCACCAAAACTCATCCAAGGAGACATACATGATCCCATCAGGTCTATACAGACATCGATGTAGGAACTTTCCAAACAGAAAGCACCAGGCCAAGAGAAATTACCTGTGTACATTCATCAGCATTTAAGGAAGAAATCTGTCCAGTCTCTTCAGAAGACTAAGTGGGGAGAATGCTTCCTGGGCCATCTGTGAGTTCCAGTACTCAAACCAGATAATGGGATCATCAGAAACTACAAGGATTTCTCATGAGCAGAGATGCAAAAATCTAAAAGAAAGCATTAGCTAATTAAGTCTAACAATATCAGAAGCTGGTGAGATCCACTGTACCACGGCTGGCTGGGATTTATCTCAGGCAGTCAGACTCACTGAGGATTTGAGAATCTGTTACTGTAACCCAACACATCAGATGAAAAAGAAAATTTATATATATATATATATATATATATATATATATATATAAATATATATATATGATGAAAGGCATCCATTCATATAAAACATCCATTCATATAAAAAACTGATGTCTTTCAGTAGACTAGGAAGAGGGAATTTCCTCCATTTAATAAAGAATATCTCAAAACAAAACCAAGTACCATCCCATGGCTAACATATGTAACAGTGACAATCTGAAAGCTTTCCCATTAAGATCAGGGATGAGACAAGGATAGCCAACCTCATTTTCCCCTCTTAACTATACTAGAAACTGTTGCTAATGCAGAAAAACCAGAAAAGGAAACAAAAGACATACATATATAACTTAAGACAGAAGTAAAATGGTCTTGGCTCATAAATGATCTTTGGAGAAAAGCTAAAAGAACTATCAAAACATCCTAGAACTAATAAGCAAGGTCACAGGAGCCAAGGTTAGCAACTTCCCTACACACCAGAAGTGAAGAACTACAAACCTTAACTACTTTGCACCCCAAAGTGAATTTATTTGGTATAAATCTAATAGATAATGAAAATAATACCCCCAAAAAATAAAATAAAACAAAGAGGAAGTCTATGTTCATGGATAGGAAGACAATACTGTCAAGTTGTCAGTCCTCAATTTAATCTGTAAATTATAGCTACAAGCATAGGAACTTAACTTGAAATGTCAACAAAATGATCTTAAAAGTTACAAAAAAGGAAGCAAAGTGCCCAGAATAGCCAACATCATATTATAAGAGCAGAACAGAGCTGAAGTACTAGCACTGTCATGCTCAAGGCTTACGACAAAAGAACAGTAATCAAGACATGTGGTATTAGTGGAAACTGTCATAAATATATGAATGGGACAGAATACAGAGCCCAGAAATAACAGGTGCATAATTAGAGTCAACTGACCTTTCATTAATCAGAAATGTAACATAGAGGAACAAGATGCCTTTCAAACAAGTTGTATCTGAACAACTTGGACACAGACTGTAGCCTCTTCAAAAAGTTTAACTCAAAATAGATCACAGACCTAAATAAAAATGCAAACCTATAAGTCTGAGAAGATCAGGTGAAGAAAATCTTCAAGAAAGCAAGTTTAGCAACAACTTTTTAGCCTATGAACGAAGAAATAATGCTCATTAGAGTTAAAACGTTCAACTCTGTAAAAAGTACTGTTAAGAAAATGAAAAGATAAAGCAGAATGGGAGAAAAATTATTTTCAAAAGACATCTCTGATAAAGACTATAAACACAGGACTTAAGCTTATTAAGAAAACCACCAGCCGGGCAGTGGTGGTGCACACCTTTAATTCCAGCACTCAGGAGGCAGAGGCAGGTGGATCTCTGTGAGTTCGAGGCCAGCCTGGGCTACAGAGTGAGGTTCAGGAAAGGCGCAAAGCCTCACAGAGAAACCCTGTCTCAAAAAACCAAAAGAAAACCACCTTGTTTTTTTTTTAAAAAAAAAAAAAAAAAAAAAAAAAGTGCCTAAGTCCTTAACAAATACCACACCAAAATGACAGACGAGTCAGAACCATGAACCTATCAGAACAGCCCAAATCCAAAAGACAGACACCAATCATTGGCAAGGATGGGGAGTGATGGGACTCTTAAGCTGCTGGGAGCAGAGTGTGTTCTCATTCTGAAAGGCAGCATGGTTGAGATTTACAAAAGCAGCTTACCATACAATCCCACAAATTGGCATTCAAGAGGCTGAAAACATGCATCTAACAACCTGATGGCTATGGTACCTCTTGAGAACTACAAACAGCTGGGAGCAACCAAGGTGCTTCTTACTTAGTAACGAGTGAACAAACCATGGCACCTCCATAAGTGGAACATTAATTATGCCAGAGCCATGAAGTCATAAAGATTCAAAATATTAATTACTAAGTGAAAGAAGTTGATCTGGAGAGCCTACATGCTGTATGATGTAGGCTCTTCCCCATACGGCATTTTGGAAAAGACAAAATTGTGGAGAGGATCAGTAGGGACTGCTGGGGTGAGGATACAGAGAGCAGGAACAGAGACATGGCACAGGACTTCTAGGGCAGTGAAACGACTCACCCGCTTTTACCTGTTCAAGCTCACAAAATACATTGTACAGCAAGACTGAACCCCATTAAAATATGGACTTTGGGTGATATGTCAATACAGGTTCAACACTTGTATGAAAGTATCACTCTGGTGGGGGATGCTGAAAGTGGGGGAGTGCTATGCATGTGATGGACCTGGGCACATGTGTGTCATAGTGCTATGAAAGTAGAACTGATCTTTAACAGTCTAAAAAACTTTATGCACATGAGTGTTTTGCCTTCATGTTTGTATGTACACCATATGTGTGTGCCTGGTACCCTGGGAAGTAAAAAACTGAGCCATCTCTTCAGCCCTTTTATTTATGCATATGGGTGTTTAGCCTGTATATGTGTGTCTCATGTGAGCAGTACCCATGAAGGCCAGAAGAAAGCATAGGTTCCCCTGAAACTGGATTTACAGATGGATGTGAGCTGCCATGTGGGTGCTACGAACTGAATCTGGGACTGCTGTAAGAGCAGCCAGTGTACTTAATCCCTAAACCATCTCTCCAGGCCTTGTTGTTGTTTAATTGGATAAAAATATCAAAATATAACCATTTCAAGAGTATGGATGAAAACTAAACTGCAATACACACACAAATAACCATTTGAAAACTCTGGAAGTTTAGCACTATGTGTTTAAGAAAAAAAGTGAAACTTGGGCAGGAGGCTGGGGGGACACATGTCTTTTGAGAAAACCTCTTTCACAGCAGCCCCTTCCAAGCTGGGGTAGATCATGAAATCAGAACATTTATGCTGTGGGAAGAAGACTATGCTGGCTCAATTTATGTCAACTTGACACAAGCTATACTCTGAGAGGAGAGAACCTCAAATGAGAAATTGCCTCTGTAAGTCCAGGCTACAAGCAAGCTTGCAGGAAATTTTCTTAATTGGTAACTGATGGGGAAGGGCCCAGCCCATTGTGGCTGGGGACACCCCTGGCCTGATGGACCCAGGTTCTAAATGAAAACAGGTTAAGCAAGCCATGAGGAGCAAGTCAGTAAGCAGCACCATTTGATGGCCTCTGCATCAGCTCCTGACTCCAGGTTCCTGCCCTGCTTGAGTTCCTGCCCTGACTTCCTTCATTGATGGACTGTACCTGGAAGCATAAACAAACCCTTTCCTTCCCAAATTACTTTCGGTGGTGGTGTTTCATCACAGGAACAGAAACCCTAACTAAGACACTGACTATATTTCAAACATGGCAGGAAAATTCAGCATCCAGAGACTCTTCTGAAAACAACAGCAATTTCAGGGGCAAACGGATGAGAAGAGCCCATATGTCTGTGAGGTTGCAATACTGCCTGGCCCAACCACACTGGCTACAAAGTTAACAGTAAGAATCAGAGCAACACAATGATGGGCCTCCATAACTTCATAGTTCACAGGCCAGGCAGAGTATACTCGGCTATGAACATGCTGAGTGCAAAGCTGGGAAGATGCCAGCTCAACTGTCTCCAGGGAAGACTGCTAAGTTCCAAATTATAGATGTGTTCTCCAAACCACAGACATCTGCTAACAAAACTGGACCTGGACATGAAAGAACAATGTCTGACCTATCTCAGGCTATGTCACTAAGATATGCTGGCTCAAGGGTGACCAGTAAATAACCAGATTAAAAATAAGAATTTTTTAAAATGCAAAAGATATCAGAGGCTGCTTACTGGAGAATCACTGTGCATAATCAAATGAACAAAAATAAAGTCATATAGGAGGGATCAAAATGTTGAGTAACTGTTATTTAAGTGTCCTGTTTTAAACCGAAGATCGTGGCTTACACCTGACATAAACAGAAGCTCCTGGAGGAGTATCTATGGGTTTAACAAATACACTTTAAAGCAGCAATTATAATTATATTAAAGAACAAAGGGAAAAAACAGCACACAAACAATGTCTAATCTAATAGAGAACACCAATAAAACCACCAACATTATAAAAAAGGAATCAGTTGTATTTTCTGGAGCAGAAAAGCACAATAACTAAAACAAAAACATCACCAGAGGTATCCAGGCGCCCACTTGAATTAGAAGAACAGAATGCACAAGCTAAGTCAACAGGAATTAAATCCTCCACAGAGAAAGGTAAATGAGAAGGTACTAAGGGGGTGGACATGGCTCAATGGTTAAGAGTATGCCCTACTCTTGCAGAGAACCCGGGTTCAGTTTCCAAAGCCCATGTTACATAGCTCACAGTCAACTATACCAGCAACTGTAGGGGACCAGACACTCTCTGGTCTCCCTGGGCACACACAGACACATGTAAAACAAGCACAACATGCACAGCTAGTACTGGAAAAGAGGACATTTAAGAGCCAGAAAATAGTTTGAAGTTTTTTTAATCTGGGCCATTAAAAAAATTTTTTTTAATGCCAGAAAAATCTTCTCAAATTAATAAAAAGCATTAATCTATATCCAAGTTCAATAATATAATCCAAAGAAGATAAATACTAATATAGCCACTCTTATACAAATGAAAAACTTAGACGCATCTAGAGAAGACAGACTCAGGGAGTCTAGGAGGACCCGATCAAAGCAGCAGTTGGCGTTTCAGATCAAAAAACTGTGGTGCAAGGTACTCTCAAATAAAGATGCTGTATCCCAGTAAAGCTGCTTCCAAAGGACACAAAACTAAGGATGTTCCCACATAAAGATAGAATTTACAACTATGGAATATTCTTAGAAGGTTCAAGGAAATGACACCAGATGGTAACTTGAATCCACATAAAAAAATTAAGAACACTGGTAAAGATAATTATGTAGGAAAATATGAAAGATAATGTAAATGCATTGTTTAATTTTCTTCTCTTATTCAAAAGATAATCACATGGAAAAATAGGTGTCTAGTTTTGAAATATAGTATCAGGACAAGAAGGAAGAAGAGTCACATAGAAGCTAGAATTCTGCATCACTATATAGCAGAGTGGTTAACATGTAATCTTTGTAACTCAAGAAATGCCTATAGTGAAACTTATTCTGCTGGGTGGGATCAGAGGTGTGGGTCCATCCGCACTCCAGGAAGAGTGCCCTCAGCTAAAACCAGAAGCCAGTACCTGCATCTCAGGCCCCAAACTGTGAGGAATACACTCCCATGTGAAGAAGAAGGCTGGGCATGTAGTTCAGAGCAATAGTGCTTGCTTAGCACATGAGGCCCAAAGTTCAATTCCCAAGATTAGGAGGAAAAGTTTCATTGTTTTGTTTCTGGGGTTTTTGTTTTGTTTTTAATTGAAAAGTTATTTTTAAAAAACTCAGAGTAGGTAACAGACACAAAATGGCCAGTAAAGTGGCATGTGTAAATGAAGCACAAGGTAAATACACACAGAGAAGGCTGTCAGAATTATAAAGGACAGAGTCTCACAATAGCCCTGGTTGGTCTAGAACCTGCTATGCAAAACAGGCTGGTCTTGAACCCAGAGAGCAAACTGCTTCTGTCTGCGAGTGCTGGGGTCACAGGCAGAAAGACCATGTCTGGCTCATCTTTTAACCATGATGTTATCTATCTACATGGTGCAAATGCTAAATTCCAAACTCAAAAGGCTACAAGGAAAGGACAGAAAAGATACACAACAGAACCACAATAAAGCTGGAGTGGCTATAGCAATAGACAGGAACTTTAAGATTAAAGGTCACTACAGAGAAGCCAAGTAACCACAACACTCAGAACACTGAACTTGAAGTCCAGCCTGAGTTACATAGCAAGACTGTCTGAGGGAAGTCACTAGAGAAAAGAGAGGCATCAACAAGGGCTGCAGCTCACTGACATATACAGACCCTGGGCTCCATCCCCCAGCACTGGGGGAATCAGCAGCTAGGTGCAGTGCTGCAGCCTGTACTCACAACAGCAGCAGGTGCAGAGCCACATGCCTGTACTCAACAGTAGGTGCAGTGCTGCAGGCCTGTACTCACAACAGCAGCAGGTGCAGTGCTGCATACCTGTACTCAACAGTAGGTGCAGTGCTGCATACCTGTACTCACAACAGCAGCAGATGCAGTGCAATATGTCTGTATGCTAAACAGCAAAATCACATGAGTTCAGTAACTCAGAGCCAGCTTGAGTAACACAACAAACACCTAGGGAAGAGAGGGAGGAGGATGAAGGGAGGGAGAGAGGGAAGGAGAGAATATTGGTAAACAGGAAGATGCTAAAGAAAAACACCTGTGTGCCTAACAACAACTTTCTCCAAAGCAGGTTTTTATAGTCACATTTAAAAATAAAGCCCCAAGACTTGGTCTCTAACACCACCACCAAGGCAAAAAATGTTCAGTCTGTTTACTCGAGATTCTAGTCAGCACAACCAGACCCACCACCCCTCAAAACCAATTCACACTGTTAAAATGTAAGAGTAAGGCTTACATGCAATCCGATCCTGGATGTAAGAAACCCTATGGAATACACACACACACACACACACACACACACACACACACACACACACACACACACACACACAAGTTGTTGAGAATACAAGGCTGATACAGAGATACCAACTGAACAAGATCTTATATTCTTATGAGTCACTGGTAAGGGAACAGTAAACAGTTTACCCTAAAAGATATTCCTGCAAAATAAAACTTAAGTAACTAAAAATGCACTAAAAATGGAACATCCTGTGTTCAGACGCAGTGACATATGCCTTTAACCTAAGTGTCTGGGAGGCAAAGACAGGTGAGTTACAGCCCAATCTGGTCTACACAAGTGAATTCCAGGACAGTCAAGTCAGAGCTAGAGAGACAATGTATACTCCAAACTAGTATACATTTGGGGGACTAGAGATGGCTCAGTGGTTAAGAGCACCTGTTGCTTACAGAGGACCCAGGTCTGGTCCCCACTCTCACATGGTGGCTCACAACTCCCTGCAACTCCAGCTCCAGATGATCCAACACTCTCTTCTGCTGTCCACCTGCTCACCCCCACATGGTATACATACAGATAAAATAATGCCATTTTTTAAAAATTAAGTACACATTAAAATACTGACCAATGAATTAAAGATCTAAGTGAACTGCAACTGAGGAATTCTAGCAAAGCTCCCTGGAGACTATATGCCACGTGCCTAAAGGACACCTGTGTAAAGATTAGCTTTTATTCTTGAAAAACTTCCTTACAGAGAAGTCAAATTTGTAAATAAGTATTTAACTGAACTTCACACATTTTAAAATATCCCAGTAAGTAGAAAAACTTCAAGTTATTTATATGATCAATTGGAAAGAAATTGGTTTTTTTGTTTTATTTTTTTAATGTGCATTGGTTTTTGCCTGCATGTATGCTTCTATGAGGATGGCAGATCCTAGAACTGGAGTTACAGACAATTGTGGGTGGCCTATGTATGTGGGTGCTGGGAATTGAACCGGGTCCTTTGGAAGAGCAGCCAGAACTCTTTAATCACTGAGCTGTCTCTCCAGCCCCAATAAATTACTTTTTTTGGGGGGAAGGGGCGACAGATTTCTCTATGTAGTTTTGGTGCCTGTCCTGGATCTTGCTCTGTAGACCAGGCTGGCCTCAAACTCACAGAGATTTGCCTGGCTCTGCCTCTTGAGTGCTGAGACGAAAGGCGTGAGCCACCACTGCCTGGCTAGAAATTACATTTTTTAAATGTGGAAAATTTGATATTTGTTAACAAATTTTGAATTCCTCCTAAGATCCTATACTGTCACAAATCGATAGTTAAGAAATTATCAGAGCGATAACTCAGTAAAGTGATTTCCTTGCAAGCATGAGGATCAGTTTGATCCCTAGCATGCATGAAAATGTCAAGTGGGTATGGGACCCCCCCAGAGTAAACATGTGTAGACACATATACATGGACACACATACGTACACACATGACAAAAAAATTATATCTAAACCACGTCATCAACAAAAGAATGAACAATGCAAATACACTTAAAAACAGATTTTACTGTATCTTACTGAAGAAATCAAAAAGCAATTCAGCCTATCAATTTTACCTCCAGGATCTCCCCTGAAGACACACCTCCAGTGACACAAAATACAGTCAGATGCAGTACTACTGTACTACTAAACACAGCTGCAAAACATAGGAAACCCTCAATGCCTTAGGAAGGAAAAGAGGCTGAAGAGACAGTGCACTGACCACACACTGGAGCACTGCTCTGTGCAAATTAAGCTTTGAGCTCTAGGAACCAATACAGAGATTACAAGCACATACTATTCACTAGAAAAATGTGCACTGGAGAATGCCATCCTTCATGTAAGTACAACCATAAGCATATAAAACACCTGCATACACCAAAAATCCTGAGTTTATATCAACATTTTATTCTATCTAGCCTAACATCAAACAAGCCATTTCAGTTTGTCCCTGTTCATGACTTCTTTGCCTAACCAGTGTTAGGCAGAAACACATACTATTTGTGCAGAAGAAATAAAGCTTGAATCAGAAACTGAAAGCATAAGCTACTTACAGTCAGAAGATGGAAACTTGGGCAGAAGAAACAGAATTTCAGTGAGACTGGTTCCTCACCATCTCATGGCAGTGTAAGAGGAAGAGGCAGTGAGTGGCACAGTAGAAGAAGAGTGAGTGACACTTCTCTGATATATCTCACTCAGCTCTGACTCAGAATCACATTAACTTTCAGACCTTTTACATGCCTCCCCGATAAACCATTAATCCAGCCAGGATATGGAGTGAAGCCACAGCAAAATACAAAGAGCAACAAATCAACCCAAGGGGCAACACCATTCTAGTGAAGGTGATGAAAGGGAACACACAGAACCAATCAAAGCAATTGTGGGCACTGGTTTCGTGACTCCTACTATAAGTACACAATGGAACACAGTGTGTTTCTCCCAGGAGTACAAGCAAGCACTACTCAGACTGCCTTAGTGTGCTTCACAGACAAGTGTGCATAAGTGTCAGACTAGCTGATGGTGGAAAAAGACATCACAAACATGGATAATCCAATGGATCATGTGGTCTCAGGCTAGAATCAAGTCTCAGCATAAAGGTACAATTTTAATATACTCAGACATTAATGTGTATCTGTTAGTGTACATAACATACACAGCTCTGCCTGCTGGATAGGCTAAGCATTGACACCTCAGTGGCAAACACATGTAAGTAGCTGTTGGTCTCTAGGCACCACTGTCTTAGGAATGAGGGCTCCTTGGAGAAGCACATTCTTGGTCTGGGACAGGAGAAAAAGCAGAAGGTAAGTATGTAACATTGGATGTTTAAGAGCAAACGTACTCGAGATCTGAAAGAACTTAGCTTGATGCAAGCCCATGGTCGTAGACCCTGGACCTAGGAGAGGAGGACATCAGGTTCAAGCTCAACCAGGGCGACCCAGTGGGGTCCTGCATCAGAAAAAGTTTTACATTCATACAAATGAAAAGTATAGTTTCGAGTTACAGTTTAAAAGTTAAGACTGACTCTATGAAACTGATACTACTTCATTTGGGTCTTCAGCAGAAAACACAAACATACTGCTGGACACTTTTTCTTTGCTTCTACCATCACGGCATTCTACAAGGGGGAAGCTATTTGAAAAAAGCAACACAAATACATAAAAGCAGGCTCAAAATAAGTTCATGAACATGGAAAGTTATTTAATGACAGCATGCTTGAATTTACATGTCTAAAGATACAACAGTCCTACAAAGAGGCTTGTACCTGGAGGTCAGCACAGAAAGCCTCCCGTAAATGGCAGCTAAGAAGGAGGAACAGGGTGCTCCTGGAGTGGGTGTGATGTGATGGTTTGTTTGGGGAGTTGGGTGATTAGAAAGGAAAAACCATTTTTAAGTACAAAATATGTGTACAGATGATCAACATTGGCTAGAAAAACAGATCTATTATATTTTTAGGCAGTCTTTCAAATTCAGTCCTCTGTTCTAAATTATCCATTAACAGATTCAAGCTCACCCCTTTATCATTAAAATACATATTTCAAAAAACTCTGACACTGGCACTGCTCTAGTTACAGCTTGGACTTTTCTAGGACATAATTTCACTTTGTTTAAGCAAGAATTCATTAAAGAAGCTATAAATAACCTTTAAATATTTAGCCATGAATAGAGAGTAGACTGGGGTTGATGGCTTAGTTTAGTACTAATATGGAATGCTTTTTAAAAGCTACATTTTAGCATGCATCAAGCTAATGATCAACACTTGCACTGTAATGGTCAATCTGAGACTGAATGTCTCTTTAAGGTGTTTGGCTACAAGTAAATACAATATTTCACTTTTTTTTCTTTTTTTTCTTTCTTTTTTTTTTTTTACTGGTAGCAAAGCAGTCTTGAAGAATGAAAATATGAGGAAGATTGAAACATTAAAAAAAAATATTTATTTTAAAAAAATCTATTTTTTTAAAGCATCTGACAAACTTTTCTCTCCCAAAGGATAATCCCAGTAAAAACTGTATGCACAGGGAAAAAAAGGTGCTTGCAGGACTTGAACTCAAGAAATTTGTGATGTGGTCTGTATAAGTATACACACAAATAAAAGACATTTTCATACACAATTCTAAACCAGCAAGTTCACAACAATTTAGAAACCAAGTTTCATAAAAATTTTACTTGCCCCCCAAAAAAAAAGTTGTACAAAATATTATTCTTCTAGTCAAAATTTCCCATAAGGTTTGTGTAGCTTCTTGCCTTAAACATTACAGTCTGACATTCAAAGGAAGTTTTTCAAAGAATCACCTAGCTGTGAAACCTACAAGAGATGTAGATTTTTTAAAGTGCCTTTAAAATGTGAAAGCAAGTAATATAATTGTTGAATCTATTTGAAAATTTAAAAGTTTCTTTAACACAGTCCATATGGCAAGCACAACATCACAGCTGGTACAAAACTGCCTGTTTTTAGTTGGAAACACAAAAACAATGCATGACAGTATTCTTTGAAAAGTAAATCGAAATGCTACTACTGTATCCTAAGGCCAACTAGACAGTATTCAGAGAATTAACAAAGCCAGCAGAATATTACAGTATTCAAACATTTACTTTGACTTTTTAAATGCCATTGATAAAGGTGAGAGAACTATTGCCAAGTGAAGCAAGACGTCTTTCCAACTCCAAGAGCCGAATCTGCTATGTGTCCTAAAATGAAGCTTGAGCTGTAGGTGAAGCCCATTCCCTCTCTAGTTTCTCTGCTGCAATCTGGCAGCTTTGAACTTGGAAACCCTCTTGGCAGATTCTTCCGGTGCTTCTGACAGAACTTCTTTTCGCTCTGGAATAGTGGGTAGGGCATGATGAGCAATGGCTAAGTACGGTGCTAAGGAAGGTGATGAAAATTCTTTTTCTATTACAGTTCCAGAAAAAGCCTATAAGACAAAAATGTATGGTATTAAATATAAATAAAATGCACACAAAAATCTTTACCCTCCATTAGCAAGACTTTTTTTAAAAAATTAAAACTAAAGTAACAAGAATTCTGGATAATAAACATCAAAATACTGACTGCTCAGATAAATCAAATAACATTTTCCTTCTATTTTCTATTTGTTTGTTTTTTAAGACAGGGTCTTTCTCTGTAGCCCTGGCTGTCCTGGAACTCAACTCACTCTGTAGACCAGGCTGGCCTCAAAGTTGGAGATCCACCTGTCTGGGATTAAAGGCATGTGCCACCACCACCCAGGTTAACATTATTTTTCTTAATTACACCATCAAATACACAGAATTTTTTATGATGGACATACAAGAAAACAAAATGTAAAATGAGTGTGGTGGATCATGCCTTTAATCCCAGCATTAAGGAGGCAGAATCAGGCAGAAGGATCTCTGTAAGCTTGAGGCTAGCCAGCACTACACAGAGAGACCCTGTCTCCAAATAAAAAAAGAGAGAGAGAAAAAAAATGTAAATCATCTGTTTTGTCTGGGAAAACACGAAATGACAAATAAAGGTCCCCCAAAACACACTTCATCATCTCCAGCTCTCCATCATCTACTAAACACAGAAGCTACAAGGGTGTAAAGGGGGCGTCTGTCCAGGCTCCCATGCCTCCCTGCTGCCTGACAGTCAAGAGTTTCATTTCACCAATGCTGATATTTCTCTTGTGGGTCTTATTTATACAAGTTTTCAAGTTCTTTATTGCACTTTTCCTCCATTTTTTGAAGGAGATCAGTAAAACCTAAAAAACAAAGGTGCTGAGACTAATGTGAATCAGAACAACTTTCAAAATTCTAGGATAAACAATCCAATGTCATAAATTAGATGTGTCAGCAGAAAAGGGGGGGGGCAAAATCAAACAAACCCACTCTTTCACTGTGGCCAAGTGCTTGTGGAACTGCATCTAATAAAAATCAACTATGTTCCACTGGAAGGAGACTAGTGACACAGAAATGGCAGAAGGTCGTGCTGTGTCTTTTTATATCAAGAAAAAATGAAGACCAAGGAGTCACTTTTTAAAAACTACCTAGTATTTAGAACCTCTTCCTTGTTAAGAACTTAAGCAAAAACTAAAAACTTTTAAAGCTGACACATAAAGTTCTGAGTACATTTTACACAGTTTTGTCTACCAAGTGTTGGAAACGCAGACAACATACCCCTTTGTTCAGAAACCACTGTCAGTCAGCTCCTTGGCACTTTGGCTCAAGGAGCCCACTTCTTCCTACACTTTTTGTTTTTTTCCTGAAACTGTGCATGTCTGCCACAATGTACACGTGCAGGTCAGAGGACAGTTGTGGGAGTTGATTATTTCCTTCCATAGTGGGTCCCTGAGATCACACTCAGGCTCATCAGGATGGCAGCAGCAGGCACCTTTAGCCACGGAGCCACCCCACTGGCTCTCCTGTACTCTCTTTAAGTAAGACTTTCTGTTGCTTTACTTCTCTCCACCCCACTGTTCTCAGCTTATCCCACCTTACAGAATGCACCTTCCTCACACCATTTGAGGCCAAGCTGGTAAGCTCAGAACACTAACTTCTAGACACTCCATGTCATGATGAGCATGAAGCCTTCATATTATCTTAAAAAAATGTGTCTAAAAAAAAACACAAGCTGAGGATTAATGGGATCTCCTCTGAATTATTAGAATAAACCACAAAGAATAGGCCTTTGAGATAGAAAACACAGAATTAAGACACAGACCTCAGTCACTCCTGAGGGCAAAAGCTTCTTGGGGTGATTTTCTTGGAGTTCTTCCAGAGTGCTCCCACTGGCATCAGTGCTCGAGGCCTCCTCCCAGCTGGTGCTCCTCAGAAGGCCCCGCCGGTCGTCCACATCAGCAGCACTGCTCTCGCTCGTGTCGCTGCAGACACTATTCTCTCTGCTGCGAGACTTCAGGATTGACTTCCGAGGGACATACTCTCCATTCACAACGTCCACAAAGACCCTGCAGCAGTCCAGAAACTCACTTCACTTCAAGGGCTCATAACTGACAGGATCTTCACAAAGATTTTTTGATTTTTTTTTCTACAGATTATCTAAGATTTGTTTTTTGAGGCTATTTGTTTGAGATAGGGTCTCATGTAGCCGAGGCTAATTCTGCAACCTCCACTTCCCAAGTGCCGGAGTTACACATGTCTCACCAAATCCAATTGAGTTTTCTTGTTAAAATGTCATATTCAAAGTAAGTTTGCAACTTCACAG
The DNA here is from genome assembly GCF_049852395.1 of Peromyscus maniculatus bairdii. NCBI lineage: Eukaryota > Metazoa > Chordata > Mammalia > Rodentia > Cricetidae > Peromyscus > Peromyscus maniculatus. The sequence goes on along the minus strand of NC_134852.1, from coordinate 47,227,768 downwards.
AATGTACCTTATATTACTTTCAAAGATGAGTTTGGGGCCCAATAAAATACAGTGTGTTACTTATGAATACATTTCAGGTGAAAACAGCTTGATTTGCCAAAAATTTTATACACACCTACTTCAAAACATCAGGAATTTTCACCAGTTTGCCAATATGGGTCGTAAATGGTAGGTGTTTCCAAGCTGCTCCCCGCTCTGACAGGTACAGTACAGGACAAGCTCATGACAGCTGTGGCAGGCAAGTTCTACAAGGAATACCAGCCTCCAATTCTCCAGGGACATACAAAGAGGACTACGAGGAAAAAACACCCAGCACGCCAGCAGTTCATGTGGCAGGCCATGTGGTAACTTGGTCTCTTAATCTCTAAGTGGAGCCAGCAGACTACCTCACTCTTTGGTGAGAACCTCCCTATAAGCAGTCTCCTGCAAACTGGAAAAAGAAGGAAAGGTCCACAGACCACCCAGAACCATCACTCACCTGTAAATATCAGCAGGGCTCCTGATTGCAGGCAGCTCATGGGTAGCATGGCTGCCAGCACTGCTCTTTCGTTTCCGTTTGGCTTCCTCTTTCTTTTCACTGAATTTTAAAGTAGTATTCTTCCCAGTGTTTATTCGAACCTAAAATTGATTCATGAGAAAAAGAAAAAAAATAAAAAACTTTCATAAAAAAAATCCAGTCCCACATTAAAACAAATAAACTGTTATAGTTATCAGCAAGAGACACGGCTGAAATTTTTTGGCACTGAAATTATGTATGTGACCAAGTCTGACTCTTTTGTCACATTTCTACAACACCACCATCTTCTTCAACAGCCTATTCTATCACCTGTGTTTTTACCATTGCATGCAAAGCAAAATACATTTAAACTAAATTCTATACTGATTATAAGCTTCATCTCCCCTGCCTTCCCCTTATAAATGCATTTGTGTCTTAATCCATGTGCTGCTAGCCTGAGTCACAAGTACAACGCAGATAACGCTTAACTGTCTGAACTGCTTAAATACTGCTAACTTCAGAAAACAAATCAGACTAAGAAAAAGCTAAACTCACTCAAGATTGAAAGCTACTCTTGTGCTGACCTGCCATTTATATCACACTTTCTGTAACATTCCTTCTAAAAGTATTTGTGTGTTTGGCTTTATCTAATGAAATTAAGAAAAATTAAAAGCCTGGGGGAAAAAAATTAACAATGCTTCCTTCAGTTTCAACTGTTCCCCCCAAATTCCAATGACCCTTTAGCTTAATTACAATTAAGGAAAAAAAATACACATAATTATTTCACTTTCTAATAGGGCAGGGATAACTAATGCTTAAGAAATATTAAGTAAGCATTAAGATATCTCCTTACATAATAGATACTGCAGACTATCCTACTGACCAGTGGGGAGGCCGCTTGCTGCTGACCAGCTCTACCTTACAGGCCTTCAGATACCCTAAAGCACATACCTCAGGCCCTTCAAAACAATGCACAGAGCAGAGGGAATGGGTGGGGGTGGACTGGTGGTAGCCCACCCTTCACCCACAGCTAGTCCACTTTCAACTATTTTTTTTTTAGGGGGGGGAGGTGAGTGTTGTCAAGACAGGGTTTCTCTGGGTAGTTTTGCGCCTTTCCTGGAACTCACTTTGTAGACCAGACTGGCCTCGAACTCGAATCCCCCTGGCTCTGCCTCCCGGGTGCTGGGATTAAAGGTGTGCGCCACTACTGCTATTTTAAATATTGGGCTTCTACAGTTAGGTATGGAAGAACAAAGGCTTCTAGTACTAAAAGTTTGAAAACAATGGATCACAAGATCTCTACAATCAATCTCAGCTCCAAAATACTAAAATTCTAAACCCATTATTACACGTCTATATTTAATTTGTCCAAAAAAAAAAAAAAAAGGACCCAGTTTTTATTCCCCCTCCCCCAAAGTTTTTCTTGTTCCTCAGGATACCAGTACTCACTTGACACCCACATAAAACAACAACCTGGTGTTAAAAAAAAAAAAAAACTAAATAAAATAAATAACTAATTTTATAGCCATTTTCAGATCCCAACATAAACCAAATGATCACAATTTAATCACCTGGAATAAGGGCAGGTGAGTCACAGTCACTTCATTCAAGTTTAGTGTGACCACCATCAGCTAACTACTCTTTTCTTTTTCTATTAGGTGCACTGGTCAGACAAGAGGAAAAGATGCTTTTCCTGTTTGGCAGTATTAACAATCTTAATTACTATTAATGTTTTTCTCTTTAAAATACAGCATAGATGATGTTTAATGACAACAAAGTTAAGTATACAAACCCTTTTAGGTTCAACAGTATGAGAGAAATATATTGTTGGTACAGAATTATCTGCTGAAATAGTGTGGTCACTTTCATTATCATCATCACCACCACCATCATCATCTTCATCTTCATCATCATCATATTCATCTTCATCTTCTTCATTGCTATGGTAAGAACTTGAACCATTCACCGAACAATTCAAATGACTACTGGCTTGACCATTAGGGAGTCCTGCATTTTGAGCTTGCATACAACATCTGCCAGGAGCAAACGAGTCTGTCACTGGATGTACCACATTCACATCTGTGCCATGATCTTCCTTTTCCTCCTCAGAAGACACTGTGTCTTCTCCATTTGCAATCACAGTATCAGGCTTACTAGGTGAAGAAATCAGAGTATTAGTAAGATCAAACAAATACAGAGAATTAACAGAAGCAAGGTTCTTACACCCCTCAACATACTGCTGCTACTCAAACATAAGACCTCTTAGGACATGTATATTTTATCTCTGGACATTGGCTAGATGTAGTATGAATATGATATAATTAAGAAATATGGTTGTGGTGGTGCACACCTTTAATCCCAGCACTAGGGAAGCAGGGGCAGGCTGATCTCTGAGTTCAAGGCCAGCCTGGTCTACAAAGTGAGTTCCAGAACAGCCAGGACTACACCGAGAAACCCTGTCTCAAAAAAAAAAAAAAAAAAAAAAAAAAACCAGAAAGAAAGAAACAAGAATGAAGGGAGGGAGGGAGAGAGGAAGGGAGGGAGAGAGGAAGGGAGGGGAGAAGGGGGGAGGGAGAGAGAGAGAGAGAGAGAGAGAGAGAGAGAGAGAGAGAGAGAAGAAAGAAAGAAAGAAAGAAAGAAAGAAAGAAAGAAAGAAAGAAAGAAAGAAAGAAAGAAAGAAAGAAAGAAAGAAAGAAAGAGGACGGAGGAGGGGAGAGGAAAGGGAGAGAGGGGAGGAGGGGAGGAGAGGAAGAAAAAGAAATTTGTAAGAGGTTATCTACCCTATTTCCTGAGATCACTCCTGCTACACACAAGTTTGCTTAGTGTTCTCTTCCACACACATACTTCTGTCTCTCTTTTAAGTTCCCATATATAAATCTGTAATAAAGCCTCTTAAACTAAAAGAGTAATTTTTAAAAATAGGTGTTATATTTTTAAGACCAGAAATTAATGCCCCAAACCCCCAACCTATAACACTATTATTTTTTATTTTTGGCCTCAGAAATTTTTTAACAGCGTGTACCATTATTTTTCAAGATAAAGGATTTCTACATGTGCACATGAACATATATTTACACACAAATGCACAGTTATCACGCTTTATTCCATAAAGGATCTGAAGACCTTACAAAAATAACCAAACTAAAATTGCAACAGAAATGACATCATGCAAAAATAGAGAGAATCATGACTAAGACTCCTAAATCCAGCACTGGTTTTAAAAAATGAACTAATACCAGTGATCAAAAGGACCTAACAATTCATAGGTAGAACAGTAGGGGAAATTCTTTGTGTCCTATTTTTCACAGAAACTAATTACTGCATATGGTATATCATTTAAGCAAAATAATATAGGAACTTCTGTAGTAGCAAACTTCATATAACACTCTGACAATTCTAAGTGAGTGCTAATGTGTATTTTAGGTTGTTGAAGCTCACACAGAACTATCTGACCAGATTACAAACTGCTGGCTCAATAAACAGAAAGTTTTTAAATGAAACTCAAGGACAAACATTTTACAGTATCAAATTTAAATCCAAAGCCAATTTTTCTTTTTAACAAGTCACCCAAGGACAGAGCATTATCTTGAGAATAGTATAAAATTATATCACTTAAAATTTGTTATTTAGGAGAGGGGCTGTGGCAGTGTAGAATGCTTGTCTTACAGGACAGAGGCATTAGTTCAATCCCCAGCACCTCAAAAATTAAAGTTTGGTCAACTTCAAATTTTTTGTTCGTATTTAATGCAATTACTGGTTATCAAGTATAATTACTTCATTATATATCATTGGTGAGATCTGAGGAACACAGAGATTATGGGTTTTCAGTGTAAGTGTGCATAAGAACAGCAATGTGCTTTCCTAAAAAGAAATATGGTCAATACTAATCATCTGAGGACAGAAGGATTGCTGATAGGTCTACGGTCTTCTGCACTTTCTTCAATGAGCACACACTATCTTATAAATGAGGAAAAGTACATATTCTCTTGAGAAAACAATATGTCATTAAGCACCTATCAAGTTCACCCAGCAATTCTTCTTGTCTCTCCAGCTCTTCAAGTCGAGCCCATAGTTCCTCATCAGCAAGCAAATCCTTGGGTTTTATATCATTTTCAAAATCTGCTTCAAAAATATTTGAAGTTTTCGGTTTGGAATGAGGTTTATGAGCAATTCGTTGTTTTCCTATTTAAAAAAGAAAAAAAAACAACTGTTAGTAGTCTACATGAGAAAGTCAAAGTCTAGAGCTGGTAAGACCTTCTTTTGAGGAGAGGAAGTATTGAAAAAGAGGGGCCACTTTACAGGTGCAGCTCAGCCTCCTGAACCTGCTCAATCAGGCAGTTCAGAGAAGCGCACACACCTTAGGAAGTGTAAGGAGCTGCTCTGGGACTGCAACACCACACAAGCACAAAGTCAAGATTCACCCTGGTTCAGTGCAAAATTCTACCCAAGTAATATCTATTTACCATCCTAAGTCAAGAGACTCCATTTACTAGTGTGATAAGAAACACACTGCCACAAGATACTTCAAACCCTCAGGCACTGCCAAGAATGCATACCCCAGGAGGAATTGATAGAAGCTAATCTCCAGAAAGTTCTGTTATAATTTTATATATGAACAATGCTGTCTTTTAAATTGCTTTATTTTATTTGCAACTGTCATGTGGGGGCAGGAGATAGATCAAATATGAACACAAAACTATCTGCTTTTCATTTAAAAATAGATTTTTCTTAATAAAGCAAATTAAAAT